>NC_089584.1:101440573-101760573 GCF_019320115.1 Miscanthus floridulus
AGTCAAGTCTTGTCCCGGGTTTCGTCTTCTAGAGCAAACAGCGGCACATCCCGGCGTGTTTGCAAGCAAAGGGCAAGTGAAAATTTGGAGGCAGCCAAGGCGAAGCTGGCAGTGGTACACCAAGGAAGCTTGCTTTAGCCACCTCAACACATTCCAACAAAGTCACATAGCTGGCTCCATATTGCTATCCGGCAAGACAGTGAGTGCGGACGGTCGGTGGCGCGTGCACCTCGTCGCGCACGGGCGTCCTAACGGTAACGCAAAAGCATCGGCCATGATAATGAGTGCGTGTAACGTCCAGTCACCATCACGCCCAGCACAAAAGAAAATCCGCCAAAAGCAGGTAGCTAGCGGCGGCAATGGAAGAAGCATGGGATCGAATCGGACAGCCGGTGTCCGGTTCCGGTGCATGCACACCAATTATCAAGGACACGAAGGCGACGAGCTTAACCAACCAAACCATCGCTTAGTGGTGCTTAGGACGGCAGGACCGATGAACCACGGTTGCTCCATTGAGCTACTCCTACTACGACTAGTCGATACTGCTACCACAGTGGCGATCCCCTTGCATTGGCGCGCGATTGTACCGGGGGAGCGCTGCTACCTGCTACGAGGCAGACACGACACGAGGCCACGGTTATTCCTGCGGTGCTGTGATAATGAAGAGGGAGAGGGGCCTGGCACCGTGACTGTACCGCGCCTATTGATTCTACCCGTCCCGTGCTTTATGTCCTACTACGGCAATATCAAGTGAAGGGCCGTATGATTACCTGCGGCCTTTCGGGGGTTGCAACGGTGATTTATCTCACTCAGTGCTTTGACCCGAATACAGTTCTGTGGGGGTACCCAGAACAGAAAGCCAGAGCCAGATAGCTGGACCAGCACAGCTGTTCTTCGAGCAGCCAGTTGGTGCTCATCAAAAAGAAAAAAAATGTCTGTTGTCAACAAAGAAGTGAATGATCCACCCATTCATCACCGCGATATTTGCCACATGGTCAAGTGACTCTATTTGATGCAGAAACAGAAACAAGAAATTCCCTCTGCTCAAGTGCTCAGCCACCTCACCTCACATGCATTGTGTGTGAGCTTGTGACATTCTGTGGAAGCAAGTTGCAACCACAAGAAAGAGTCTCAGCACCCAAACCGGGTCCCTCCGCCAGACTCCCTGCGATTCTGCCAGTAGAGAGCCGCCATTTTCGAGATTCAGATGGGGCAGGCAGACCACGGAGAGAGAGATATTTCTAAACCCGCTACCAACAAATCCACCCTGGATCGCGTGGCGACGCCGAAGGCCGTATACGGTTTCTGGCTCCATGCTCCAGCGACCGTGAACAACAGAACAAGCACGTGAAAAGACATGGCGGGTACGGGAGGAAATGCAGCTGAGCCATCGCCGTCGCGATGCCTACGGACTACGGTACGGGAAGCCACGCGGTGGAGCGCCGTGCATCGCACGGGCAATATATGCCGACGGCTCGCCGGAGCTGTCGGCGCTTGCTTGCTTTAAAGGCGCGATTCAAAGCACGCCAACGCACAGGCAGGCACGGCTTTGTGCTTGCCAGTGTGCAGTGTCAATGGATGAGGCTGCGTTTAATTAAATACTTTGATGGCATCCAGTTGTGTAGCTCTGTTGGCACGGAACTGAACTAACGCCTTGTTTAGTTGGACTCCAAAGTCTAAAAAGTTGCTACAGTACCTGTCACATCGAATGTTTGCGGCCCATGCATAGAGCATTAAATGTAGACGAAAAGAAAAACTAATTGCACAGTTTGGTGGGAAATTGTGAGACGAACGTTTTAAGCCTAATTAATCAATGTTTGGACACTATTTGCCAAATAAAAACGAAGGTGCTACAATAGCCCCAAATTCCAAATTTCACGAACTAAACAAGGGCTAAACTGATGTCCACCAAAATGTATGCCCTACGGTCAGAACGGAACGGCCTGAACATGCCCACAACGCGACACCTATAAAAAAACTGAAGTTCAGCGAAGAATGTATATATCACTGGGGTATCGGGGGCCACTACACACAAATGAGATGATCTGTTAAACTTAAACTGATGACCTGGTCTGGTACTGGTAGGGCTCAGGACAAGCATGGCGCTGCCAAGTTAAGACAAACTATGGGCGTGTTTATTTCCCTGAATAAAGGTGGCCGGAACATGCCAGCCGGGCCTGGGTAGAGGGAGGCAGCTCCAAGAGTTGCAACTAGACTTGTTTGTTTGCCTAGATGCAGTAGGGGCCGGCTGAGGGCGAGCGGGTGTTTGTTTGCCTGGCTCAATGTATATGGTTACCCTGCACAAGGAATCAGGTATCTTTACCACCTCATCTTCTTCTTCCTCACCTCATAGGCATTTCATCGAGCACCTTGCTGGCGCCACCTCTTCTTCTTCCTCGCTCCCTGCTGCTGCTACCGCGTGCCCCTGTGTTCCTCCTCCTCACGCTTGGGATGGAGGGCGAGCCCAGCACGGCGAGGAGCTCGGCCGGGGACATGCCGTAGGCACACTCCACGTCCGCGAACTCCCGCACAGCACTGCCAGCCCGGACTCGCTAACCTTCTCGGCAACCAGCACCGCCGGTAAGGGCGCAGGCGACAGGACCGCGCACCGGACGCGGAGCCGCGTGCCGTTGCGCTCCGCGAGCGTGGTGAGCGAGGACGGCACGGCCGCGGTGGCCAGGCGGGCTCGCGCGCGCCCACGCGAGGCTCGTGCTCGCCTGCGGGCTGGGGAAGAGCGCGCGTGAGGCCGCCATGGTTCGCGCTTGAGGAAGAAGGGTGCCCCACCGAACCCGCCTCCACCTTTGCCGAGCCATAACCGAGACATGGCGCCGCCATGCGCCGTCGCGGGCACGGCCGCCGTCGCCGCCAGATCTGCCTGCGTGCGTGGCCGAGAGGCCTCAGGTCATCATCGGCTAGGGCCAGCGCCCCCGCAGCTTGCGCGGCTCCCCTGGGCGCTCGAACACCGCCACCGCCGCTCCATGGTCGTCGCCGACGAGTCACCTTCTCATGCGGCTGGGTGAGCGCTCATCTCCCACGGGAAGAAGGGAGGTGACGGGAAGGAAGGCAATCGCACACACTGCGCCCGCTCGAGCCGAGCCCGGGAGGAACGAAAACCCCTGGGGCCTGGTTGAGGCCTGCTTTAATGGCCGTGCGGGCCGGGCTGGAAAGGAGGTCCAGGCAAACCCAAACATTCTTGGTTGCAGCCCACGGGCGCTGTGGCCCGGCTGGACCAGGCAAACAAACGCGCCCTATGTGCGCTTCCATTGGATTATATACATTATGACATGCAAAAGAGGGTTAATGATGAAAAAAGGAACCGGGACCGGATTGAAAGAGATAAAGCCATTCCTTTCCGCTTTTAACAAAACAGAAATCAATCACCAAAAGTGTTTGATTCTGCACTTAGGGCGTCTCCAACAGCTAGCTATTCTGATGTGGACAGGGAAAAATAGGAGAGAGTAGTCACTACTCACTAGCGATGAACAAATAGCTGATCTATTTCACGTAGTTAAGAATCTGAGAGAGGAACATGTAGGTTCAATAGTACATAGAAAAATAAGAATGTATAAAATAGTCTTTTCTTTTGTCTCTCGTCTCCACGTAAGCAGCTACGTAGCTACCACCATTGCAGACGCCCTTACATAGCAATCATTCACTGCCATAACACAATGATCCCTTGTTCTCTTTTGTATTAAATAAGCTGGACTATGAAGGTGTACAAGTGAGCAAGTTGCAACTTCCAATAAGAATTATGCAGCAATTTGGCTAATTAATTTAGAAGTTATTTTGGTTATAGAGTTTTAAAATAAAGGGCTCTCCATTTTTTAAAATGCCTCATCGAGGGGATGATAACAGAAGTTTTCTAATATCTCCAAGTTTGCAGTTTCATGATATGGAAAAACTGAGTGGAGTGATGTAATACTTTATTAATTGAGTCTCAGGTGGCTGAACTCATACTTGACATATAGGTGTCACTGAGACTACAGACTAGTATAAAGACATTCTTTAAGATCTCTAGTTCCGGTAAGGAAGTAAGGCTACCATTACAGAAATATATGACCTGAAATTTGAAAGACGGGGTCTAGTTAGAAAAACCAGACGTGGAAGAGATTCGATGATAAAATTATAGTTTCAGAAAGTTAATGATTATCCTATTTTGCATTCAGCTTTTCTTCTTACAACACAATCTACTGTGAAGTGCCCCATCATACAGGAACAGCACATTTTCTTCCCCTCGGGTACCAAGTACTGCACATCCTTGTCTTAACAAGGTGTTGCCAGCAGCACATTTTGTCTCTGTCAAACTACCCGCTACCAAAACACAAAGCATTTGCCATTTCAATCCAATATGAGACTAGATGAAATCAGGGTGCACCTCATCTTCCACCACTACATCAGTAGTGGCCTCAGTAGAGGCATATTCGTCATGTTCAGTCCAGCGCAGCCCAGGGGTATCAGACCCTTTCCTCTCACCAAAAAGGCTCGTGTCCAAATACCTGCTCCATTTCGATCTTTGCACTGCACAGAAAAAGAGTATGATCTCTTTCAGGTCTTACAATCCTCCCTCGAAATAAGTTTTTTTTATCAAAGAAATAAGAAGTGTTCTAATTCGAAATTACCAAGTGTCTGATTTGTCATTAGGGTTTGCATGTTACCTTCAGCAGTAGTAGTTGCACAGCGGGGACTTGATCCTTGCTTAATTTGTTGCCGCTTATTATATAAAGTGGGATGTGTTGACAGCTTGGTTCTCTTTCCTACTACATCTGATTGGGCTTTGAGAGGCCGAACTTTAGGTCTTTTTTGAGGCAGTTCAGTTATCACCCTCAATTCCTTCACCTGATTCTATATTTCGACGGGGAAACAGTTGGACGATGCATCACAATTTTAGCCATCACATGTTCAAAACTTGATAATAAATGAATTACAAAGGCAACCAGCTTATAACAATCAAATATGCAACCTCATTTGAATATGTAAAGCACAAATTAGAAATAAATGTTTCATAATGGCAGATGTGATTAATTTCTATCGAACAATTAGATGTGGGAATGAGGTTACTGTCTTAGAAACTTGGACTACTGTCTGGCTTCCTGGACAATGATGAGTTGATGACCTAGCCATACAAACATGGACACTTGATTTAATGACGACAAAAGGATGTAAGGTAAGACAGAAGGTCCCTACACCTAGAAGTGCCATCTTCATGATAATGATAACAGTAGTTTATATGGCTTGCTCCAATAATTCAAGACATATAAGACAGCAAAACCTTACTCACTAACGATACAAGTATGCTGTTTCACAGAAAAAAAGACACAAGTATGTTGTTTCAGCTTAGTGAGACCTCAGTTCAGCCTTTGAACCACGACTGTATAATACAAGTTTGCAACTGGCTCTACAAAGCCACAGCCACATTATCTTACCAAATAAACATGTAACTGAAATGGTTTTTAGAGTTTTAGGGACAATAACCCCACAAACTCAATTGCACTGCAGTGGACCAAATAACCACAGTAGTTGCACAAGATCAATAAACCAATAGAACATCCACTCTCAATCCCATAAAAAAACATTTGTCAACACAACACACAGAATCTGAAATGTGAATTGCAGCGTTACATCGAACACATGTCGTATGTCGAGCATACCTCCATCTGAAGCATCGGCGCCCAGGCCACCACGACCATTACCCGGCTCCCCCAAATCGTCCAGATACTCGGACCACTCCGTCTGCCTCTTCTCGATGGGGAGCACATCTCCCTGCTCCTCAACCACCGCCGGGTCCCATCCCACGTCGGGATCGGCCAACGGCGCGAACTCCCGGCGGCCGCGGGCAAGGTTGGCGTCCTGGACTAAGCGGCGGAGATCGGCAGCGCGGTAGCCCCGGGCGTGGACGTGGAGCACGGACTGGCGCTGGTTGCACACCACGCAGACCCACTTGTTGTTGCTCTTCTTCTGCTGCTTCACCTGAGACCAAAGCGAATCCGAGAAACGGAACCGGATCAGTTGGAATGGGGTTTTGCGCAGTTCGGCTGCGGCAGCGGCGCAAGTTGCGCACCTGCATGGTGGCGCACTGCACGCACTGGAGGGCGAGGAAGAGTCTCGTCTCCATGGCGATGGCGGGTTCTCAGAGTGGAGAGGAGATGGCGAGCCAAGAGCCCGAGAGATTTGAATTTGGAGGCGGCGGATTAGAGAATTCGTGCGGTTTACGATCGAATGGGGAGAGGAAAACTGCATTATCGGGCTGGACTTTTGGAATTCTTTTGTTTCATTTTTTGCAAAACTAGACCGCCTACAATTTTCCGTTAGGATTTATCTGGACCGTCCATTTTTCATCGTAACGATCCTGCCCGGGAACCAGGAAGGAAGAAAGGTCCTTGAACTCGAAAGCTCGAGGCCCAGACGCCTGCTCCTGCCACGCCTGCGACGCGGCCACGCCCACGCCCACGTCCTTCCATGGCGACCGCTCTCCCCTCCTCCGCCTCCGCTTCCGCCACCGCCGCTTCTTGCCTTCTCCATCTCTCCCGGCGCGGCCTCCCTGGAGCATCTCCAGTGCTCTCCCCGCCTCGCACTGCCACTTTCCGCTGGCGCGGTGGCTGTAACGTGGCCTGTCCATGCTCTCCCGGCCCACCGCCCGCGGTTCCCGCGGGGCCAAGGGGCGACGACGTTGCTGGCCATGCCACGTCTCCAGTTGCAACCGTACGAATCGTCGCCGTGGTTGGAGAAGGTAGCATCAGCCCGATTAAGGATACGCCCTGGGAAGAGGTCATGCGCCATATGGTACGCTCCCTCTCTGAATCCATCAGTCCAACGTCGTACTGTGTCATTGTGTGTGTTAATTTGGAATAGCCGGATATTTGAATTTGTTCTGCTCATGCTAGGATTTTAATATCTGCTAGACTGATGATACTTACAGTTTTGTTCGTCCAACTAGTAGTATCTGTGATTATCTGTAAACAAACAGATTTTTCCTTTTCAGCATTGCTGATGTAGTAACAATTTCTATAATCTTTGCATCGATTGGTAGTCTTATTTTCTCAATTATACGATTTGGTCAACCTACCGGATCACACTCTCGTATGTGCACTGCATTTCTTACCTGTGTTTATTGATGTTTTGATGAAGTTATTTTGTGCTTCACGTTTTCATTCTGTATTTTACATGCTTATACCAATATAATACACTTTGAGAAATAAGTGTTCTGAAGAGGAAATGAATCGGTTTAATGTTCACTTTTTAATACCTATAATTTGATTATATCAGTTTCCTTCCTTCAACATGCATTTATTGGTTTGTTTCCTTTAGGCAGATAGGCTGAAGTGGGTCGATGAAGGATTTGAAATGCTTGTCTTCACAGACAACTTGATTGATCATGATAATCTTAGGAAAGAGTTACTGTCACAATGTGATATGCTACTCAATGTTGCAATAACAAACCAGGATGCTGTTCAATGGCTTATAAACAACAGCAAACACATTTCTAATGTAATTTGCTTTCAGTCATCTCCATCTTTAGTAAACAAGCTAGGTGGCACATATGTTCAATACACTGGAGAGCAGGACATGTTTGGAAAGCTAGCAAATATTGGGAAACCAAGTGGTGTAAAGGAATCAGCTGAAGTTTTGAAGACCATATCTAATGCTTGGGAAAGACACAATTCAGATGACATTAGATTTTGCTTGCTTGTTGTCATAAATGCATACATAAGGCCAGTTTCTATGCTGAAAAATCTAAGGGCAAAAGGTCTTTCTACCCTAAGTTGTATGATAAAGAACTGTGGTCCTCAGATACTTAATTGTCTGTTTGACCCTAACTGTAGGAAGGCCCTTCAGTGTTTGAATTCCTGTTCCCCGACTGATCAAGTCTGCAACTATCGCTGTATTGTATCATATGAAAGTCCGTATCTGGAGGCCTTTTCTCTCTGTGTTTTGCAGAAGAACAATTGCCTTGACCTCAATGCTGAGATACCCAGTAAACCGAATGTAATGCCACTAACCATGTTCAGAGAACAAAAACTAAGCCATGAAATCGCAGAAGATCTATTTGTTGGTTGGTTGGACAGCATGGAATGGAGTTGGCGAGTGGCAGCTGGACAAAATCCAGCATATGATCAGTTCCCATGTCAGTATCAGTTATTCTACAGAGGGAAAGCCAAAGGTTCATTTTGGTATGAGCCGGTTTTTCAGGTCAAAACCCTGGAAGGAGAGCTGGTTTGGAGGCGCAGGAGGTATCGTGTGAGAAGGGCTAGCACTCCTGGTACATTTTACTTCAGTGTGTTGGATAATGGTGTCATTTCCAAAGAATTTTGGACAATTGTTGACGTTGCGGAGGATTTCAGCTGGGGTCTATTCCATTATCATGGTGCTGCACAGGCTGCTGGGCTATCATACACTGGAGCAGTGCTTGTTACTCCAGATGGGTCTTATCCTGATGTGGAAGACCCAAGATTGGCCTCTGCTTTAGAGAAGTGTGCTATAAAGAAATGGGAGCTCTATACAGTTGATAACTGTTCCTGCATGGGTGCGCCACTGGGAACTCCTGAGGGTTCAAAGCTGCATCATCAGATTTCTCCAGGAAAAGAAACTAGTATTTTGCAGAGAAGATGATAATTTGTAATGTGTTCAAGTGACTCCCAAATGATTATGTCGTACATACAAAGATGTACTGACAAGTGGACATGTATTGCTGAAGAGAGCTCATCTGTAACCTGCAGGTATATTTTCTTCTTTCTAATACACATGTAACCTAATGGCTATCTTTTGTGGCTGCCATCAGGGTTTTCGGTGATTAAGAAATAAGATTTTGAATACAAGATCATCACCTGTACAGTATACACTAGTGTCTAAGTTATCAATTACAATGTCTGCTTTTCTTCAGGACTTTTATATTTACAGCAACAGATCACACTGGTTACAACCTGCACTGGTGAGCAGATGTCTTCAATTCTTCATCACCTGTGTAGAGCTGCAATACTCTTTGCAAGATCAAAACTGATTTCCTACCATGTTGTGCCAGTATTAAATCTCTCGTAACATAACTCAGGAGTTCTGATTTTTTCTTGCATTAAATTACCTTGGTATTTACTGTCTACTCCATCCGTTCCAAATTATAAGATGTTTTGGCTTTTCAAGATACGTAGCATTTGCTATGCACATAGATATACACTATGTCTAGATACATAGTAAAATCAATGTATCTAGAAAAGCCAAAACGTTAAATAATTTGGGACGGATTTAGTAGTAATCTTTGATTGAGTACTTGTATTAGAAATTACTTCTGATGTAGTGATGTATTCATCATCATTGATGAGACCAAGAGTTGACTGCTCGTTGTACATTTGGAATAAAGATGAAAATGGCGTCTTGTAGTTGATTCAGCATTTTATACGCACTAGTTCATTTTTAGCATCTTCGGTGTTCCCATCAGTACCTGTTGAAGCATCTTGTAATGTTCAGACAGCTCAGTTCGCTATCAGAGCGAAGGAGACACATTGGTCAAGCAGGAGGTGTATCTGGGCAGACAAGTTAGACTAAGCAACTGACCAACCTCACGTTGTGTCGGTGTTTTTGGACCATTGATGAGTAAATTTGTATTTTACCCGTGTGACTCGGATGGTGTGCTCGGAGGACACAAGGGTTTATACTGGTTCAGACGGAACGTGCCTACGTCTAGTTTCGTTGCTGCTTGTGTTACCGGCACTTGTTTGCAGTAGGGGTTACAAACAGGCGAGAGAGGGAAAAGATCCTAAGTCTCTGGTGGAAAGAGTGAACAGGTGCTGAGAGCTCGATTGCCGCTCAGCCGTGTGCCCGTGTCGTGCTCTTGTGTTCCGATTCGTTTGGGCCCCTTTCATGGGGCGCCCTGCTTCCTCTTTTATAGGCGAAGATAAAGCGCGGGTTACAACGGGAAAAGGAGAAGAACGAGAGAGAGAAGAAGGCTTCTAGGATTGCCGGGTCCTTCTCTTTCATGCGGGTCCTACCGATCCTGTAGATGTCAACAGAGACGGCTCCACGTCGCGGCCCTGTTCGGCACTGGCGCCATGCGCAGGCGTCATCTGCCGGTCATGGCGTTCCACTCCGTCCCGGTGGACGTCGTGGTGAACTGACGCGCCTGGCAGCGTCTGTACGAGGATTAGGCAGAAGAGTACGGGCACGCGCCAACACTGTTCTTGATGTGAATCGCCAGGTATGGCCCATCATGGCCACGTGTTACATTGAGGCGTGTCAGCCTCTTTTCTAGTGTCAGAGTTTTGACCCAGGCCCATACGCTTGGACCTGGAGTGGTTGGTGGCGGTATGGGTCCCCGTCGGACGAGATGGAACCCGCATCCTTGGGGTCGGGCGAGACAGAGCATGCACCCGAGGGTCGGGCGAGACGGAGCATGCACCCGAGGGTCGGGCAAGACAGAGCCTGCGTCCTCGGGGTCGGGCGAGACGGAGCCCGCACCCGAGGGGTTGGGCGAGACGGAACCCGCACCCGAGGGGTTGGACGAGACAGAACCCGCACCTGAGGGGTAGGCGCGAGACGGAACCCATGACCTTGGGTGAGACAAAGCCCGCACCCGAGGGGTTGAACGAGACGAAACCCACACCTAAGGGGTCGGGCGAGACGGAGCCGCACCCGAGGGTCGGACGAGACGGAGCCCGCACCCGAGGGTCGGGTGAGACGGAACCCGCGACCTTGAGCGAGACAGAGCCCGCAGCCTTAGGGTCGCTCGAGACCTTTTAATACGTCTCGAACCATGCGGGGGAGTCAATATGGGCGCTAACCTTACTTGCTTTGGGTATCCCTAATAACGATATCCGACACGTTGATTTGCTTTATTGAGTTATTCCACTGATATACATGTTTCAGATTTGATGAATCTCCTTGTGTTAACCCAAGTTTCTACAACCTACAGATTTGGCTACTGCTGATGTTGATTTGTTATCATAGAAAAACACTATGTCTTCAGTTAAAAAGTACCGCTGAACTAGTGCTTAAAAACATGACGTCGTTCTTGTTTTTACCTGATTGCTCTGAGCAGCCTGTCCCTGCTTTCCTGATACCATGTGGAAAATCATCTCATGTTGTGTACGGTTTCTGCTGCTGCACAGGATTCCCCATGACCCCATGTGATGTTGCAGTTTGAGTCAAATATACGTGATTCAGTGGATAATGCAAAGTTCCTCTTTTTGAACGGGATCATATGACTACTTTGACTTGGCTACGACTTCGACCACTTTTGTGGCTATAAATTCCATCCAGATCAGACCCTGCAATCCGCACTTGAAAGGCAGGGGATACCGAGACAATTGAAGCCGAGAAGCGAGAAAGAATGGCGGGGCTCTACGAGAAGCCGTCGGAGACGTACGCCAAGAAGCGTCCGCAGTACCCCAAGGAGTGGTTCTCCATGCTGGCCGGCCTACACCGCAGGGCACCAGCGCGCCTGGGACGCCGGGTGCGGCACCGGCCAGGCCGCCATCAGCGTAAGCTTTCCATCGAATGTTCAGTAGCTGCTACACCGTTCGATCTGATTCATTCTGAAACGAACATCTGGGGGGAAAAAAACTCAGATGGCGGAGCACTACGAGAGCGTGGTGGCGACGGACGTGAGCGAGGGCCAGCTCCGGCACGCCATCGCGCACCCCAAGGTGCGGTACCTCCACACCCCGGAGCACCTCTCGGAGGACGAGCTGGTGTCCCTGGTCGGCGGTGAGGGCTCGCTGGACCTGATCGTGGTGGCCACCTCCATCCACTGGTTCGACATCCCGCTCTTCTACGCCGTGGTGAACCGCGCCCTGAGGAAGCCCGGCGGCGTGGTCGCCGTGTGGGGCTACAACTACGAGATCCACCCGTTCGAGGACGCGCTGCACGGCCAGCTCTACCAGGCGCTGCGGCCGTACCAGGACCCGCGGGCGGGGCTGGCCATGGAGCGGTACCGGGCCCTGCCGTTCCCGTTCGAGCCCATCGGGGTGGGCGCCGAGGGCGCGCCCGCCGACGTGGACATCGAGGTGGAGATGACGCTGGAGGACCTGGTCGGGTTCCTGAACACCGGCTCTGTCGTGACCACGGCGAGGGCCAAGGGCGCGGACCTGGAGGCGGTCACGCGGGACGCGCTGAAGCGTGTGGAGGAGGAGTGGGGCGGCGCGCCCACCGTGCCCAGGAAGCTCGTGTTCAAGGCGTTCATGCTCGCCGGGAGGCCCAAGTAATGAAGCGATCGTGCCGAAGTGCCGAGCCGCTGATTGGTGGTTGCTGATCAGTTCTTTTCGTTTGCTCGTGGTCAGGAATAAGTGCTGCTTGTCAGTCAGCAGTGAGACTGAGATCAGACTACGTCATCATATAGCCAGCCACTGGAGTATGTCTGGCGGTCCAATATTTTCTCCTTGTGCCGAATAAGTCCGAGCAGATGCTACGGGCTAATTACGTTTTTTAGATAATATAATACGGGCTGATTACTTGTGGAATTATCCACCCGTTTGTTCAGTTTGGACTTTGGAATGAATCCACTGCGCTATTATCTGAACTTCTATGTGGAAACTCGACACAAGAAACAAGGGCTATTTTTCCTGCCGTTTGATAAGCAAATTCTTGGTCTCTGGTAGATTTGGAATCAAATTCAGGAGAGGGACCTGAAGCTGTCTTTATCTCTGTCCTCGGATAACCAGCTAGTAATAGTAGCAGACAGATGAGCATGAGCCACACGCCGACACGCTCTCGCAATAAGTTGACTGTGCTTTCGCAGTCACCGTGCAGGCATTACAAAAAAAAGTTTTTTTTTTTTTGGAAATAGGGAAAAAGTGATAACTCGAGAGCTGGAATGCTCGACGGGCTCGCTGCTCTCATCGCACTTTGCCTTCACGCTCCCTTTACGGGCCATGACTGGGCTCACATTCATACCAAAACTCGATTCTCCATCCTTGGATTTTGGATCTCTCTAGCCAGGTCGGGCTCCGAGTGTGTGAGGAGATGCCGATTGCATGGTCAGCACGAACAACAAAGCTAATGTCTTATTACTGACTTGATGTTGGTGTGGACAAGTTAGCGGGTACCGGCTCCCTCTCTCCATCACACACGTCGCAAAAGTAGTCCAAATGTGTTAGAGCCTGTCCGGATCTGTCTGGATCCACTAATGTTAAGTTAGCAATTAAAATTAGCAGAGGAAGATCCAAACAGGCCAGCTTGCTAACTATTAGCAAGCAGAGGTGCTAACAATTGGTTTATTAGTTGTTGAAGATATGCAAATAGTTCATATACACCTTCGACCAACTATCCATCCTCCTATTTAAGTTAGCAATTAAAATTAGCAGACAGCCGGCTTGCTAACTATTAGCAAGCAAAGGTGCTAACAATTAGTTTATTAGTTGTTGAAGATACGCAAATAGTTCATATACACCTTCAACCAACTATACATCCTTCTATTAGTAGGTGAAACCAAACTAGGCCTACTAATTAGTTAACTAACCATTAAGTAGCTTTTGAACTATTAGTATCAGTGGATCAAAGAGGCCCTTACACCCGAAGCAACCAAAATGGGACAAGTGACATATAGCAAAAGCGCTTGTAACTAGAGCCAAGAGGTCATTAGTGGTGACCAATAGGTAATGTGCTCCTCTTCAGCAGTGGTTTGGCCCGAGAGAAACATGCAAATACCACATGTGGCAGTCCACAACCACTTATAGCAAGTGTAATAAAAAAGATATTTACCTGTATGATCTTAAAAATGCATCTTCCTTTAATGATCTTTTTTCATAAACTTACATATAAGGTCCCAAAACGAAAATCCCTTACCTACATGGCCTTCAGTCAGTTTTAGGCACTTAACTGTGTTAAGTCGTCATTTTACCCCTAGCGAAAAAAATAAAGTGTATGTTTTATTTTGTCTATTATAAATTTGGATTTGTGCAATTTTTTATGTATTTGATAAGAGCATCATCATGTTAGATTGATCTCCACTGGCTCAGTCCAACGACCGAGTTGGACCCTGACTTGCGCCCTGATCGAGGACGCCCAGCCGCACACATGGCTGGTGGGTCCCCGTCGCACAGCGCTATAAAGAGAAGGTGGGGGCCGGGTGAAAGGGTACGAGATGGCGACTAGAGGGAGGTGAATAGTCTTTTCTAAAACTTAATCGCGTCGGCTAACCGAAACAAGTGCGAAATTATAACTATCAGGTCTAGCCAAGACTACACCCCTCCATCTATATTCACTAGCACCTTTCAAAGATACTAATTAAGCAACAAAGGTGCCGGGCTAGCTAGAACTCTCCTAACCAATTCTAGAAGCAAGGTCACACAAACCTATGCCACTAGTACTTTAAGCGACAAGGGAGCTCCTACACATGCTAGTAAGCTAAAGCACAAAGCCACCTAAGCTCACTAGCAATGCTCAATAACAAGGCAACCAATGCTAAATTAGAGAGCGCAATTACTTAGCTACACAAACTAAGCAATATGACTAACAAGGTTACACAAACCAAATTAGCCACGCAAGGGAGCTACTTCTATGCTACACAAGCAAGAAGGTAACTAGCAAGCTACACAAGCTAACTAATTACAAAAGCAACACCACAAGCTCAATGTATATGAAAGTAATCGCAAGCTTGTGTAACGGGGATGCAAACCAACGGGAAGAACAAGGTTGACACGATGATTTTTCTCCCGAGGTTCACGTGTTTGCCAACACGCTAGTCCCCGTTGTGTCGACCGCTCACTTGGTGGTTTACGGCTAATTGGCATCACCCGCCAAGCCCGCACGTCGGGCGCCGCAAGAACCTACCCCGAAAGTGAGGGTAGCTCAATGACACGCTTTACTAAAGTTGCTCTTCGCAGGCTCCCGCGGGGCGAGCACAATGCCCCTCACAAAGCTCTTCTCCGGAGCACCGCACAAGCTTCTTGCGGGCTTCGACGGAGACCACCACCAAGCCGTCTAGGAGGTGGCAACCTCTAAGAGTAACAAGCACCACCGGCTTGCAACTCGATCACCTAGTGCCACTCGATGCAACCTCATGATGCAATCGCACTAGAATCGCTCACTCACACAATCAGGATGATTACTATCAAGTATGTGTGAGATGGAGGGCTCCCAAGCACTACCACATAAGCCACCAAGGGCTCTAGTGTGCTCAGCTCTTCTCAGCTCTTGGCCAAAGGCCGACCACAGTCTTCTATTTATAACCCTACGAACAAATAGAGCCGTTACCCCTTCACTGGGCATTTTTCGGGTCGACCGGACGCATGCACCGGACGCTGCACCGGACGCACCGATCGCGAATACCGGATGTGTTCGGTCGCTATACCGGACGTGTCCGGTAGCTGTCTGACCGCCACATGTCCTACCGTTGCCTCCAACGGCTCTCTGACAAGACGACCGGACGCTCAGCACGAAACGACCAGACGCACAGTACCGAAACGACCGGACGCTCAGCCGCTGCATCCGATCGAGTCTAGTAAGCCTCCAGGGCCGACCGGACGCATCGGTTAGAAACTGACCGGACGCTGAGCCTCAGCGTCCGGTCGAGTACAGTAAGCACCCACGGACGACCAGACGCGTCCGGTCACACCGGACCGGACGCTGCCAGCGTCCGATCAACAGATCTATCGAACACCGTCTTTGCTGATTCACACCGGACGCGTCCGGTGTGGCGCACTGTGCAGTTCAGTCCTAAGCCACATACCGGACGCGTCCGGTCACTCTGTGACCAGCGCGACTAACTCGTTTTCACCTCTAACTTCTTCACCCTTGCTCAAATGTGCCAACCACCAAGTGTATCACCTTGTGCACATGCGTTAGCATATTTTCACAAACATTTTCAAGGGTGTTAGCCACTCAACTTGCCACGCCACTCGATCCTAGCGATGATGCAAAGTTAGATCACTCGAGTGGCACTAGATGACCGATATGCAAACAAGTTTGCCCCTCTTGATAGTATGGCCATCTATCCTAAACCCGGTCATAAACTTCTCTACACACCTATGACCAGGTGAAATGAAATGCCCTAGGTTATACCTTTGCCTTGTGCATTCCATTCCATCTCCTCCAATGTCGATGCAACACATGCACCAACACGATCAACAATGATATGATCCACTTCATATCATCATGTGATCATATTGGTTCATCGATCTTGACTTCACTTGCTTTTCACCGTTGCCTTTGTCCATCGGCGCCAAGTCTTGCTCAAGCTTCACCGCCACGCGGTCCATCACTCCAAAGCCTCCGACTTGCCCTTCACGCTTGCAACCGGTCCATCAAGCCAAGTCTTGTCTTGATCTTCTCCACCTTGATCACATGACTCAATGTCATGTCTCATGTGCAATGAGCTCCTTCATCATCACATGTGTGAGCTTTGCAACATCTCCAAGCCATTTTCACCTTCATGGCATATGTTGCTCACACACATGTACCTGTGGACTAATTACCTGTGTATCTCACATAAACACAATTAGTCCACCTAGGTTGTCACTCAATTACCAAAACCATACAAGGACCTTTCAATCTCCCCCTTTTTGGTAATTGATGACAACTCTACAAAGATATGGAAATTAAGCTCTTTTGGATTCATGTTGCTTGCCCAAGCAATTTTACCATGTGAAAATGATTTTGGACAAGTACCACAAACCCGAGATGGTAGTATTAGCTCCCCCTACATATGTGCTAGAATGTTTGATTTGAAGCTCGCACATATGCATAGATTAAAATTGTGGGAGAGTAATTACTACAAAATGATGCTAAGGTGTATAGAATAAACATTTGAAGCGTGTACCAATCGGAGTTGCATCTTTAAGTTCATCCTTAGCACCATGGTTAGCTAGATATAACTTGGAAATAAAGACACTAGATACCTTGTGAGATCATCATTAAAAGCAAGGTACTAGCATTACTTGAAAAACATACCAAGTGTCTAGCTATCATCCTATGCATGCTAGTTATCAAATCATCAAACAAATTCTACAACTAGCATACACCACACAAGCATGCATATTGAATTTAAAAACTTATGCAATGCAAGCAAGCACATGAATATGCACATATCAAATGCAATCAATCAAAGTTCATGAGCTTGCTCCCCCTACTTGTGTGCTTCTCTTGTCCAAGAATTTTGATCCATCTCTTTTCTTCAATGTTGCTCCCTCTTTGTTCCATGTCCATGTCCAACCTCTACTTCTTTGAGCTTTTATATCTTATCTCTCTCTCTTGTACAATCTCAATCTCAAAGCTTTCATATCTTTGTACAATCTCTCCCCCTTTATCATCAATTTCCATAAAAGGTGTGCTTCTCATTGATGCAAAGGTATACGTTTGGGGTAGATGGTTGAGGCTTGAATCTTGCATTTTTTATAGGACATCACTTGTTTGTTGGAATGACACCACTTGTAGATACCACATTGTAACTTGTACCCCTTGTATCTTGTGTAGGGCTTCTTGAGATACCACACATAGGATCTTTGATCTTGATATCAATTTGTGGGACACCTCCCATATGATAGCATGGGTCATCCATTTGATACACTTGAGCTCTTGTAGTTGAGGGATGCATTCTTCATTTGATGATCACTTAAAGTTGAGGATCACTTGTGGAACCATTGTCTTGCATGATTGATACTATGTATAGATACGATACCACTTGTATGAAGTGAATACCATTTGAAAGAATCTTCTAGTATGGAACCACTTGTTGGATTTTTCAATATAAACCATTTCTTGAACATTTTCTATCTTCATGAGTACCACTTATAGGATATCACTTGTGAGTTGATCTATGACATTATTTGTAGATTCTTGAAAAAAAAACTTGAGTCTAGATACCATTTGAAACAATAAACTAGATATCCATTTGCATTGTTGTCTTGTGCTTGTACTCTTATCACTATCATGAGCTTCTATGATTGACTTGAACTAAATTGATTTGCCTAAGCTTCTAAGTCCGGTTTGAACCAATGACAAGCTTCTTCACACCTCTTGCAAGGGTTATCTTGCCAATGTTGTACTTGTCACTTGTTAGCAATCCAAATTGAGTCAAGTACTTGGGTTCACTAGCTCATGAACAAATTCATGTACTAACCACTAGATCAAGTAATCATTCAAACAATAGTGGTAGGCTATGAATTTAAGCATTTCATTTGTTATGCATGATCCTATGAAGCATGTACTATATGCACTAACCGCATACTAGTAAGGGATGAAATGATCATGCACATTACAATGATACCTTTGCTATGTTGGAGTAGAGGATAGTCACATAGATTCCAATTCATTACTCCAATAGCAATGTGAAGTCCAATTATAAGCTTGGTGAAGACCAATAGATATCATGTTGAATTTCATTCTTCACCCATATGAAATGAATACCACTTATGATCAAGTGCACTTTCTTGTTGTGGTTGGCTTGCTTTATCTTTTGATCTTTGCTTGCATGAGAGCATCAAATTGAGAATACCACTTGAAATATCATAATTAGCTCTCTTTTGGGTGTTGCTTGCTTTTCTTGATCAACCCTTTTGATTGCTTCAACTAAGCATCTCAAATGTTCCTCGGATCACCACTTCCATGTTAGCCTTCCAAGTACCACACTTGGTTCACCTACACATAGACGGCAACACGCTACACTAGGGAGAAGTGACCTCTCTCCAAGAATCATTCTTGATACTCACTTGAAATGACTTGATAGATTGATCCAAGTGATGGACTTAACTTGGTGAGTAACCTTGATTCCTTCTTTAAGTCCTTTTCTTTCTTCTTGTTTAAGTCCTTTTCTTTCTACCAAATGATTTCCAATAGTCACTAGAACTTAAACTTCAACTTCATCTTGAGTTTGATCTTGATCTTTCAATTTGAGTACCAAATGTGTGCAAAGTACACTCCACAATCAAATAGCCTTGTACTCATATCTTGTCATGCTTCAAGATCATCTCAAAACCAAACTTAGGTACCTCAAACACTTGTAAACATGTTTCCAACTTGAGGACCTTTCAATCAAAGTGACTCTAGATCAATCCAACATTTGTCACTTTTCTGACAGATTTTGTACCCTTCAAGAAATAAGCATATCTCCCAAAGTACAAATCCAAATACCACGAAATTTGGTGGAGATGTTCTTTACTAAGTTATCTAGCAGCTGTAAAAATTTGAGCTTCATTTGACTTCTAGATTGCTGCCTATATATCAATTCTTCCACCACTGCTACATGCTGAAAACTGCTGCACTATAGCTGACAAGATCCACTCCAAAACCGAAGCATTTCTTATCCAATTTCTCATGAAAATTGTACAGCATCTTATACCATAAGTCTAGAGCATGTACACCAATTTTTATGCCAATCCAATAGGTTTTGATTACTCAAACATGGCTAAGATCACAGCTAGCTCAGATTCTTAATTATAGGACAGATTTCAACAATTGAGCTATACTTCATCAAATATGAATCAAACTTGAAACTAACTTGTTTGAATACTTCCATAAGACATATATCCATTCAAACCACTTACTAAAAGTCATCTCATGAATTTATCCAACACAAATCAATCCAAACTTGATTACTAAGCAATTATCCATTCAATCAACTTATAGCAAGCAACTTTGCATATTTATCCAATTCAATCAACTCATATGCACCCAAATAAAATGATCAACAAGAGATATACCTTGGTTAGCTCATGATCATCCAACTAGCAAGCTTCAACTCAATTATTTGCAAGTCATCAAATATATCCAATGAATCACCACAACTTGAATATGACACTTGTATGTTGTAGCACTTGGACTTCACTCAATTTTCTCTTGGCATTGGGTTCGGATGTGCACTAAGCTTCATAACTTGATTCAACATATGATGAACAATGTGAGATCAATTGAATCAAGTCTCCAATGTCGATGGTACCTACAATCAATCATCCACTCTTTGATGGTACCCAAACAAGTTTGGGTCCTCTCAAGTTAGGAGCAACATACTTAGGCATAGCCTTAGTATGAATAGCGGGATGTTTTGCAATTGCAACCAATGAGATACCATTGTCATCCTTTCTAAGCATATTATTATCAACAATTGAAATAGGCTTAGAAATATCACCTAGGGGACATGAATGTGCCATGTGTCCCCTTTCCCGACACGAGTAGCATTTTCTCTTTGCTTGAGCCTTCTCTTCTTTGCTCATGTGGTGCTTCTCATTGCCTTGCCTCTCATGGATTGCTTGAGCCTTCTTCTCAAGCTTGGTAGGACACTTAGAGGCAAAGTGTCCCATACTTCCACACTTGAAGCACTTGATGTGAGCATAATCTTTCTTCTCATCTTCATTCTTGCTCATCATCTTGGCATCTTGAGCTTGCATTGGATGCCTTGCCTTTCCACCCCTTCTTGTTTTCTTCTTCTTTATCATCAAGTCACCACCATCTTCATGATTGATCTTGATTTGCTCTTGGGGTGTCTTTTCTTGCTCAACTTGTGGCTTTGGTTGAGGCTTCACTTGTTGCTTCACCAATTGCTTGGTTGGGCACATTGAGGTAAGATGACCCCAAGTGCGGCACTTGAAGCACTTCACATGCCTTAGCCTCTCTTCTTCTTTCTTCAACTTGAGCTTTTCTTCATTGGGGCAACCATTTGCAAGATGTCCCACTTCATGGCACTTGAAGCACATGAAATGAGAGAGCTTCTCTTGTTCTTGCTTCTTCATTTCTCTTTCATATCTTCTCTTGCCCCATCTTTTGCCCTTGATCTTGCTCTTGTTGAAACCAATGCCACTTATGTCATTGCGGCTTTCTTGATGATTGACTTTGCTAGTCTTGAAGCCGACTCCACTCTTATCACCAAAGTTTCTTTGAGTCTTCAACATATGCTCAAAGGTGACTTGAGAGTTGTAGCACCTCTCTAACTTGTTGCTCAATTTCTTCACTTGTTCATTTAGCTCATTGTTCTCCTTCAAAAGGTTAGTCTCACAAGACATAGAAGTAGAACAAGCATCTATATGTGAAGAGCATGACATATCTAATAAATCATCACAAGAGGTGGATACATGCTTCTTGCCTACATCACAAGGGTTAGCAACAATTTGTGATTTATCATTTGATCCATGTGATGAGCTCTCAATATTTTTAAGTTTCTTTATAAACACTTTAATGAGAGAAGCATGTTGTTCTAATAATTCATCATGAGATGCAAGTAGTGTCTCATGATTCAATTTTAGCTCATCATGTGAAGATTTATAAGCATCAAGTAATTTCTTATGTTCTTCACAAGAGTTCTTTAAAAATGAGTTTTCATTTTCTAATTTCAATGTTTTAGCTTTCTCATTTTCTAAAGACATGGTCATACTAGCAAGTCTACTAACAAGCTCATCATATGAATCAACATGATCAACCACATTATCATTTGTTACCTTGGTGTCACCTTGTGACATGAAGCAATGTGGTGATGTAGTTGGAGAGCTTGTAGTAGCATCTTCATCATGGCTTGAGCATGAACCATCATTACCATCAAGTGTGCATGGGGTAGCATCATCACTTGCAACACTTGTGGCATCATCATCAACCTTGTAAAGTGAACTTGTAGTTGATCGATCATCATCATCATCACTTGACCATGAGGTGGAGCAATCTTCCACAATCACCAAATTGTGGTTATGCTCAACACACTCATGCATCTCCTTCTTGGGCTCATCCTCCTTGAATTTGCCATCATCCCATGTGGAGGAATCATCGAAGGTTTCCTTGATGGACTCCCATATCTCACGAGCGGTTCCCTTGATGTTTACTTGTTTCATCAAATCAAAGCTTAAAGCCTCCATTAGAAAACAACAAGCATGTGCATCAAATTCATAGAGAACTCTTTGAGCTTTGGTGAGATTTCTATGGTCCAAGACATGGGTGAGACCACTTGTGACAACCCACCAAAATTTAGGTCCCTTTGCACTGAAAATGATCAAGCATGTGATTTTTCCAAAGTGCAAAGTTTGTGCCATAAAAAATGTGTGCCTCACAAACATCTAGACCATTAGACGCCATCCTCTCGGGTCGGTGAAGACCACAAATGAGAGACCGAGCTCCTGATACCAATTGAAAGGGTCGAGATGGAGACTAGAGGGGGGTGAATAGTCTTTTCTAAAACTTAATTACGTTGGCTAACCAAAACAAGTGCAGGAATTATAACTATCGATCTAGCCAAGACTACACCCCTCCATCTATATTCACTAGCACCTTTCAAAGATACTAATTAAGCAACAAAGGTGCCGGGCTAGCTAGAACTCTCCTAACCAATTCTAGAAGCAAGGTCACACAAACCTATGCCACTAGTACTTTAAGCGACAAGGGAGCTCCTACACATGCTAGTAAGCTAAAGCACAAAGCCACCTAAGCTCACTAGCAATGCTCAATAACTAAGGCAACCAATGCTAAATTAGAGAGCGCAATTACTTAGCTACACAAACTAAGCAATGTGACTAACAAGGTTACACAAACCAAATTAGCCACGCAAGGGAGCTACTTCTATGCTACACAAGCAAGAAGGTAACTAGCAAGCTACACAAGCTAACTAATTACAAAAGCAACAACACAAGCTCAATGTATATGAAAGTAATCGCAAGCTTGTGTAATGGAGATGCAAACCAACAGGAAGAACAAGGTTGATACGATGATTTTTCTCCCGAGGTTCAATGTGTTTGCCAACACGCTAGTCCCCGTTGTGTCGACCGCTCACTTGGTGGTTCGGCGGCTAATTGGCATCACCCACCAAGCCCGCACGTCGGGCGCCGCAAGAACCTACCCCTGGAAGTGAGGGTAGCTCAATGACACGCTTTACTAAAGTTGCTCTTCATGGCTCCCGCAGGGCGAGCACAATGCCCCTCACAAAGCTCTTCTCCGGAGCACCAGCACAAGCTTCTTGTGGGCTTCGACGGAGACCACCACCAAGCCGTCTAGGAGGTGGCAACCTCCAAGAGTAACAAGCACCACCTGGCTTGCAACTTGATCACCTAGTGCCACTCGATGCAACCTCACGACTGCAATCACACTAGAATCGCTCACTCACATAATCGGATGATCACTATCAAGTATGTGTGAGATGGAGGGCTCCCAAGCACTACCACACAAGCCACCTAGGCTCTAGTGTGCTTAGCTCTTCTCAGCTCTCGGCCAAAGGCTGATCACTGGCTTCTATTTATAACCCCACGAACAAATAGAGCTGTTACCCCTTCACTAGGGTGTTTTTCGGGTCGACCGGACGCTAGCACCAGGCGCTGCACCGGATGCACCGATCGCGAATACCGGACGTGTTCGGTCGCTATACCGAAACATGTCCAGTAGCTGTCTAACCAGCCACGTGTCCTACCATTGCCTCCAATGGCTCTCTAACAAGACGACCGGACTGCTCAGCACGAAACGACCGGACACATAGTACCAAAATGACTGGACGCTCAACCGTTGCGTCCGATCGAGTCCAGTAAGCCTCTAGGGCCAACCGAACGCATCTGTTAGAAACTGACCGGATGCTGAGCCTCAGCATCCGGTCGAGTATAGTAAGCACCCACGGATGACCGGACGCGTCCGGTCACACCGGACCGGACGCTGCCAGCGTCCGATCAATAGACCTACCGAACACCGTCTTTGCTGATTCACACCAGACGCGTCCGGTGTGGCGACCGGACGCGTTCGGTCGCACTGTGCAGTTCAGTCCTGAGCCACATACTGGACATGTCCGGTCTCCATACCGGACGCGTTCAGTCACTTTGTGACCAGCGCAACTAACTCATTTTTACCTCTAACTTCTTCACTCTTGCTCAAATGTGCCAACCACCAAGTGTATCACCTTGTGCACATGTGTTAGTATATTTTCACAAACATTTTCAAGGGTGTTAGCCACTCAACTTGCCATGCCACTCAATCCTAGCGACGATGCAAAGTTAGATCACTCGAGTGGCACTAGATGATTGATATGCAAACAAGTTTGCCCCTTCTTGATAGTACGACCATCTATCCTAAACCTGATCATAAACTTCTCTACACACCTATGACCAGGTGAAATGAAATGCCCTAGGTTATACCTTTGCCTTATGCATTCCATTCCTATCTCCTCCAATGTCGATTCAACACATGCACCTAAAACGATTCAACAATGATATGATCCACTTAATATCATTATGTGATCATATTGGTTCATCGATCTTGACTTCACTTGCTTTTCACCTGTTGCCTTCGTCTATCGGCGCCAAGTCTTGCTCAAGCTTCACCGCCACGCGGTCCATCACTCCAAAGCCTTCGACTTGCCCTTCACGCTTGCAACCGGTCCATCAAGCCAAGTCTTGTCTTGATCTTCTCCACCTTGATCACATGACTCAATGTCATGTCTCATGTGCAATGAGCCCTTCATCATCACATGTGTGAGCTTTGCAACATCTCTAAGCCATTTTCACCTTCATGGCATATGTTGCTCACACACATGTACCTATAGACTAATTACCTGTGTATCTCACATAAACACAATTAGTCCACCTAGGTTGTCACTCAATTACCAAAACCACACAAGGACCTTTCACCGGGGGCTCAAGGTAAGAGGTTCACCATCGCACAAAGAATCCCACCGACAAACCCTAATCCAATCTAGAGGGTGCGCTGATAGCGACGAGAAGCGTCACCGTATTCGCCATCGCTGGCACACCGCCACCACTGGATCGTCATCACTAGCCTTCACCATTGGGACACCACTATCATCAGACACTGTCACCATGGCCACCTCCCCCACCAAGCCCGGTGGTCTACCTCTCTACACCCTCTCTCTCCCTTTAGTTCTCTTTCTAGGATGATCTACTTGTTTATTCCGAATGTAAGAGAAATCACCCACTGATCTACACCTAGTTGATCCTTGTTTTCTAACAATGGTATCGAAGCTAGGTTAGCGTGTAGATCTAGTTTGGGGAAGAAAATAGAAGGAGGTGATTCAAATTTTGACTTCAGCTGAAACCCTAACCCTAGAGGATAAGGATGGGACGAGGAGGAACTTAGCTGGCCTTCTCCATCGCCGTCGCCACTGCCGCCGTCTGTTGATGGCGTGCGGGAAGACTGGCCGAGCCATAGGCTCGCCGACACTCTGACGCTCCATGTGCAGGCGCCTAGGGCATCGTCGCTAGACCGCTCGATGGCGGTGCGCTCCACTTAGAGCGAGCGCGCGCACCATCGAGGGGACCGGCGTCGCCATCTTTCTTCGGCCGCCATGGGCAGCCGCCGCTGTTGCGGCACTAAGAGAGAAGGGGGAGGAAGAGAGAGATGACCTAGCATTTTGGGGGAGGCCACCCGGCTGCGGCTTTGATCCGTTGAAACCCCCGAGGAACCGTCCAATGAGATGGATGGCCAGGGACGGCTGGGTCGGCTTTTGGCCCAGGTGGGGAAGGAGTTTCTTGGCCCTAGCCTAGGTTGTGGCCTGGGCATGGGGGAGCGCGGCGCGCGCGGCTGGGCCGTGGGCCATTTTCGCTACTGGGCCAAATGCACAATAGCCTTTGAGTTTAAGTTTTATATTTTAGAAGCACCTTCTGATTTATTTGATGAATTTTAGTCAAAGTATGAGTTTAAATCTTTGATAAAATTTGCACAACCGTGTTAGATTTTTCCAGAGAGTAGATGAGGACCATGAAATGCTTTTGAAGTAGAATAAATTCATTTAATGTTTCCGCTGCTATAATTATGTTAATCCTCTAATTAAATTGGAACCAACGGAAAAAATTTAATTGGAGGAGTAGTCATATTTGTTTAAGTCAAATTATGATATTGTTAATTTTTTGACCAATGTTGATGATAACAATATTATAAGTTTATTTATGAGTTCCGTGCATTAGTTCTATTTATGTAGAGTTAATGTAGAAGCACATTGTATGTTTTAATTTTGACCAACGTTAAATTAAGGCATACAATTATTATGTTAAAAGTTTCTCATTTTCTCGGATTTTGTTTTCAGGATACAACCCAATGATGTTTATCTCGTCCATTCCGCCTCTCAATAGAAGCAACTATAACATATGACAA
The DNA here is from genome assembly GCF_019320115.1 of Miscanthus floridulus. Taxonomy (NCBI): domain Eukaryota; kingdom Viridiplantae; phylum Streptophyta; class Magnoliopsida; order Poales; family Poaceae; genus Miscanthus; species Miscanthus floridulus. The sequence goes on from NC_089584.1 coordinate 101,466,551, forward strand.
GAGAAGCTTGAGATAGCACTTGCATTGTCCGATAATGATCTAGCGCTAACCTCTCCCTGTCCCACTAAGCCTAAGGACCCGGGGAGGGCAGAAAATGAGACTGATGCAACTTTTGCTACTTGGGAGCGTGACCATGCAACAGTAAGAATGAAGTACGACCTTGATCATGCGAAGTGGGATAGTTCAAACCGTAAGTGTTTGATGGTGATTAAGGGCTCCATTGAAGGTCCAATAAGGGGATCAATCCCTAGAATGTACCACCGTCACTAAGTATCTCAAGAAGGTGGAGAGTCAGTTTACTGGCTCTTCAAAGGCTTATGCAAGCACTCTTAAGCATAACATGAGAAGCCTACCATCAAAATTTCACGTCAATTGGAGCAATATAACAGTAGATATGAATTTCTCCCTAAAAAGCATAGGCAAACATCTAGAGCAAGATTTTTCCACTAACACATACAAGATTATACATCCACTGCATATATCTAGTCATGAGGATTCTAGAAAATCTTCATTTTCTATTTTATGATGTTTCTATGATTTACTATGATTTTTCGAAGCTTCAGCTAGATTATGGGAAAAGAAAAAGAGAAACCATAAAAGACAGACGATTTACGCTAAGGCCCTTGAGTTTTTCACAAATCAATCCATAGTCTAGCAGTACTATTCATGTGAGTCACAAGATTTACATTGAGAACCCTAGAAAAGCCTCTATTTGGAGCATGAGTCCTTCTCCTTCCTTTCTTTGTACCGAGAGCAGGGGACGGACGGGAAAACGACCGGTTGGGTCGGCTGGTGGGCTCACGGCGGCGGGATGCAGCACCTCAGCATGGCCAAGCCCGCGCGCACTCTTGGGAGGCAACAGCTTCACCAGAGGCCACCTACGGCGCCCTAGCCACAAGTACCGGTGGCATGCAGTAGCGGCGGCTGCTACTGGCCGTGCTACGGCGGCCAGAGAAGCGGTGCGCCAGACACAGGAGGAAGAGAGGGAGATGTAGGAGCAACTGGTTGAGCCAGAGGAGGGTGCGTGAAGAAGAGGGAGCGGACCAATGGCGGACCCAGGATTCAGTCACGACTAGGGCCAAATTTCAAAGGCAAAATACCAATCGCTACACCATAGTCCATATGACTATATATATATGTGTTATACTGGTCGAGAGCAACATGATGCTAAAGTTCTAGTCCTCTTCATCTTCTAAACAAATTAAGAAATCTATAAAATTATATTCTAATTGGAATCAAAAGTTCAAACTCTACATAGAAATGACAAAATTGAAATTGTAAACCTAGAAGTTAGAATCAAAATCAGCAGAGAATTGAAATAAAGAGAAGAAACCCCTTCACTCTTCCTATTCCAGAGTTCCTGCTCTGCCAGCACAAGGCTTCGGCAGACAAGTGACGGCGTAGTGAAATTGGAAACTGGAAACTTGGAATCAAAATCGGTTTCATGTCTAAATCTAATGAGAGAAGCTTGCTCAGTTGCTCTGCTCGCATGCAAGGAACGAGCCAGGTAGCCAGCAGCATCACAGCGGGCAGTGGGCGAGCAGCCAGCACCACCATAGAGCGCAGAGTGGAGGGGGTGAGGCCATGGAATTAGAGCGCGGAGAGGAGGGCTAGAGGGGGTGATGGGCGACGGGCGATGGCGGCAGGCGGTGTAGCGTGGGCGATGGGCGGCGGTGGCAGTCACGAGTCTCGTGAAGCGAGCAAGCTACGGAGCGAGAAGGCAAGCCCCGAGCGGCTCTAGTGCTCTGTTGCCTGGCCTGCTTGTGTTAGGCTGCTTGATGGGCCAAAAACTGAAGACCTGCTCTCTTGTTACATGGGCTATGACTAGGGCCACGGCCTAGGCTGCCCTAGTGCTGGGTCCACCCATGGAGCGAACAAAAGCAAGCGCTCTGCTACAACCGGCTGCCATGGTGGGCGAGCGAAGAGATAGAGAACAAGAGAGCAAGCGCGAGAGGTTGAGAGAGAGAGCAAGAAAAGAAGGTCGGCTTGGCTTCTCCACGTCCAAAACGTGCGACGATGAAGGCCCGACACCGGCGTATGGTTCCACGCGTCGACGGCGTACTGTGGCGTGGACGCCACGTCCTAAACACAACGGTTCCAAAACACGCTAACCCTAATGAAACCCTTCCCTTCCTCTATCTCTATCTCCCGATCCAAACAACGAAAGGCCAAGGTGCATTAACAAAAACTATAGAGCTACGTGAGCATAACAACTTTGCTTAAAGGATCAACATCAAACTCTCACTGGTTTGAAATATTTTGAGTTTTCAAAACATATACATGGAAACTGAAAACTGAATTCAAATTCAAGGTTACAAAACAGAATTGATTAACTACTTTGAGCAATTAATTAGTGGCTAAACATTGATCAAACAATCCATCCAATAGCTCAATATCAAGTACAAACATCACACCAATTCATAGAAGCAAAGTTACACAATTTTTTATTCATAAAAACTCATTTAATAAAATCCCAAACTTTGAACTTTAATAATGTTTTCAGGGACTTAACCAAAATGCTAAATATGGGAATTAGTTTTGAATTCAATTTTAAAAGCTCAAATTTAACATGTTTGACTTGGAAACACAAAAAAAACTTTGATTCTATATTAAAGAACATACCTTGTACTCCAAAGTTTATTTTAAAATTTTTTTATTTGTTTAAGAAAGTTTCATTCCATAAAATCACAAAGATCCTTAATCAACATTACCGCTAACATTTCGTGGCCTCACAAAACCAACATATGTAATACACACACACACACATATATATACTATAATTGAAACATGAAATGCATAAACATGACACAAGCTTGATGATTAACATGATCAAGGTTTCGTTAACTCAAATGCAAGGGACATGATTAACAATATTCATGCACATTTTGAAAAGATTACAAGTCAACCAAAAGAAGTTTGCTTCTGCCTTTCAAAAGAATTTTAAGTTAGGTCTCAAATGAAAAGTTTGACTCCACCTCTGTCACCACTTGCTAGGTGTCAAATTAAAGATCATAATCATCCTCTGACTTGCCTAGATTAGACTTAATATACTGCTAACTTAAAATTGACACCTAGGGTGTCACATGAAGCTTCGTTCATTTTAGGAATAGAGATTCACCGAGATAAGAGAAAGGGGGTTTTAGATTATCGCAAAAGGCATACTTAGAAAAGGTTCTAAAGAAATACAGTATGCATGCGTGTAAGCCTTTACCTGCTCTCGTAGTCAAGGGCGGTAGTTTTGGGGAATTCCAATGTCCTAGGAACCAATATGAGATCGATCGAATGAAAGCGGTTCCATATGCTTCGGCTATTAGAAGCTTACAGTATGCTCAAGTATGTACACACCCTGACTTAGCGTTTGTTATCAGGATACTTGGCAGATATCAGAGTAATCCAGGAATAGAACGCTGGAGAATGGTAAAGAAAGCTTTGCGTTATGTGCAAGGCACAAAAGGTCTGTTGCTAACGTACAGAAGATCTAATTCCCTACATATATAAGGGTATTCAGATTCAGATTTTGCGGGAGATGTAGATCATAGAAAATCTACATCAGGCTATGTATTTACTCTCACAGGAGGAGCTATATCGTGAAAAAGCTCCAAGCAAACCGTCACTGCATCGTCCATGATGTATGCCGAGTTTGTAGCATGTTATGAGTGAAGGGACCATGACGCCTAAGAGGGGGGGGTGAATTAGGCAACTTAAAAATTCTAACTCTAAACTATGGCCTCTTTTTCTAACCCTAGCAAAACCTATGCAATAGATAAAATATCTAGATGTGCAACTATGGTTTTGCTAGTGTGTAGCTATCTCTACCGCAGACGTAGTAAAGTAATCAATATAAATGCGGAAGCTAAAGAGCAAGGTAGAGATATGCAAACTCCCATCGATGACTCCGGTATTTTTACCGAGGTATCGAGAAGCGTGCAAGCTTCCCCTAGTCCTCGTTGGAGCCCCTTGCAAGGAATCCCTCGCAAGGGCCAAGCTCTCGGTCGGGTAACTCCGTGGATAGCCTCGGGCCTTCCCCACACGCAAGTGGGTCTCCGACATGCCTTCCGGCAAGCCTCTCCCGGATGCTCCCCGCCGTCTTCACTATCAAGCTTCCAGCCGAAATGCCGCGGGCCTTGTTCCCTCTGGTACATGGTGGCGGCCACACCACAAACGCAGTTGGTGTGATCTCGCAAGACTTCAAGCCCCTCCGATGTACAACAATGGTGCTCACAAGCACCGAGTGGTAAGAGGTATGCAAACCTCACTAAACACTAGGCCTAAACCTAGAGCAAGCGCATAAGCGGTGGTCTAATCAACCTAAGCACTTCGCAAAGCACCTACGCTAATCACCTGATGAATCACTAAGCACTATACAAGTGGAGATCACTAAAATGGTGTATCAACACCCTTGGTATGTTTCCTCAGCTCCACCCTTGTCAAATGGCTAGTTTTGGGTTGTATTTATAAGCCCCACTGAGAAAGTAGCCGTTGGGGTCAAATTCTCGTGAAACTGCTACTGACCGGACGCTGAATCATCCTGACCGGACGCGTCTGGTTGTCCCAACCGTTGAGCCAGCAATATACTGATTGGCCGCTGGCTAGCGTCCAGTCGCCTGCCACCGAACACGTCCGATCACAGATTTGCCGCTCTGGAACCTTATTGTACTTGATCAAACGCTGCTTTCCCGCGTCCGGTCGTCCTGACTGTAGAGCCACCGGTCCAGCGTCCGATCATCCCGACTGCTGAGCCACCAGTGTCCGGTTCTCCCGACTGCCGAGCCACCGGTCCAGCGCCCGGTCATCCCGACTACCGAGCCACCAGTGTCCGGTCCAGCATCCGGTCACCTCTGCAAGCTCGTTTCTTCATGATCTTGCGTACGGCTTGATTCCAATCTTCATGCTTGGACTTTGCTTGATTTCTTGGGTCTTCTCTTGTGCTCCTAAGGTCTTGCTTGAGGTGTTGATCATCGGATCATCACATTGCCTTCGTCCAAGTTACGTCTTGCACCCTATTGAACTACAAAACAAACACTTACAAATTCATTAGTCCAATTTGGTTGTGTTGGTCATCAAACACCAAAATCCAAAGTAAATGGGCCAAGGGTCTATTTTCCTTACAATCTCCCCCTTTTTGGTGATTGATGCCAACACGACCAAAGCAAGCAAATAATAAGAATTTGGAAGTTAAAAACTACCTACTTGCTAGGATGCAATGCAAAGGGCAAGTTTATTTGATACTTAATGATACCAATTGAAATCAAATATGATATTAAGGGATACCAATTGAAGCCAATTGTAAGATACCAATTAAAACTAAATGAAAGCTTATCTTGCCCTTGCAAAAAATCCCCATGTGGCATTATGGATTTCTACAAATTTTACCATTACTTAGACTAATCCATAATCCACTTTCCTCCCTTTTCTCAGACCATTACCACTTGTAGACATCAACTTGATGCTTGCCTTTGGTCCTTCAAATTCTCCCCCTTTGGCATCAAACACCAAAAAGGAAGACATTAGTAGCACAAGTGAGGGTCAAACTTTGTGATCCTTTGTGTGTAGAGTGAAATGGATCACAAAATTTGACTCTCACATTATATAGACTAAGCTCCCCCTAAATATATGCATACATATGGTAGAAAGCAAAGCATATGCATAATTAGCAATTTATTGTACAAGAGAGTTTAATCTATATAATGCATGGAGAAAGCATATAAAAATGAAGTGAAATCAACATGATGATACCAATTGAAGAATGATGCTTAACTCTGGGGACTCCAATTTCCTTACAATGAGACTACTACACATGTGATAGGTTTGAAAAGTTTATACCATTTGAAAAAGTGTTAGTCTCAAGGCATCCAAGTTGTAGAATAAGCTCCCCCTAAATTTGTGCACAGAAGTGTTGTATACTTGTAAAATTTGTGCACATTGATTTAAAGTATCAAAATACCACTTGAAAGATGATATTTGGGAGAGACTATCTACAATTTGGTCTTTGGCACATATTAGATAAAAAATTGTAAAACAAGCTATGTGCCGTGCTCCTAAACAATTTTAAACCATGTAGGTTTGCTCCAAGGGTTGATAAAGAAACCGAGCAAGCCTACCATATGATATACCTATTGAATGCATGACAAAGATTATGTAAATGCAAACATAGGCATGAAAGATAACTAGATGCTTTAAGAGTATATCAATTGAAAAACAATACCAATTGAAATGAATACTAATTGAAAGTAATGACATCTAGTTACCTAACATGGGAAGGGGAATTTGGGTCCATAGTATTCACTAACCCACTTGGCAATGATTTTGTCCATCATGATGCACCCCATGAAATGCACCCAAACTTTACCAAGTCTCCAAATTTTCCTGAAGTCCGATGGACTTCTCACTTCCCTTTCGGGATCTAAACCTTCTTGGTGCTCTTCATGTTGGAAATGATTTCCTTTGTCACCCAAAAGCGTTTGACCCCATTGTTGGTTTGCTTGTTCACCTTGATGGCCACCACCTTGTCATTTTTCTTCTTCTTCAAGAGATAATGTGTGGAGGCCTTCTTGTCCACCTTGTTGGTGTAGGTGTTGGAGAGCTTGCTTGTTTGCTTTTTCTCTTTCTTCTTTGCTCCTCCCCCATTCTTCACCTTGCACTCATAGGACTTGTGACCTTCCTTGTGGCACACGTAACAAACCACGGTTTGTCCTTCATCAAGCTTCTTCACTCCCTTGACGGTGTTATCTTGATGAAGTTGGGTTTGCTTCGCCTTGCCTTTCACTTGAGTCAAGTCCTTGGTGAGGCAAGCTACTTCTTGCTTGAGTTGCTCATTCTCCTTTGCAACCTCTTGTGTGCATGTATCTACAACAACTTTCTCAACACAAACTTGGTTGCACAAAGGTGAGTCTAAACATAAATCATTACAAGAAGTAGAGGCATCCCTTTTAGACATGCTAAAGATAGAACTTTTCTTTTTAGATGCCTTGGTGGGGGTTGTGCTAACGGCTTCAAGATTAGCAACTTTATTAGTTAGCTCATCACAATGTTTGCACATGGTTTCCATTTTAGCAAGCAAACTATTATATGCTTCTTGTGAGCTAGCTAACTTTTCTTTTAATTTTTCATTTTTCTTTAAGAGTTGCTCATCATTGATTGTGCATGCATTTGTTGTTGCACTAGCCTCAAGTTTCTCAATTTTAGTAGATAGTTCAACATTGAGATTTGCAAAGTTCTCATATTGTTCAAGCAAGGTTTTATATGCTTTTTGTGAACTATCTAGCTTTTCTTTTAAACTTTTGAGCTTCTTTTGTTGACTAATGCAAGCTTTAGCATAACTAAGATTTTCTTGCACAAGTTCATGATAAGAAGGCATATCATCATCACTATCACTCTCACTAGAGGAAGAGCTTTCGTTACCTCATGCCATAAGGCACACACGAGAAGAGCTTGATGATGAATGCTTGTGACCTCGCCTCTTGTGATGGTTTTCTTCTTCACTTGAAGAATCATCCCATGATCTTATAGATGTGAGGGCTTGGTTCTTGCACTGCCTTCTTCTTTGTCTTGGGTGTGGGCTTATTTGGACAAACTTCCACAAAGTGCCCCAACTCGCCACATCTATAGCATCCTCTCTTCCTTTGCTCATTTCTTTAATTGAAAAAAATGAGATCTTGAATTTGGATGGGCACACCCTTGACATTGAGCCTTTGGATCATCGTCTCCACCTTGTTGATAAGTTTGATTGATTCTTCATCAAGGTCGGAGGCGGAGGAGGAAGATTGATCATCATCACTTGAATCTTCATCATCATCATCATCATCCTCATCTTCTTCTTCATCTTCACTTGAGGAGCTTGAGCATGAGCTTGTCTCAATTTACTTGCCCTTCATCTTCTTTTTCTCGCTACAATGCGAGAGCTTTGCCTTTGCTTGATGAGGAAGCTTCTTCTTGACCCATCTTACATGACATTTCAAATGCCACCAACTTGCCAATGGCTATGCCCGGGGTCATGTTGCTCAAGTCCTCCATGTTGTGAAGGATGGTGATGATGCTTGCATATTTCTTTTGTGGTAGCACGGAGATGATCTTCCTCACGATGTCCTGCATCATCTAGCTTTAATAATCCTATAGAATGGAGCTCATTGATAATTAGATTCAAACGAGAATACATATCATGAACAAGCTCATCATCATTCATAGTAAAGGAATCATAGTTTTGCTTTGCTAGACTAATGTTTTTGCTCACGGACATTGCTTGTGCCGTTATGGAGCTCTTGGAGTTTTAACCAAATTTCATGTGTCGTATTTAAAGTGAATACTTGGTTAAAAACATCCATACTAAGTGATTCAAACAAGCAATTTTAGCTCTAGCATTGAAGTGCATTTCTTTTTCATCACTCTTTGTAGGGTTTTTTAGGATTCTTGATGGGTTTCATCCCGTCACGAGTGACTCTCCATACACCCAAATCAACCTGCCTCAAGGTGACAAGCCATTCTAGCTTTATAGTATGGGAAGTTAGTGCCGTCAAAGTGCGGAGGCCTAGCGGTATCCATCCCAATCACTCTAAATAGCGTCGGCTCAACGACGGTTAAGCCAAAGGTTCAAATTGAGCCAACCGGCTCTGATACCAATTGAAGGGACCATGACGCTTAAGAAGGGGGGGGGGTGAATTAGGCAACTTAAAAATTCTAACTCTAAACTATGGCCTCTTTTTCTAACCCTAGCAAAACCTATGCAATAGATAAACTATCTAGATGTGCAACTATGGTTTTACTAGTGTGTTGCTATCTCTACCGTAGACATAGTAAAGTAATCAATGTAAATGCGGAAGCTAAAGAGCAAGGTAGAGATATGCAAACTCCCGTCGATGACTCCAGTATTTTTACCGAGGTATCGAGAAGCGCGTAAGCTTTCCCCTAGTCCTTGTTGGAGCCCCTCGCAAGGAATCCATTGCAAGGGCCAAGCTCCCGGTCGAGTAACTCCGTGGATAGCCTCAGGCCTTTCCCACGTGCAAGTGGGTCTCCTGACATGCCTTCCGGCAAGCCTCTCCCTAGATGCTCCCCGCCGTCTTCACTATCAAGCTTCCGGTCGAAACACCGCGGGCCTTGTTCCCTCCAGTACACGGTGGCGGCCACACCACAAACGCAGTTGGTGTGATTTCGCAAGACTTCAAGCCCCTCCAATGTACAACAATGGTGCTCGCAAGCACCGAGTGGTAAGAGGTATGCTAAACCTCACTAAACACTAGGCCTAAACCTAGAGCAAGCGCATAAGCAGTGGTCTAATCAACCTAAGCACTTCAGTAAAGCATCTACGCTAATCACCTGATGAATCACTAAGCACTATACAAGTGGAGATCACTAAAATGGTGTATCAACACCCTTGGTATGTTTTCTTAGCTCCACCCTTAGTCAAATGGTCGGTTGGGGGTTGTATTTATAAGCCCCACTAAGAAAGTAGCCGTTGGGGTCGAATTCCCGTGAAACTGCTACTGACCGGACGCTGAATCGTCCTGACCGGACGTGTCCAGTCGTCCCGACTATTGAGCCAGCAATATACTAATCGGACGCTGGCCAGCATCCGGTCGCCTGCCACCGGACGCGTCCGGTCATAGATTTGTCGCTTTGGAACCTTACTGTACTCGATCGGACGCTGCTTTCCTGCGTCCGGTCGGTTTCACCGCCCACATTCGGTCGTCCCGACTACAGAGCCGCTGATCCAGCGTCTAGTCATCTCGACTGCTGAGCCACCAGTGTCCGGTTGTCCCGACTGCCAAGCCACCGGTCCAGCGTCCGATCGTCCCGATTACTGAGCCACCAGCGTTCGGTCGCCTCTATGAGCTCATTTCTTCGCGATCTTGCGTACGGCTTGGTTCCAATCTTCATGCTTGGACTTTGCTTCATTTCTTGGGTCTTCTCTTGTGCTCCTAAGGTCTTGCTTGAGGTGTTGATCATCAGATCATCACGTTGCCTTCGTCCAAGTTACGTCTTGCACCCTATTGAACTACAAAACAAACACTTGCAAATTCATCAATCCAATTTGGTTGTGTTAGTCATCAAACACCAAAATCTAAAGTAAATGGGCCAAGGGTCCATTTTCCTTACAATGAGGCCACGGGACAGGTGAACTGGCCAAAGAAATTTATGCCCGGGTTGAAAGTGGTCGACGACATTCATAGGCCACTCAAGTTGTACTGCGATAATTAGCCGGTAGTATGTTATGCTCACAACAATAAGTCAAGTGGTGCTGCCAAACACATTGACATAAAGTTTTATGTTGTAAAAGACAAAGTTCGGGATCATGCTATTAGTCTCGACCATGTAAGTATAAAGAAAATGCTTGTGGATCTGCTTACAAAAGGCTTACCGCCCAATGTGTTCAGAGAATGCTTAGCCGGCATGGATTTATGGGAAAGCCTATGATCCCTCGACAATAAGGGTCTAGTTGAGAATCTATTTCAAAACAGAGAGGTGTATTGTAGCTATTAATCCAATGGTACTAACTATTGTGATAAGGCATGCTCTATACACTAATCTGTGATGGAATGGGTTGAGATAAGTATTTTAGGTTCAAGTCATAATGTGAGGTCAAGGGGAGAGAATGTTAGATTGATCTCCACCGTCTCGGTCCAACGACCGAGTTAGACCCTGACTCATGCCTTGATCTGAGGCGCCCAACCGCACACATGGCTGATGGGACCCCATCGCGTAGCGCTATAAAGAGAATGTGGGGGTCGGGGGCTCAAGGTACGAGGTTCTCTGCTACCCAAAGAACCCCACTGATAAACCCTAATCCGATCTAGAGGGTGTGCGGACAGCGACGGGAAGCGCCACCGCCTTCGCTGCCGCCACTAGACCGTCGTCACTAGCCTTCACCGTCGAACACCACCATCACCAGACACCGTCGCCATGGCCACCTCCTCCACCAAGCCCGATGGTTTGCATCTCTACATCCCTCTCTCTCTCCCTTTAATCCTCTTTCTAGGACGATCTACTTGTTTATTTGGAATGTAAGAGAAATCACCCACTAATCTACGCCTAGTTGATCCTTGTTTTCTAACACATCAATGTGCATCCGGTACATCTGGTAGGAAGGTGGGCCCGAAGAATAGCGGTAGTAGTAATTGATCCCACTCACACAATGTACATCCGGTAAGAAGGTGGGCCCAGTAGTAGAAAAAATAGCAATCTAACTCCAACCTCCTTTTGTGCTGATTTAGTTGTCAGGACAACAACGCTAGAACAATGTATCAACTATTACCTGCTTCCTGGTATCAACTATTACATGCTCTCCTTCTACCCTTCACAATGTATCTTACCGGTTGTAAGGTCCTAGTACCCCCTTCTTACCTTCCATTGTGGACGCCCTAAGCTAATTTTATTGCAATGTATTTGTGTATTTGATTATGTGTCTGAAAGCCCTAGTTTGGTTTTGGATAATTGATGAAGCCTAGTGTACTAACCCTTATCATTAAGTATTGTGATTGAGATAGGGTTGTACACACCAAGTGATGGAGCTAGATGACGGTCATGGTGATGGTGGATACCAAAAGAGATGATCAAGTTCTCCAACTTGGAAAAGAAGAAAGAGAAAAACAAAAACCAAGTGTTGATCAAGGCAAAGGTATCAAATAGGTTTTTATTTTGGCACTCAAGACACCATAGAGGGTGTGAGTGTGTTTAGGATCGATAGTCCATACTATAAAGAGGGGAAATCTTTGGCTAAGCGGTTATCGAGTGCCACTAGGTGAAATGATTCTTGCATATGCATTAGGGACCTAGTGTGCTAATAGTTGACCCTTGAAAATGCTTTGAAAATTTGCTAACACATGTGCACAAGTGGTGAGACACTTTGGTGTTGGCACATGGAAGCAAGGGTGAAGTCAAAAGGAAGAGAAGGGGTCACTCATAGATGATCGGACGCTGGTCTCGACTTGACCGGACATGTTCGGTGCTTGACCCTAGGTGGCACAGCACTTGGCCGAGAGGGCCGAGTTGGGATCGGACGTAGGACCGGATTTGGGCGTGGAGTCCAGTCATGCGCAGCAGAGAGGGCGCGCCTCGAGATGGCAATCGGACTCTAACGAAGTTGCTCAACCTGACACTCGGGAAACATTGTTCCCGCAGTCCAGTCAGTGAGCTATGGTGCGCACTGTGCTGAGCAAGGAGGACCGGACTCATCGACGCATCCGGTCACTAGTGATAGGACGCGTCTGATCGCTGAAATTCCTCTCTAGATGCTAACTAGACTGCGACCGAACACGGCGTGGTCGTGAGTTCGATCATTCTAGCATCGAGTCCGGTCACAACTTAATGTTTACGCGACTGAGAGATGACCGTTGAGATCTAATGCAGCGAGATTCAAAGGGACGACACATGGATGACTTTGGGGGACCAGACCCTACCGACCGGACTCTGAGGAGAGTCCGGTCAGTGAGTCCGGTCAGGCCCCGAGAGCCCAACGGCTCTTTGAGCCTTGGGGGCTCTATAAATAGATGTTGCTCGGCTTGGGCTCACCCTCTTGCACATTTTCATCAGTGATACATCCTTGTGAGGCTATACAAAAACCTCCGACTCATCGCCATCATTGATTCACCATCTTTGTGAGATTGGAAGTGATTTCTAGTGCATTTGCTTGAGTGATTGCATCTAGTGGCACTTGGGGATTGTTGTGGCTGTGGATTTATTGTTACTCTTGGTGGTTGTCGCCAGGCTTGGAGCAGCGGAGGAGGCTTGGCACGAGTTGGTGATTGTTCGTGGCCATCTCTCGGTGATTGTGAGGTGTCTTGTACCTTCCCCAGCGGAGAGCCAAAAGGTAACTCTAGTGGATTGCTCGTGTCATTTAGTTACCTCACTTGTGGGTAAGTTCTTGCGGCGCCCAAGTGGTGGGCTAGGTGTGTGATACCTATGAGCCGCCGAACCACCAAGTGTTGGTCGACACAACGAGGACGTAGCTTGTCGGCAAGCAAGTGAACCTCAGGATAAATCTTGGTGTCATCTCTTAGTATTCATATTGCAATTTATTGTCTCTTGCCGGCATTGGTAACACTTGTATTACATTCATTCTCACTTGTATAGTGGTAGTTGTAGTTTGAGTAGAGTAGCTCTCTTGCTAGTTAGTTGAGTAGCTTGTTTAGCCTCTTGTTAGTTGGTAGCTAGCTCAACTAGAGTAAGTTTAGCAACATAGCTTTTGTGTGTATCTAGAGATCATAACAACTAGAATTGATGGTATAGGTGGCTTGCAACTTTTGTAGAGTTAGAGCAAAATGGGTTTTTGCCATTTAGTATATTAACCATTTGTTCTAGTGAATTTGTAGTGAATTTTTATAGGCTATTCACCCCCTCTAGCCATTTAGGACATTTCAGTGTTGTATTATGTACCATTATGTGTGACCTTATTTACGCAATATTACTCCAAATTTAAAATAGACAACATAAAAGTTGCACTTTTTTTGCCAGGGGTAAAATAGTTATGCTATCCTTGACTTAAAACCATTAAATGCCTGAAACCGATGGAAGGTTCATACAGGTAAGGAATTTTCATTTTCGGGCCTTATAAGTTAGTTCAAGAAAAAAAAGACCATAGAAGGAAGGTGCATTTTTTTTAAAGCCATATAGGTAAATATCTCAATACAAAAAGGTTGTTAATGGGCTTTGTACTAAGATTGAGGAGAAACAAAAGAAGAGAGGTTGACCATAAGTTTAGAGACATCCGGCGCATGAGCTCTAAGAAACTTTGTAAGAGAACAAATTGTCATATGTATTAATGGTGAAGTATGTCCTTGTTACCGGTGGAGTCACATGTAGGCCATAGTGTGCCATGGCCCCCCTTGTTAATTGAAATTTCTTAAGGATGGTAAAGGGTATACTTAGCAAATAATGAAGATTTACATATTAGAGAAAAGTTTAATATTATTAGGCCCCCTCTTGAATTCCATTCACACTCCGCCAGGTTCTAGTAGCCAACTAGTACTGTATGAATGGGTCAATAGGTGGGTTGTAAACATTCATACAGTCAGAAGTGGGATATTATTATTAACCATGCTCTCAGCCAACGTATAGATCACGGCAAGGTCTCTGTCGCTTGGTATTGGCAACACCCATATCTACTATTGAGCGTGCACCCAAATTTTCTAACCGTCGAATCTCACTTTTCTGAGAAGTTAAACTTTTCTAAATTTAACCAAATATATACAACAGTATACTAATAATTATAATACATAATAAATATCATTACATTAGTAGTAGAGAATGTATTTTCATAATAAGCATATTAGAAGATACAAGTATTGATAGCATTTTTATAAATCTAATTAAAATTAAAAATAACTCATTGAAAAAAAAGAAATTTTCCGTATCTTGGAGCCAGGCCAAGCCAAGGGGCGTCTGCGTCTCCTGCACGGCTGCACCTCGCTGAGTCGCTGCCCAAGCCTAGCTGCTAATCTAGCCAACCAATCAAGGCTCGATTACATTCGAAGGACCTGGCATGCTGCATGCATGTAACCAATCAAGGGAATTTTGTTATGTCAACGGTTGGAAACTTTGGTGCCTTCTGTGCACATTGCAAGAGAATCACGTTTCTGCCAACCGAGGCGCGGCGTCTGAGCCACTCGACTCGACTCGACCGAGTGCCTGCAAGATTTTTTTTTCCCCTTGAAGATCACGGAACTCAATGAGTGCTCCAGATGCAACTCATATTCTTCTCCACTACACATGCACCCCGGCGCCGCCGCGTGAGCTCAACGCGTCCGTCCGTCCCAAGGGCGGAGTTTGGCTAAGATCAAGCTAGCCCATAGTCCTTATGAAATTTGTACTATCTAGTAATTCTGGTACTGCTCTTATTATCTTATAGGTGTTTATAATAATGATCTAATTAGTCATGCTCCGTCACTGGTCCGTCCATCCGTTCCTCGCCAATCTCTCGCTGCGGTGCACGGATCGGCAGCCCGTACCAGGGATGAAAATGGTTAAAACCAATGGAATTAGGTTTAAATTGTTTTCGTTTTTATATTTTTTTCCCATATAAGAGCAACTCCAGCAGGTCACTGTTTAAGCCACCATAGTTAATCCCTTAAATTTAAGTGGACATCCAAATTCTCTCTTTGCCCTCATTCCTGGGGCTCTAGCTAAGCCCCGACGCGACGGTTTCAGTCTGGTTGCGCACACGACTTCTCCCCGTGACTCCTTCTTCTACCACGACTCCCCACTGCAATCGTGACTCCCCCAGTGCACGCCCCCCCCCCTCAGTGGCTGCAACTGTGACTCCCCCGCGACCACGACCGCCCCTCCCTAATTCTCAGTGTTTTGGACGAGAAAGTCCATGGCAAGTGGGTCCTAGATATCATTCTCCATTGGAACAAGTTTGAGGGCTCCATTTTAAGGGCTATTGCTGGAGTATAACGAGACCCTCAAAAGTGAGGGGGTTCTCAGATAAAAGGTAGGAGCCATATTTTGAGGGTCATTGCTGGAGTTGCTCTAAACTAACCGTTAAAAACTATATTTCTGAACATGAATACGACCGAATTTTTTACTATTTGGCCCTTTTTTTAAAGTTTCTCACAAATAAACCCCTGGCGGAAAGAATTCCGGAAATGGACCCTTGGCTCGGCGCCACGGTCACTGGCGTCGAGCTCCTTGGCACGGGGAAATGGCCTGCCAGGGGGCTCGGCACCAGAGTGACTAGCGCCGAGCCCCCTGCATTTAACCCAGCCCACCCTTCTTCCCCGAGCGTTCTTCCTCTTCTTTCTCCTCCCTCTTGGGTTTTTCTCTCCCCACTTCACCCTACCTCACGAATCGACATATTGGACCTTGAAAACCTTGATTTGATCCGTAGATCTTCGAGAGCAAGGTATACTCGCTCACCTCCTTGTTTTTTTCGAATCGATTCGGTACATATTAGTCGGATTTTTGAACCTAAGAATCGTCATCACTTAGGGTTTCATTGTATCCCTCAATATATGTATTATACAACCGTAGGTTGAATCCAAGGCGTGAAAAAAGCTAGCAAACCAAGCCGCATGTAGTTATGTTATGGGTTCATTGTTGTGGATGAAATGAGAAACCCTAGGTTTAGGGTATAATGTTAACTGCTTTTGGTTCTTAGAACGAAATTGGTTGTATTGTAGTTATGGTTCTCATTGATATTTTTTTTGTGATGTTTTTATTTATGTTTGTTAAATTACATCTGTTTTGTTAGATGCAAGAAATGTTTCGGGAGGAGTTTTGGCGAAAACAAGGTCGTCCTCGAGAATTATACCCCGATGCATCTAGCAAAGATGCCCCCGTCCCTCCTGACCTTCCTGTCCCTAACTGTGACTGTGGTTTCCCGGCTCATGTTTTTCAATCGAAACATCCGGACACAGGCGCGCGTTGCTTCTACATATGTAGTCGGTTTAATGTAAGAAATTATTTGTACTATCCTTTTTCTTTATTTGTTTAAGTATGGTACTAATATTTTGTTGGAATCTCGTTGTGTAGGACCATGAGAGGTGCTTTTTCTTTTAGTGGATCGATGGTGCAGACAAGTTTGATCCTAGGTACCTCTTTTTCGACGATTGGTTTAGAGGGAGACATCCACGTGAGCACTTCAAGCGATGGGTTCCACCCCCCCTAACCCTCCGGCAATGACGGCTAAGGAGAAGCACCTAGCCACAGTTAGACGACTCGAGGAACCTCCTCTGTGTGATTGCGGAGATCGAGCTGTGATAAACTCTAAGAATATGTTGGAGTTTGTGTGTCCAAACAAGCATGAAGTCAGTGCAAAGTGCATGTGTTAAAATCTTGAGCTATATGTGTTCATGTACTAATATCTCATTATTTAGGTGTATTCAATGGCGAAGTGTCGTTTCAAGGAGTGGTTGTATGGTCCTAAGAACCAATGGCCGGAAGAACCGCATAGGGTTGAGGAAAAGAAGAAAGAACGGGTAATCTACAAAGCACCTCCTGTCATGTGCGAATGTGGTGTAAAATCCAACTATGGCCTAGTCCCTTCGGAGCTTGGAATAGGCCATTATTGCGGCCATATGATTGAGTATGATGAGGTTCGTTATTTTTCTGGTAAACATGAAATCGTATTTTGTTTGTTTTGCTAAGACATATATGATATAATATTTCTTTTGAACAGAGCACTAGAAAATGCAGTTGGGAATGTTATGATGGTCAAGCTAAGTTCTTGGATGAACTGAAGCAGAGGCAACTGATTGCACAGAAGAGGGGATATGGACCTGACTACGTCAACCTATTTGTTAAACATCACAAAGAAAAGATGCATGAGTTTGCTAGACAGCGCGGTATTTATAACCCGATTGATGTTGGGCTTAACAAATGGGGATTGGAGAGGCGGATGACGTTAGAGGAGGAGAGGGCAAGGAATGAGGTAAAGGAGGAGACAAGAGTACAGATGCAGGTCTTGAACGAGCATGTTGCTACATTATGTGCCAGTGAGTGCTTGAAAACCTTTTTTCGTTGCCTGATTTTAAATGTAATATAATCGCGTTGCTAACTGATTGCATTTTATACATGAAGGGATTGGTTGCAGCGAGGAACATACTGCAGAGGTGGCTCGTGCAAGGTATGAGGAGAAGAAGTTAGATGGCCATAGATCACAAGCTGGTCGCACCGTTCAATCACCTATTGTGTTGTGTGATGACGGAGACGAGGATGAGGACGACACTGGCAGACTGAGTGAGCTCATTGCTCTAGCAGAGGTGGGCATATAGGCGTAGGAGGCTGAGGACGACACTGGCAGACTGAGTGAGCTCATTGCTCTAGCAGAGGCGGGCATTCAAGCGCAGGAGGCTGACGATGACACTGGCAGACTGAGCGATCTCATCGCTCTAGCAGAGGCGGGCTTATAGGCAGAGGAGGATGACGACGCGTTCTTCACTCAGGCCACAAATGAAGCGGAGGCCGCTTACTATAAGCGACAGGCATGTCAGAGCAGCGCAGTTGAGCCTAGCCACAGCAACAGGGTTGTAGTAGAGGACTGGTACTCGGATGATGAGTTGCTTACTCAGTACGTTTCAGACTAAGGATTTGAAAGTGCATTTGCCCCTATGTCTTTTGTCGGCACGTAGTTGTAGTATTAATATGTTGTGTAATGTGGCATAGTATCAAACTTTTCATTATGTGGTTGTTTTCATTATCAATGGTCTTAATATTCCGCTTAATGATACGGACGTATTTAAATTTGAACACGTGCTGCAAAAAACACTTAACGACATACGGCATTATAGAAATCAACACACAAAACACATTAAATGGCATGTGACTACATGTACCGAACCTAGGTACAGAGTTTTCTTTGACAAAACCTAACATGCCTTAGGTAATTAAACCATGCCTTAGGTAATTTAACCTAACATGCCTTAGGTAATTAAACCTGGGTACATGTGAAAAAGATAAAGTCATCCTAGTAGTGTGGCCACATAGCAAATTGTGTTGCACCTTCTCCATAGTAGCCTCCCGTTGTTGGTGGTAGTGGTGGTGGGGGTGACAGGGGAGGCCCCTTTTTCTTGTGGTTAGGGCAGGTGTAATCTGGATCATTGCAGAGTGCCTCCTGTGAATCGGCACCATTGTTGTTGTCATCCTGTTCGTCGTCCTTGTAACCGCTGCTAACTTCCCTTTCTAGATCAAAGATACGGTCTCGTAGGTAGTAGATGTACTCCGCATGCGGATAAATAGGTCGAGGATCGACCCACCTACTGAACCCACAGTTTTCTTCGACCAAGGAAGACTACAAAAAGTATGTCGTGTAAATGATATACAAGACAAACATATTGAAGAAACAAATAGTAATAGCAATTACCCATGCTCGTGGGCATTTGAAGAAACGACGACCTCCATCTATTCCCTCGGTGAACATCTGCACTAGGCAGTCCTCACCATGCATGCATTTTGGCCACTCTTCTTTCCTTTCATCGTATCCTCTCAGTGGTGCCTCTTTGGTAAAATCACTTTTGCTCTCAACTGGGAACCTCTCATAAAGAGCTTCCTCAAAGAAATCAGGACCAAGAGGACCCTCCCACCCCTAGGTAGTTTTCTTCCCCTTTCCTCTCCCTCTGGACGACCCTCCAGACATTGGTACTACAACGAAAGCAAATGCTGAGGAGTGTTCTTGTTCCTTATTGTTTGTGTGAATGAGAGGGAGTGGGTGGTTATTTATAGGTTGAGAGGAGGAATGGAGGCCTGTCAATGTGCCATGTCAGCGATCCGTGTGCCTCTTCACCTCAGCCCTTGGATCAAACAGTCATAAGATGGATGATGGAGATAGAGTTGAGTTGTGCTTCCTTGCATGTTGTCCGTATATCTGAAAAGTCTATGTTTATTGTCTGAAAAGCATAGATTCGTTGGTAATCCTAGATTCTTCTACACAGCGTATGTACAAATATTCCTAGATTATACACGTAATAAATTTATAGTTAATATGTGTACTACATTTGTGCCTTTGTACAAGTGTAGTATGATTAAAGGTTCACGCAAAAAATTCGCAAGATACGGTCTTGTATTAGGAGCATCCACAGTTACAAACAGAGACATCAATATATATTCCAAACATTTAATCATCCAACGAGCATAATGCAACCACAACGAATATCACAACCAACATAATATGTCATGCAAAGTCCAAATAGTCCACAATGTCCATACAGTCCCGAATAGTTCATAGTAACACCTACCACGTCCATCACTGTCTCCTACTCTTGCCCCTACCCTTGTGACCCAGAGCGCTGGTGCCTGAAGTGTAAGGGTCACGCGGACGGCGTCGTCTAGTGCCTAGAGGTGGTGTAGGATGAGTCGATGGAGCGTCATGGAGCTAAGAGGGCCCAAGCTCATCGTGTCTCTTGTCCATGTCATCATTGTCGTCGTCCTCCTCGTCCTTGTCCCCATCCCCTATAGCTGCTTGACTAGAGGAACCCAAGGCTCCTCTTCCTGTGGAAGGATCGTACACGTCATGCGTCGTGTTTGTCCTGCAACCACAACGACCAGCCGCACGGCGTAGACGACGTGACAGGCCCTGTTGTACAAAACTATGTTAACTAAAAGAATATAACGTATTAATGATTTATTTGAAAGAATATTTTAAATCTTACGTCTAGGAAGCCAAGTATGTAGTCGTCATTGACTCTCGACCGAACGCGCTCGATCTCTTCAACTGAGCTTCTTAGTGTATTGCCCTGCAACAAAGTTTTCAATAATAAGACTTTTGAACAGATAGCATTTAGTTTTGTTTTCTTTTGTACAAGAATGTAACTTATTATAAGGGTTATACGGCTCGAAGGTTGCAATAAATACAATAGATAACTCCTAATGTCGGTCCAAGAACGCCTAATGTATTGTTATGTAACTCAACGTAACAAAATAAGGCGATTGACTTACCACTCTGTCCAAGATCGGTCATGTCTCCACCTGCCTTCCTGCACGAGTGGACTGGTCGTACGTCGTGTCTTCATTGTCGGAGGACTCGATGTCGGCGTAGTCAGTTTCGGTCCACTGTAGCCTGAGCCTGCACCGTATCGAACGCTGGTACCAAGCTTGGTACCGCCTGAACTCACGGTTCATGTGCGACTCGTTGTTGTCATCCAGGTTGTCATGCATCTCCTCCCATTCCTCAATGTAGGACTGGTGGTGCCTCTCCCAGTCAAAAATCTTCTTGTTCCTCTGACGATCCAGCCTGCACGTATGTCATCGTTACATTAATCCACGTACGTGGCACCATATTATAAGAAATGGACCATCATCATGAGACATTTGAAATATCAAAACACTTACTTGTGTAAGTCAATGCCAGTCGAGAACAGAGGCATAGGCCAAAGCTGTCTCACTCCAAATTGGCGTGCAACCCTATCTGGCAGGTGGTACTCGACAGCATAGAAGCAGATTAGAGGGCACCTCATCCTATAGAAGTAGTTGTTGGCCCCACAGACGTTGTTCAGCTGAAAAGGAAGTGCGTCCTCTCCACCATACGACTCCCACTCCACCTGCAACATGTCCAAATAAGATGTTAGATGGTATAATAATCCTTTTCAAAGCAGCATAGAAAATAAAATTTACTTACACTAGACGCCGTCAGCGAATCTAGCTCGTTCGTGTACTCAATGTACGCCCGGTCTATCCTCGTGTGCGGAACCCTGACCTGGTCCCAAAGGTACGCCCACGTTGGCTGGTGACTTGGAGGCTGACCTTGGAACCACTTACGACGAGCCAGAACCTCTGGACGACCAACTGGAAAATGAGCCCACATCCACAGCTGTAACAGGTACACGCATCCACCAAGTGACGGGTTCATCGTAGACCGACGACACCCCTCGCACAGCTGCCGGTATAGAAAACACAAGACTACAAAGCCCCAGCTGTACTGACCCGCCTAGTCCCAGTCACCGAGGCAGTGGATCCACATCCAGGACGCATTGTCACCCATCGCGTCGGGAAAGAGAACGCAAGCAAAAAGGTGTAGGATCCACGTCCGGCAGTAGTACCCAACCGTCTCCTCATCTGCCTCCTCGGGGCACTGTGCGAACTCTGTACGTAGCCATGAGATGGGAACTCTAGAAGTGCAAGCCCCTTGCTCGCCAAGCTCACGCCCAAGGAAGGCCTCCACTCGTGCTCTCCAGCCCTCTAACCTGCACTGTCCGGTGACTGGATTCCCATGAATCCTTAGGCCTAGCATCTTCTGACAGTCCTGAAGCGAGACTATCATCTCCCCGAAAGGTAGGTGGAAGCTATGAGTCTCCGCCCGCCACCTATATTTAAGACCAAGCAAGATTACTTGTCAAAAAGTCAATCGCATGAACAAATAGCCATGAATGGAGCCAATGATTCACTTTAATACCTGTCTACCAACGCAGTTATCGCCGCTGAGTTGAACTTGGGCAACCCACGACGAACCTGAAAGGAGATGACATCTAGGCTAGCTCTTTGCAGGAAAGGAGTGTACCTATCGTTGTACCGAATGTCCAAGAACCCACTGTGGGTCCTAGAACGAAGGTGCGGAAGGTCCTGCATCGAATAAAACATAGTCACATGTTACTTCACGAACACATGTACGAATAAAACTTATAGATTATTACCTGCCCCAGCACAACAAGACATCCTCGGTGGGTCTCCTCGTACGTTGGATCCAGCAGGTGGAATTGCTCCATCCTACAAAAAAGTAAATGAATTAGAATTGCAATGTACAATGAAACATGAACTTATAAATGTATAAGTAATTGACACAAATACAAGCATAAATTGAGACATGCATAATTAAATATATGAATAAGACAAATATAAAATAATACTATAAACCAATAGTCCTACCTCACTAATCTGCCAACGGCAACTTCGTGAGTTATGGCCAAGTCTACTGCACTTGCCGCACTCGTACTGCTCGGGATCAGTAACAAATAGAGTTCCTCTCCCACGCCTAGTTCTTCCGGGTATCTGATCCATAACCATCCTATGCCTCGTCCTCGGCTTTGATCCACGCTTGTTCCAACGGTAAGCTGGATCCGCAATGTACTTCGGCCCATTATATGGAGGCCACTCTCTAGGGTCCCGGAAAGGCACGAAGCGGGGGCTCTATGTGTTCACAAGCGTGTTGACATTGAACTCATGAGGTATCCTCCTCTCGATATTATAGTTACGATGCCTAGCTGCTGCCACCAAATGAGAACATACAAAGTGGTATTGCCTTGGTTTACCACAAGTGCACTTGAAATCTTGGAGGACAACCACATGTATCCTCGACTCTCGGACCTCGCCGTCGGACGTTGTACCGCCCCTATGCTCGACCTGATAAGTCCCTGTGACGTGGTCAAAGCATGCAACCTCATGTGTGCCAGCCCTTTCTCTTACCTTCTCTAGGTGTGCCTTTGATTTAAGAGCCCATATCTCTCCATCACTCCTCAACTGCGATTTGGATAAGAGCCCATATTGGCCGTTCAATAATGCATAAGGCTTGTTTGGATAAACTTTAGGCCACTTTAGCTCTTAAAGCTCCAAACAGATTGTCAATTTAAAGTTTAGTCAACATCACAAAATTTTACTCCTTAATTTTATTCAACTAAATTTTAGACCATAAGATCCAAATATAGCCTTAGTAAAAACGGTTATACAACACCATATTTAGAAATGATTTGCCAAGTCTTGAAACATAATTAACCAATTTTCAAACTGGTAACTACATTTTACTACCCATACAAGTTTACACGCACATGTAAACCGATAGGAGCGTGGGGTAGTATAACATTGTCAGAAATCTTTAGCCCAAAATGACTAGAATCGCTAAAACTTGTCTTCATATTTGTTTGTTTCTGTTTCTATTTTCACTGTTCCTAAAAACTCAATAAATTCTTGAAAGCGAGCCTGGTAAACAAGAAACAATAACTTCCGCTTCTGTAACCTTCCATGCTGAATCTGCAGAGTCCAAGGACGAGAGGTCAGTGTTCAAATCAGATCACAGGTCCTCTTGAGTCGTTCGAGCCGCATTTCGCCTATCCTTCTGGAACGTCCCAAGATGCCTTGTGCACGTAACCGTACAAGCACAGAGGCACCAACAAAAGGGGAAAGGGAGCCCCGGCCGCACAGTTGTAGTGGGAGTGACGCTTTCTGCTCCCACAGTCCCACTTCATGGCGTCAAGAGCACGGCCACCAGTTCTCCGTCAGTCGCCGAGTCACTATCAGCGTATCGCGCTCCACCACAGATTTGAGATTCTTGTGTGGCTTTGGCCTACGTCTGCCATGGCCAAAAAAGAAGAAGAAAGAAAGATATGAGGCCACAGCGCCAGCTTAACGTGTGTTTCATTGCATGGTAACTTGAGATATGGAGACTTGAGAGGCTGGAGGTCAAACCGACTAACCGAGCGTATCATGGACGCTTGTGCCTCTCAGCTCTCATCCGCATCGGCCTCATCACTCATCGTTCATCAACCACGCATGCAACCAGCCTCCTGCTGCAACGACATACGTATCACCACCCCCATCTGAAGATAACATAATCTAACCCCGTAGCTGTACTTGTACGTATACGTCACAGAACAGATAAAGCCTAGCTGCATCGGCATCGGCATCGGGTGATGGATGAAGTCGGCGTCGTCCGTGGCCTCGTGTCCGCGCCCCCGCCGCAGGTTCTCGCGCGGAGTCGCGATACATGACGATGCCTACCAGGCTACCAGCAGCGGCGAGCCTCGCCACTCGAACTCGAATAGCTGTTTGTTCCGCTAAAAACACAAGTTGAAAAATAAGAACACAAGTTGAAAAGTATCGTTGACTAATTTATTGTGAGAGCACATCGTTGAAAAAGTACGGCTCATAAGACAAGTCAACCGGACAGTCTAAAACAGATACTACGCGACACGGCGACACAGTGACGCGATCCGAGTCTGCCATTGGTGTGCGCGCGCGTCAAACGCGACGCTTCTGCAAGACTGCAGTCCCAGCGAATGAACGCCACAAAAATAAAGAGCAGCAGGGTGAGCGTCCGTGCTGAACTGCCGACACCATCACACCAACCTCGCGCTCTGATTCGTCGCAAAAAGAAGATGAAATGGCTGCGCGCAGCGCAGAGGAGGCAGCAGATGGATGGATGCAGCGGAAAGTGGTAAAAACGACGTCAGTCCGCGAGGTGAAAGACGCCAGTGCTTGTCTGCTTGATCCACATGCCGTGTTTTTATCATGTCCCCTCGTCCGATCCGCAACGAACTAATCACGGCGCGGAGCGGTTACCCGCACCAGCTTTGGATCCCGCCTTGTACCTGTGGCGGCTTTTGGCTAGTCGCCTGAGAAACTTGTCAAGAAAAAAAAAAGGCAATCACACCTGCAGAACATGAAATACTGATAGTGCTAGTTAATGATTTCCTTTTGGAAAAACCAATGGAATGCATGAACAGTGAAGTGATGTCAGGTGCTCAATAATGCAGCGCTCGGGCACCGGACATTCCCAAGCGACCAACATGGGCTGACGCTGATCCGTTCCTGCTCTGCTTTCATGTGCGACCACAATTGGAGAAGACGGGTGGTGTAGTGGTAGTATTTGAAACGGGTGGCTCGTGGCTGCGTGGACTGCACAGAATCATTTTTTTGGGCATCCAGGACAGCAGAACGTGGTTTGTCCAATTGTTCCATTTCAAAAGGGGGGAGGAGTGCCACGTTGACAGGTTTGTTCCCCTGTCAGCAGATTTTAGTAGGATCCCATTGTCTTGCTCTGACCAGGCTGTGTTCCATCGAAAATAATGTGTGTCAAATCGCAGGATTGATCGCAATATTCCTACTCAGGCCATATACAAACAAACCAAAAGAATAAAAATACAAAATTTTAAGGTGATATTTCATAGTAATCATGATGACCACACAGTCCATTGTGCTAGTATATAGAAGGAAAACATATGTATGACCATCGTCTGGCATCACTCTTGCAACAATTTTCGTTAGCAAGCGTAGTGCTCCAGTATATTTAATCCATTTTTCTCCTCCTTCGGTGGAATTAGACCGTCACATTAGACTTTAGTCTAGGGGCACACAACGTTAGCCAGATTTTTCCTTTTTAAAAAATTCTCAACACATCTCAGTGCCATCCATAAAGTTGGCAACTGCCCACCAAACTGTACGCGAGCTTATTGCGTCCCAGAACAGAAAAAAGGAGTCAAAGTACACCTAATGCCAACAAAGAAAAAAATGTTTTAAACATAAAATAGGAGCAGCCTACGGAAGAATCTAGAAACCATAGCATTAAACGCGCGTTAGACTGGTCTCTAACAACGAACTCATATGGACACCCAAACCTAAAATAGGTAGCAAGAGATTCTAAATTAGCATCCAACAGAGTACCTATACGGGAGACCTATTTTGAGTTGTCTGAGAGGCACAACCCAAATATGGGCATCCTCTCTCCTGAAAACCCATTTGCAGAAATGATTCTCTTTTGGGTCTTGTTGTTGGAAAAGATGTCAAATAGGTGTTGAATCTTTTGCCTGTAACGCTACCCAAAGGACGAATGAGTCTTGTATTTTGGGTGTTGTTGTTAGAGATAGCCTTAGGACAGGGTCAATTCATATCATCATAGCCATAAAGGACAAAAGCTACAACAAGTCTCTTCTTCCTCTCTGAAAAATAATAAGAGCTTAGGTCGAGTTCAACTAAGATGATTGATAGTTGCTAAGCCTTTGACAGGTCGATTTGGGTAGATTAGCGTTCTAATTGCTTGGGCTGCCTGTTGTTTACGACGTTCGAGAGGATTCTTCAGCTTTACGGAGCAGATAACGAACCCTATTTACACATGCTGAATAGATAAGTAGTAGTAGTAGCGGCCAAAGTAAAAGTAACTACTAAGCTACGAAGCACACGTTCAGCGTGATGCAGTATTAAAATTTGCCGAGGGCCCGGATCCTTTCGACTTGCCGAAATCGCACGTAAAGTGGCAAAAGAGCCAACGAAGCACGAGAAATCTGTGAACAGAAATAAAAATGACAGAGAAGTTATGCAAAAGAGAAGCCAAAAGAAGAAAAAGATTAGCACTAACAATCGCCTGCTGACTCTGATCTGACGGCACCACTCGGTTAGTCAGTTCGACGCCTCTGCGTCAAAACACTGCAGGTTTTGTCCCGCTTAATTCAGGCCCGCTCCTTTTCTCCATCATTTCGTATGTTTTTTTTTGGGGGAAAAAAAGGAACCGAGGCTCGCTGTCAAGCTACAGGCGATGAGCCGACGAGACAGGCACAAATCGAGGCGATTTGCGTGCGTGCTCGCCCATGCAGATCTGCTTCGGCATCATCACCGTGTCAGGGACTGCTACTACTACTAGTAGTTACCGCACCGCACGCGCACGGCACCACAGTCCACAGCCGCGCCGCCGCCCCCTGGGCAGTCGGCGTCGTCGGCCATGCCATGCCACGTAGGAGGAGGAGCACGCAGGTTTTCCCCGCCGTCTCGGTTGAACTTGAAACGACTTGCTGGTGGGCGGTGGCAACCGCCACCACCAGGTGAGCGCGAGGATGGATGAATCCGCGCTGTAGAAACGACGAACGACCAGAAAATTACACGGAGAGTCTCAACCATGTCGGCAAATACGTCCAGATTGCGGTCGTCCATCGGTTCAATTTTTAAGGCCAGCCAATCGTCCGCGAACCTCCAGAGCGACGCGGAGAGCTACGGCAGGTGACCGGATCAGGCAGCTTCGTCGTGACCGCAGCGTTTCCGCGGCGCGCGAGCTGTACCCCTACTGCGCGACGAAGCGCTATCTACTGGACGCAGGTGCGAGTGCGACTCCGGGCAAGTGGGTACGCCGACGCCGGTCGGCACACTGCACAGAGAACGCGTGAGATGCCTCACATCTCACCGCCGCAGGTGCTAGTGCTACGGCCTACGGCCCTGGGGCCCTGCATCCATCCACTGGCGCGCACAGCGCGCTGCTGGATTGGTTGGTCGGCGTGGAGACCTCGGTGCCCCGCCTGCGCCACGTGGCGCCTCGTCAGAGCACGAGGCAGGTGACCGTGATCATCCACCAGCTACGCCCATAAGGCAATGATCACAAGAAGCTCTTGTCAGTGTCGCTCGCAGTGGGTCTGCGTCCTCTTCGCCTCCACCTCCAGTCCACAACAGGAGCTCTCATCAACCAAGCGCCAGGCCAATAACAACGCGGCGTCGCCACCGGTTTTTTCCCGAACAAGGCAGGGTCGCAGGGAAGGCGGCAGGGAGATAGCACGCTGCAGCCGCAGCCGCAGGCACCGCGGCGCCCGCAACCGCCAACTGACCGCTGTAGCGGACATGATGGCAGCCGCCGCGCCCTCGTCCTCGTCCGCGCGGGCGCGCGCGCCGCCCCGGCCATTGCATCCCCTCGCCCGCGGCGGCTCCGAGCGCCAGGAAATGGAGGCCGTCGCGGCGACCCACCCCGGCAGCGCGCACCGGATGCGGCGCAAGGGGAGGAAGCAGAAGCAGGTGAGGACATCGGTGCCTGTGCGTGCTTTTGCTTTGTTGCTGCTTCTGTTTGTTTCCTGGTGGTGGTGCTTAAAACTCAAGTGGTGTTTTACTTGTGTTGTCCGGGCACGCAGCTGTGGCCCAGTACCGTGCTCCGGAAGTGGCTCAACATCAGGTCGCCGGAGTCCGACTTCAGCGCCGACGAGGGCGACACCACCGGCGACGACACCGACAGCGAAGTCGAGTATGAAGGTGGGTGATGCACTCACTTCCTAGCCGACTCCCTCCTGCCTTCATCGTTCCTTTATCCCTTTTGGCTTTTGCACATGACCTGTGTAATTGCTTGCTTAGTTCGGTTTCTAAATCAGCATCTTCCCATGATGACAAAGGCAAACTAAAAATTCCGTTTGCCCTTTCATGAATGATCGGACAATGCTTCGTGTTTGATTCTGTCTCTCACTGTTCACGCGTGGTGTTGCCAAAATTGATCTGATGTTACATCTTTCTTGCCATGCTTCATTGTTTTGTAGTATGGAAAAAGAACTGACCTGAACAATTAGTAAATGCTACTTCTGCTTCCAACCAGTAAGGGTCGACTCTTTCGCTTTCGCTGGTGTTTACTTGTATGTAACTGCACGATTCCTTCCTCCATCATGATCCAATTTGTTTTGGCTTTGGAGGTAAAAATCAAAGTTGGAAGCCGATCCCAAGAGCTTGGAAAACGACTTCACATTTACTGATAGAAACTTGACATAATGAATCGATTCTATGGTTGTTTGGTTCCTCGTGGTGTTGTGTTCCTAAGCTATTCCTTTCACCTTGGTATATTCCTTCCTTTCTCAGAAATGAAACAAAAATGGACGTCTATTTCGATGAACTACCAGAGTACTAGGAGTACAATGTTATTCCTCGTGGTTTTCAAAACGATAAGATCTCCCACTCTATTCCTATCCTGCCTTTTTTACACGAATTCTAAAAGGAACATAAAAGAAAAGAAATTCTGAATCTGATTGCACGAAATATAGTTGCAGCACATGGTTGCTTACAAAAAGCGGGTATAACTTTTGAAAAGGGAAAACAGGGAGTATAATGTTGCACTTTACTTTGTTGGCGGTGATTTCAAGCTTTAAAATTATTGGTTCATTTTAGCCAAAGCTACATTGCGTTAGATTGCCTCTCCCTTTTGGGGGAGGTTTGGGTCTTGTGCTGATTTTGATCAGTGTGGAAGATCAAAGTCTAACAGTCGACATGTAATGGACCTTGAGCAGAGATGTGCGCATGGGAGCGAAAGTTGCATGAAGAGAGGAGCTTCCGTGGATTTGGTGCTGAGGCTATTGGTAATTACTTGTGGTTGTTATCATATTAGCTATCATATCTGACTGCAAATGTGCTTCTTTTTCAATGGGATTATTCACATTTCTGGTCCTGGCATGAGTTGGTAATGTATATGGGCCGTTTGATCCTCTCTATAACACAAAGATACGTCAGCTCT
Source organism: Miscanthus floridulus (assembly GCF_019320115.1). Taxonomy (NCBI): domain Eukaryota; kingdom Viridiplantae; phylum Streptophyta; class Magnoliopsida; order Poales; family Poaceae; genus Miscanthus; species Miscanthus floridulus. Next base: position 101,495,919 of record NC_089584.1, read on the forward strand.
CCTGCGTATATTTCGATAGAAAAAAACAAATAACATAGTAACTAGATTTTCTTTTTTAAAAAGAAAAAGGGGTTTCCTTAGTTTTTTCCTCCTTACAGTAAGTTTTTAACCACCTTGTGTCGGTGTTTCGAGTTACCACCGACGAGTAAATTTCTAGTATTGCGCGTTTGACTTGAATGGTGTGCTTAGAGGACACGAGGTTTATACTGGTTCGGATAGAAAGTCCCTACGTCCAGTTCGTCGCTGCTGCTCGTATTACTAGCACTTAAAGTTTATAGTATGGGGTACAAACAGGTGAGAGAGGCAAAAGGATCCCAAGTCTCTGGTCGAAGGAGTAAACGGGTGCTGAGAGCACGATCGCTGCTCAGCCGTGTGTTTGTGTCATGTTCTTGTGTGTTTATCTCGAATTCTGATCTCGTGCCGATCTAGATCGATCGGATCAAATCTCGATGGGTCGATCGGATCGGGTCCCCTTTATGGGACGCTCTGCTTTCCCTTTTATAGGTCAAGGAAAAGCACGGGTTACAACGGAGGAAAAGAGAAGAACGAGAGAGAAGAAGGCCTTCAGGATCGTAGGGTCCTTCTTCTCCTTCATGCAGGTCCCACCGATCCTGTAGATGTCAACAGGGACAGCTCCACGTCACGACCCTGCCCATTACTGGCGCCATGCACAGGTGTCGTCTGCCGTTCATGGCGTTCCATCCCGTCCCGACAGACGTCGTGGTGAACTGATGCGACTATCATCGTTCGTACGAGGGTTCAGTAGAACAACACCAGCATGCCCGACACTGTTCTTGATGTGAACCCTCAGGTATGGCCCGTCATGGCCACGGGTTACATCGAGGCGTGCCAGTCTCTTCGCTAGTGTTAGAGTTTTGACCTAGGCCCATATGTTTGGACCTGGAGTCGTTGGCGGCGGTATGGGTCCTCGTCGGGCGAGACGGAGCACAAACCCAAGGGATCAGGCGAGACAGAGTCCGTGGCCTCGGCATCGGGCGAGGCAGAGCCCGTGGCCTTGGGGTCGGGTGAGGCAGAGCCCGCCTCCAGAGGTCGAGCGAGGCAGAGCCCGCGACCTCGGGGTCGGGCGAGGCGGAGCCTGCTCCCAGAGGTCGGGGGAGGCGGTGCCCGTAGCTCGGGGTCGGGCGAGGCGAAGCCCGCACCCAAGGGGTCAGGCGAGACGAAGATCGCAACCTCGAGGTCGGGCAAGGCGGAGCCCGCCCCCAGAGGTCGGGCAAGAAGGAGCCTGCGCACCTGGGGTCGGTTGGAGCTGTAGTCGCGCTCTTGACTGCTCAGGTGAATCAATGTTGATGACCATTAGCTCCTCTTTGGATACCCTAGTATTGGTCCATGACAGTAGCCCCAGAACATGTGGAGGAGTAGAATATATCTTCGGAGGCTTTTTCCGAATAGGAGGATTATGATATCCTTGACCTTCTTTTGTCGCCCATGGCATGTCCTAGTGACGACGATTCCCTTTTGTCGTGATCAGACCCCTCGGGGGTACAACCATGAGATCTGATGGGTCAGAAAAGGTCTTTCTTGATTCCGACCCCTATGGGGGTCTGTCGTTCTACGACCACGCGTTCAGTCTCCTTGCGAGTCCAACTTTCCTTGAGCCCCCACCCGTAGCAGGGGTCCGGTCGAGGGTCGGCTCGTCTTCATGATCATCACCCTGTCTGTGGTTTCTGCAACCAGAGGAGTTGAGCTAATGTCACTTGCCTCGATGGCTCGAGTGTCGCGCTCAGTGAGCTCGCTAACGGGCATGTTCGAGTGGAATCTGGGTCCATCGTTCGTAACGGGGTCAGCATAGCCCTCATGTTGCATTTCACTGCTCCTTAACCGGCCTCCTGATAGATGCCTGAGTCATTCCGGAGACCGACTCAGGTGGCCCGCTGGTCTTCCCTCAATGGAGATTCTGTGGGCTTGGCTCGAGGTTAGGATCGAACGAGAAGATCGAGATGACCCTGTCTGCTTCTGAGCAGGTCGGGCAAAGGCTGCTGTGGCTCATCTGCATTTTCTCCCTTGGCTCTATTTGACGCGAGGTGGCGTCAAGCCCTTCGTCGGCTAACCTTTGAACATCGGTCGGTCAGATTCTCGAGTTGGGGTCGGGCGGCTCGAGCCCCCATGCCCCGTTGGGCTCGGTAGGGATCGACCATGTTTTTTGCGTCACCCTGTCCGTGGTTTCCGCAATCGGAGGGGTTGAGCTAATGACACTTGCCTCGATGGCTCGAGTGTCGCGCTCGGCGAGCTCGCTAATGGGCATGTCCAAGTGAAATTTGGGTCCGTCGTTCATGACGGGGTTAGCATAGCCCTCATGTGGCGTTCCACTGCTTCTTAACTCGCCTCTCGGTAGATGCCCGAGCCGTTCTAGAGACCGACTTAGGTGGCCCACTAGCCTCCCTCGATGGAGATTCTGTGGGCGTGGCTCGAGGTTAGGATCGAATGAGAAGGTCGAGATGACCCTGTCCACTTCTGAGTGGGTCGGGCAAAGGCCGCTGGGGCTCATCTGTGTTTTCTCCCCTAGCTCTGTTTGACACGAGGCAACCTCGAGACCTTCGTGGGCCAGCCTTCGAACCTCGGTCGGTCAGATTCCTGAGTTGGGGTCAAGCGGCTCGATCCCCTGAGCCCTGTTGGGCTCGGTAGGGGTCAATCGAGTTTTATGCGTCACCCTGTCCGCGGTTTCTACAATTGGAGGGGTTGAGCTAATGACACTTTTCTTGATGGCTCGAGTGTCGTGCTTGGCGAGCAGGCTAACGGGCATGTCCGAGTGGAATCCGAGTCCGTCGTTCGTGATGGGGTCGGCATAGCCCTCATGTGGCATTCTACTTCTCCTTAACCCGCTTCCCGGCAGATGCCTGAGTTGTTCTGGAGACTGACTCAGGTGGCCTGCTAGCCTCCCATCGATGGAGATTCTGTGGGCTTGGCTCGAGGTTAGGATCAAAAGAGAAGGTCGAGATGACCCTATCCGCTTCTGAGTGGGTCGGGCAAAGGCCGCTGGGGCTCATCTGTGTTTTCTCCCCGAGCTCTATTTGACGTGAGGCGGCCTCGAGCCCTTCGTGGGCCGGCCTTTGAACCTCGGTCGATCGCCGCTCATATCGAATGAGACGACTATCGCTTCATGGCACGATGTGAAGCGTTGTGATGCAATAATTGCATATGCGATGCTTGGATGTATGAGAATGGATGAATGAATGCTCATGCACTGGAAAAGTAAAGTGGGGGTTTGTAAAGTTACCTCGATGGCTTAGAGTGATGGGTTCGGGGAGCTCTTACCAGATATGTTCAAGTAGAATCTGAGTCAGTCGTTCATGATAGAGTCGGCCTAACCCGCATGGGGCATCTTGCTGCTCCTTACCCGTCTCTCGGCAACGGCCCGAGCCGTCTGATCGACTTGGGCGACCTGCTGGCCTCTCCTCGATGGAGATTCCACTGGTGGGCCCCTCCAAACCCTTCCTAGGAAGGCAGAGGCTAAAGCTCGGGGTGCGGGCAACAAACTCTGATCATGTTGGTGAGCAAAAATGCGGTAGCCACTGGGGCGTAGGTTTCTTGCAGTCTGACCAGTTTTACTCAGCGTTTATTTCCACAACCCTCGCTTCTAGGTTTGTTTGTGTGATAAAGGGTCGGGCGTAGAGAATTTCTACCGAATAGACACTCTTGCCAGCCCCTGAGTGAGGCCCAACCCCTTGCCGTTGCTAGGGTCGGGTGTCACTTAGAGATCATGGAGTCGATAGCAAAACTAATAAGAGAAAGCATGCGTAAATTAAGGGTGACCCGTCTCTCGGCAGCGTCCCGAGCCGTTCGATCAACTTGGGTGACCCGCTGGCACAAGACTTACCTTGATGGCTCGAGTGACAGGTTCGGGAAGTTCTTACCGGATATGTCCGAGTGGAATCTGGGTCTGTCGTTCGTGATGGAGTCAGCATAACCCACATGGGGCATTCTACTGCTCCTTACCCGTCTCTCGGCAACGGTCTGAGCTGTCCAACCGACTTGGGTGACCCACTAGCACAGGACTTTCCTACGGGGATAGAGGATGAGATCATCCTCCCCAAGAAATTAGTTAGGCTGATAAGCCAAGCGGCAAACTCATAACGAGTGAACAGGCTCTTAGATTTCATTATGGCCAAACAGAATTTTAGCCCTTCTCCCCTTTTTGTACAAAAAAGTTATTGCATTTTGACCCTTTCTGTCGTTAAGGCCGTAAAGCTCGGGGTGCGGGTGAACAAACTCTGATCACACTAGTGAGCAAAAACACCGTAGCCGCTGGGGCGTAGGTTTCTTGCAATCCGACCAGTTTTACTCAGCGTTCGTTTCCACAATCCTTGCTTCTCGATCTTAATGTGAGAGAGGGTCGGGCACAGAGAACGTTTGCCAGGTGGATATACTCTTAAATGCATTCTGACTCTTTCTGTAGTTAAGGCTTAAGAAGCTCGGGGTGCGGAAAAAAAACTCTGATCACGTTGGTGAGCAAAAATGTTGTAGCCACTAGGGCATAGGTTTCTTGCAGTCTGACCAGTTTTACTCAGCGTTTGTTTTCACGACCTTCGCTTCTAGGACTTAACGTGAGAAAGGGTTGGGCATAGAGAATATCTGCCGGATAGATATGCTCTTATCAGCCCCTGGGTGAGGCCCGACCCCCCACCATTGCTGGGGTCAGGTGTCATTAAAGATCAGAGAGTTGATAGCAAAATTGATAAGAGAAAATGTGCCTATATTAAGGGTAAAAGTGACATAGCTGTTCGATGTTCCAGGCGTTGTCGAAGACTTCAACGTTGATGGTCTTGAGCTTGTAAGTGCCTGGTCGGAGCACTTCCTCGACGACGTATGGTCCCTCCCATGGTGGAGAGAGCTTGTGGCGGTTCTTGTTGCTCTGGACGAGGCGGAGCACCAGGTCCCCAACATTGAAGGCCTGACCCTACACTCGACGACTGTGGTACCGGCGCAACGCTTCCTGGTACTTGGTCGAGTGGAGGAGGACGATGTTGCGCGCTTCATCTAGCTGGTCCATGGCATCCTCGAGGGATGCCTTGGCTCCCTATTCATCATACGCCCTGACCCTCGACGCTCCATAATCGAGGTCGGTCGGGAGGATAGCCTTGGAACCATAGACCATGAAGAATGGTGTGTAGCTAGTGGCCTGGCTGGGGGTCGTCCTCAGGCTCTAGAGCACCGCAGGAAGCTCTACGACCCATCATCTGCCAAACTTGTTCAACCGATTGAAGATCCTAGGCTTGAGGTCTTGTAGGACCATGTCGTTTGCACACTCGACCTGCCCATTCGTGTGGGGGTGCGCCACGGTGGCCCAATCGACGCAGATGTGGTATTCGTCGTAGAAAAGGAGGAACTTCTTCCCTGTGAACTGCGTGCCATTGTTCGTGATAATGGAGTTTGGGACTCCAAAGTGATGGACGATGTCAAGGAAGAACAGCACGGCTTGTTCAGACTTGATCATGGAGATCAATCGAGCCTCTATCCACTTTGTAAACTTGTCTTTGGTGACAAGCAAGTGTGTATAGCCCCTAGGCACCCTCTTGAGAGGTCCGACCAGATCGAGCCCCTAGACCACGAATGGCCACGTGATGGGGATCATTTGGAGTGCTTGGGCCGATAGGTGGATCTGTCCAGCGTAGTATTGACACCCTTCACAGGTGCGCACGATATGTTCAGCGTTGGCTACTATGGTCGGCCAGTAGAAGCCTTGTCAGAACATGTTTCCGACCAGGGTTCTAGGTGCGGCATGGTGACCGTAGACCCCACCGTGGATATCGCTCATCAACCATTTCCCTTATTCGTTGGGGATGCAACGCTAGAGGATCCTGGTGTGGCTTCGCATGTAGAGCTCGCCCTCAATAAGGACAAAGGACTTGGCATGACGCGCAAGCCACCGAGCCTCCATTTGGTCCATCGGCAACGCCTCACGGAGGAGGTAGTCGAGGTAAGGCGTCCTCCAGTCGACCACAGGGTCAGGCTCTATTTCTAGATCCTCATCAAGCTCCATGACTTCAGGGTTGGATGGAGCCAGCATCTGGTTAGCCCCCGAGCCCAGGGCAGACGGCCCGTCATCGGCTTGTTTCGGCTCCTCGTAGCGGTCCGAGGGCTTGTACTGATCGCTGGAGAAGACGCCTATCGGCATAGGCTCTTGACCGGACGTCGTTTTTGTTAGCGCGTCGGCCACCTCATTGAGACACCTTAGAATGTGATTGAGCTCGAGACCATCAAACTTGTCCTATAGCTGGCAGACTTCTTGGCAATATGTAACTTTCTTGGGGTTGTGGCAGCTTGATTTCTTCATGACTTAGTCGATGAGCAGCTAGGAGTCGCCCCGAACGTCAAGCCATCGGATACCCAACTCAATGGCGATACGTAGGTCGTTGATGAGTGCCTCATACTCGGCCACATTGTTGGAGGAGAGGAAATTGATGCGAACCATGTACCTCATGCGTATCCTGAGGGGTGAAATGAAGATCAGCCCCGCACCGGCGCTCTTCTTCATCAGCGATCCATCGAAGTAAATCATCCAGTACTATTGGTCGATGACTGCTGGTGGCATTTGGACCTTGGTCCACTCTGCGACAAAATCAGCCAGCACTTGGGACTTGATGGCCATCCGAGGGGCATATGAAATGCCTTGGCCCATCAGCTCGAGTGCCCACTTCGTGATTCTTCCTGTGGCATCCCGGTTTTGGACGACCTCGCCGAGAGGGAAGGACGTCACGACCATCACTGAATGCTTCTCAAAGTAGTGACGCAACTTCCTCTTGGGATAAGGATGGCGTATAGGAGTTTCTGAATTTGGGGGTAGCGAATCTTTGAATCAGACAAGACCTCGCTAATGAAGTACACGGGACGCTGTACTTTGAGGGTGTGTCCCTCTTCTTCTCGCTCTACCACCAGGGCAATGCTGACCACTTACATGGTGGCTGCGATGTAGAGCAGAAGTGGTTCTCCGTCGGTCAGAGAGACTAGGATCAGGGCGTTTGTCAGAAGCTGCTTGACCGTGTTAAGTACCTCCTAGGCCTCGTATGTCCATTTAAAATGGTCGGCCTTCTTTTGGAGCCGATAGAGGGGGAGACCTCATTTATCGAGGCGCGAGATAAAGAGGCTGAGAGCGGCGAGGCACCCTATAACTCGTTGTACCCCCTTTATGTTCTGAATTGGGCCCATCGTCGTGATGGCCAAGATATTCTCTAGGTTGTGGCAGCTCGACTCCTTCATGACTTGGTCAATGACCAGCTGGGAGTCGCCCCGGACGTCGAGGCGTTGGATACCCAACTCAATGGCGATGCGCAGACTATTGATGAGCGTCTCATATTCGGCCACATTGTTGGAGGAGGGGAAATAGAGGCAAACCATGTAACTCATGCGTACCCCGAGGGGTGAAACAAAGACTAGTTCCGCGCTGGCGCCTTTCTTCATCAGCGATCCATGGAAGTACACCTTCTAGTACTCTTGGTCGATGACCGCTAGTGGCATTTGGACCTCGGTCCACTCTGCAATGAAATCAGCCAGTACTTGGGACTTGATAGCCGTTCAGGGAGCATACGAAATGCCTTGACCCATCAGCTAGAGTGCCCACTCTGTTATTCTTCCCATGGCATCCTGGTTTTGGACAACCTCACCGAGGGGGAAGGACGTCACAACCATCACCGTATGTGACTCAAAGTAGTGACACAACCTCCTCTTGGCGATAAGGATGGCGTATAGGAGCTTCTGGATTTAGGGGTAGCGGGTCTTGGAATTGGACAAGACCTCGCTAATGAAGTACATGGGATGCTACACTTTGAGGGCATGCCCTTCTTCTTTAGGCTCCACCACCAGGGCGATGCTGACCACTTGTGTGGTGGCCGCAATGTAGAGCAGAAGCAGTTCTCCATCGATCTGAGGGACCAAGATCGTGGCCTTTGTCAGAAGCTGCTTGACCACGTCAAGTGCCACTGGGCCTCGAGCGTCCATTTGAAATGGTTGGCCTTCTTTAGGAGCCGATAGAGCGGGAGACATCATTTACCGAGGCGTGAGATAAAGCGACTGAGCGTGGTGAGGCACCCTATAACTCGTTGTGCCCCCTTTATGTTCTGAATCGGGCCCATCTTTGTGATGACCAAGATCTTCTCTGGGTTGGCTTTGATGCCACGCTTGGAAATGATGAAACCCAGCATCATACCCCTTGGGACTCCGAAAACACTCTTCTCAGGGTTGAGCTTAAAGCCATTTGCTCAGAGTTTCGTAAAGGTCTGCTCTAGGTCAGCTATGACCTGGTCAGCCCATTTGGACTTGACCACGATGTCGTCCATGTAGGCCTCAACGGTGCACCCGATGAGGTCCCCGAAACTCTTGAACATAAAACATTGGTAAGCGTTCTTCAGACCGAACGACATTGTGACATAGCAGAACGATCTGAATGGGGTGATGAAAGATGTCTCAAGCTGGTCGGACTTTTCATCATGATTTGATGGTACCCGGAGTATGCATCAAGGAAGCAAAGGGTTTTGCACCCTGAGTTGAGTCAACTACTTGGTCTATGCATGGTGAAGGAAACAGATCCTTTGGACATGCTTTGTTGAGACCCGTGTAGTTAACACATATTCTCCATTTCACACTCTTCTTTCATACAAGAACGGGATTGGCTAACCACTTGGCGTGGTATACTTCCTTGATGAACCTCGCCACCAAAAGCTTTGCTATCTCCTCGATGATGGCCCTACGTATCTCCTCATCGAAGCGACATAGGCGCTGCTTCACTGGCTTGGAGCCTGGCCTGATCTTCAAGGCGTGCTTGGTAACTTCTCTTGGAATGTCTGGCATGTCCGAGGGTCTTCATGCAAAGATGTCTTTGTTGGCACGGAGGAAGTTGACGAGCGCGCTTTCCTATTCATAGGAAAGCATTGTGACAATGCGCACCACTTTACCATCAGAGCCGCTGGGGTCTTTGAGGACCTCTTTGGCGCCTTCTATAGGCTCAAAAGACCCAGCCGACCACTTGGGGTCAGGCGCTTCCTCGATGACCTCCTTCCTGATGGCAGCAAACTCCTTGGAGGCGACAATTGCCGCGACGTGTTCACAGCACTCGACCTCGCATTCGTAGGCACACTAGAAGGAGGTGCCGATGGTAATGACCCTATATGGACCTGGCATCTTGAACTTTAGATAGGTGTAGTTGGGGACGGCCATGAACTTCGCGTAGCATGGACGTCCCAAGATGGCGTGGTAGGTCTCGTGGAACCTGACCACCTCAAAGGTAAGGGTTTCCATCCTGTAATTTGTCGAATCCCCAAAGGTGATGGGTAGATCGATCTACCCAAGTGGCATGGCCTGCTTTCTAGGCATGATGCCGTGGAAAGGTGCCCTGGTCGGTCGGATGTGCGATCGGTCGATGCCCATGGCGTCGAGCATTTTGGCATACATGATATTGAGGCTGCTGCCTCCATTCATCAGCACCTTGGTGATCCACTTTGTGCTGATGATCGGGTCGACCATGAGCGGATATCTTCTCGCCTATGGGATGCTTTTATGGTGGTCGGTCCGATCAAAGGTTATGGTGGACTCCGACTATTGGAGGAAAGCAGGCACGGCTGGCTCGACCATATAGACCTCGCGACGCGCAAGCTTCTGGCAGCGCTTGGAGTCATAGGCCGCTGACCCTCCGAAGATCGTGAGGCAGCCATCCAGCGTCGAAAAGTTGTTGTCCTTCCCTTCAGCGTCGTCCGCGATCGACTTGGGCTCCTTCCGATGTTCCCCCTTGTTGGGGCCTCTAGACAAGAACAACTTCATGAGGCCGTAGTCCTTGTATAGATGCTTGATGAGAAAAGCATGGTTCGGACATGGTCCTTCGAGTAGCTTCTCAAAGTGGTCTGGGGTGCCCTCGACGGGCATCCAACCCCCTTGCGGTCGGCGAAGGCCACGAGCGAGCCCTCGCGCCGCCGCTTGTTCTTCTTCTTGCTAGGAAGGTTGGAGGCGCCTTCGCCAGCATCCTTGAAAGCTCTAGTTTGGTTTTAGTGAATTGATGAAACCCTAACTGCTAACCTAGTTCATCTAAGTGATCATGAGATAGGTAGCATTATTGCAAGTGGTGAAGCAACGGTGAAGATCATGATGATGGTGATGCCATGGTGATGATCAAATGCTTGGACTTGAAGAAGAAGAAAGAGAAAAACAAAAAGCTCAAGGCAAAAGTGAAACTTGATAGAAGCTTTTTCGTTTTGGTGATCGAGACACTTAGTGAGTGTGATCACATTTAGGATCGATAGCCATACTATTAAGAGGGGTGAAACTCATATCAAAATGCGGTTATCAAAGTGCCACTAGATGCTCTAACTCATTGCATATGCATTTAGGATCTAGTGGAGAGCCAACACCCTTGAAAATGTTTGTGAAAATATGCTAACACACATACACAAGGTGATACACTCGGTATTTGGAACATTTGAGCAAGGGTGGAGAGTTAGTGAAGTAAAGGAGGTGATTGGACTATGAAACAGTGACCGAAGGTAGGTCACATAGTGACCGGACTTGGGGGAGCAACGTCTGATCAATTTTAGATGAAGTTGGCGTGCTCGGGCTCTATTGTTGAAGTGACCGGACGCTAGGTCCAAATGTGACCGGACACAACAGTGGTGAGTCCAGTCAGAAGAAGCCGAGGCAGCGTAACTTAGGGTATTGCACCGAACGCTGAGCTGGGTCCGGTCGAGGTACACCGGACATGTCCGATTGAGAAAATGCGGCTCTAGATGCTCTCTGGAAGTGACCGGACTCCATGTTATTATTGTGCCCAATCATTCCATCGGTGCGTCCAGTCACTAGGTGTTGGTGCGCAGGCGCGTGAGGACTTGACGCGAGCATGGTGCTTTCGGTCAGCTTGCCTATGCGTCTGATCATGACTTAGGGGTTGCGCTGAGTCACTTGACCATTGAGATCGTGCAGATGTCGTTGACCATAGGGGACACGTGGACGACAATCAGTGACCGGACACTTGGGCTGGTTGTCTGATCGATCTGACCGGCGCGTCTAGTCGCCCCGAGTTGGGCCGCAGTGAGAGCCTAACGTCTCTATTTCAAGGGGACGCTTATATAAGGCGTTTGACCGGCTCTAGCTCATTCTCTTGGTCATTTATGTTGATATAGCAACCTTGTGAGCTTAGCCAAAGCCCTCCCACTCATCTCCATCATTGATTCATCGTCTTTGTGAGATTGGGAGAGAATCCAAGCGTATTGCTTGAGTGATTGCATCTAGAGGCACTTGGTGTTCATGTTACGCTGCGGGATTCGCTTGTTACTCTTGGTGGTTGCTGCCACCTAGATGGCTTGGAGCAGCAAGGATCATCGAGTGGAGGTTCGTGATTATCTCCGGCTCCGATCATAGTGATTGTGAGGGGTTCTTGACCTTTCCCTGGCGGAGAGCAAAAGGTACTCTAGTGGATTGCTCGTGGCTTGTGCGATCCTTATCTTGTGTTGGTTGTGTGGCACCCTATTGAGGGTTTGGCATGTGATGCTAATTAGCGTGTGAACCTTCAAGTGAGTGAATCGCCACAACAAGGGCTAGCTTGCTGGCAAGTAAGTGAACCTCGGTAAAAAAATTATTGTGTCATCATTTGATTCCAAGGTGATTGGTATTCATTGGTATTCATTCGTCTGATTGATTGGTTCATTCCTCGACTCGGTGGTATAACTATATTGCTCTTTCTTTCTTTACATTACCGCAAACTAGTTGTCAAGCTCTTTAGTGTAGCTAGTCGTGAGAGCTTGTTAGTTTGGTTAGTGTGGCTCTTTAGTTAGCCTTTGAGAGCACACTAACATAGTGTAGTGACATAGCCATTGTGTGGATAGAGACTATAGAAACTAGAATTGTGGTAGGTGGCTTGCATTTTTAGTAGGCTAGCACAACACTCGCTTCGCCTCATATTTGTCTAACCGGTTTGCAAAGTGTTGTTGTAGAAATTTTTAATAGGCTATTCACCCCCTCTAGCCATTAGAACCTTTCAGTCCTCGTCCCGCTTCACCTTGCCTTTGAGGCGGTCGAAGATCACTCCGACCACCTCCTTGCCTGAGGCATGGCTAGTGGCAATGTCGAGGAGCTCCTTGGTGGTTTGCGGGCCCTTATGTCCTAGCTTATGGACCAGGGACTTGTAGGTGGTCCCAAATAGGAAAGCTCCTATGACGTCGATGACGTTGGGCAGCTCGTTGCACTGCCGGGAGAAGCACCAGATGTACCCACAAAAAATTTCCTCGGCCTTCTATCGGTAGTTTTTGAGATCCCATGAGTTCCCAGGACGCGCGTATGTGCCCTAAAAGTTTCCTATGAAGATCTCTTTTAGGTCCGCCCAACTTTGAATTTGGTTGGACGAAGGTGTTCCAACCACGTTTGCGCCGAATTGACTAGGAACAATGGAAGGTTGCAGATAATGAAATCATCATTATCCGCTCCACCGGCTTGGCAGGCAAGCCAATAATCCTCGAGCCACAGTTCAGGGTTTGTTTCTCCAGAGTATTTCAGGATGTTGGTCGGTGGTTGGTACCATAATGGGAAGGCGACGTTGAGGATGTGTCGGCCAAAGGCCTGAGGTCACGGCAAGTCAAGGCTTGGGCTTCGGTCCTCGCCGGTGTCGTAGCATCCACCACGATGAGGGTGGTAGCCACGCCTACTCCCTCGAATCGTCGTGGGCACGCCTGTGGGCATCGAGGGTGTCGCGCGTGTCACGGTTGTGGCTAAGACGCTCATGCACCGAGACCACAACGCGTGGCTTGCTGCCTTGCTGTGCCTGGTGGACTGACACATCCATGTTGGGTCGCTCTGAGGGCACGCACTGGCTGGTGTCAAGCTCGCGTTGTCTAGACAACAAGCTCTCAGCCTGCTGCGCCGTCGCACGCTCGAGTAGCGTGCGAATCTCACGATGGGCCCGATGATCCTCAGGCGTCACGGGCCACGGAAGCCCTCAGAGCAAGGCCGCTGCGGTGGCGATGTTTTGGCTTGCCCGGATGAAGTGTGGGAGGGCTTCATCATCCTCGATGATCCCTCGGTTCACATCACGAGCCACGGTGCATGCACGCCCACCGTCTCAATGGCGCCCGATCTCTCGCTCGAGCTCCGTGCATTCTTGCTTGAGCTGGAGTCATGCTTCCTTGAGCTCTCGGTGCCAGGCTTTAGTTGCTCTACCCATAGGCAAGGTGGGGCCCCTACATCCCTCTCGACCTCATCGTCAAAGTCATTCGTTGGGGTAGCCTCTCCCTCATGGATGCTTTTGACGTGTCCCTCAGGGGTACCTGCCACGAAACATTCATGAGGGGTGATGGCTCCCCTGCTGGAGTCATAGTTGGAGGGCGATTCCGATTCTCCTACGAGGTCGTGGAAAGATTCCACGACATATTCAGTCATCCCCACAAACTCATCGTTCATGGGGGATGAGGGAGTGCATTGCGCCACAAGGTGGCCAACGGTCTCTGCGGCGTTGTGCAGACCAGACGGGAGCATCATTGGGGTGCTCCAGACGAGGTATTCTGGGGAGAGCGGCTCTCCTCTGGCAAGCTATGTCATCACGTTGGTGAACGAGAAGGTGAGGTGGCACAGGTCCTCCTAGGACGGTCGGGATCCTAGGAAGGCACCGAGCTGGCGCTCTAGCCTCCCATAATCGAAGCCGAGGAGCTGGTTGCTCCCGAGGGCGTGGACCTCCGGTGCGTACAGCTGTAGCTCCTCAAGTGCCTCAGTGATCGCGTCGAGGCTAGCGGAGTGGAGAGGTTAGATGGCGATGGGAGCATGCAACAACCCTTCCTCCATCGTAACGATGAAGTCCAGGTTTCTGAAGCGCACGTACGTGCCCAGGATCCAGCTAATGTTGTGACTAGCCATCTGAGGCCTGGTGTGGATGTCGATACGCGCAAAAGACCCCTACCTAGCGCGCTAACTATTGGTGTTTCGAGTTACCACCAACGAGTAAAATTCTAGCATTGCGCGTCTGGCTTGAATGGTGTGCTTAGAGGACATGAGGTTTATACTAGTTCGGACAGAAAGTTCCTACGTCTAGTTCATCGCTGCTGCTCATGTTACTAGCACTAAAAGTTTGTAGTAGGGGGTACAAATAGGCGAGAGAGGGAAAGGATCCCAAGTCTCTGATGGAAGGAGCAAACGGATGTTGAGAGCTCATGTTCTTGTGTGTTTATCTTGTGTTCTGATCTCGTGTCATGTTCTTTTGTGTTTATCTCATGTTCTGATCTTGTGCCGATCTGGATCGATCAGATCGGATCTCGATGGGTCGATCGGATCGGGTCCCCTTCATGGGATGCCTTGCTTTCCCTTTTATAGGCCAAGGGAAAGCACGGGTTACAACAGAGGAAAAGAGAAGAACGAGAGAGAGAAGAAGGCCTTCAGGATCGCTGGGTCCTTCTTCTCCTTCATGCGGGTCCTACCGATCCTATAATGTCAACAGGGATGTGCTTGTAGTAGAGGTGAATTTCTTCTATCAACCACTTGAGAAGGAGGTTGTGGAGCATCAACATCTTGAGCTTGTGCCACTATTTGATCATGTGAGACATGAGTATCTTCATTTTCTACTCTCCCATCTTTATTATCATCTTGTGGCACATTTGATAAAGGAGGTGGATCAATCACTTGTACATCATCTTCATCATCTTTGGGCTTGATGTCTCTAACTAGAATGTTCTTCATGGCCTCCCTCAATGGTTCATCACCTACATCATTAAGATTCTTATGTGCTCCTTGGGAGCTGTTAGATTCATCAAATTCCACATCGTATGTTTCTTCAACCAAGCCGGTGGCATGATAAAATACTCGATATGCTTTGGACTTTGATGAGTAACCAACAAGAAAACCAATATCACAACATCTTTGAAACTTCCCTAGGTGTTGCTGCTTCTTGTAGATATAGCATTTGCAACCAAACACCCGAAAGAATGATACGTCCGGCTTCTTCCCATTGAGCAACTCATAAGGGGTCTTGCCAAGAAACTTTTGAAGAAATAGGCGATTGGATGCATAACATGCGGTGTTGATAATTTCCGCCCATAGAGCTTCGGGTGTATTGTACTCATCAAGCATTGTTCTTGCAAGTGTGATAAGTGTCCGGTTCTTTCTCTCTACTACACCATTTTGTTGAGTGTATGTTGCGGAGACCTCATGCTTGATCCCTACTTCATCACAATATGCTTCAATGTTTGTGTTATCAAATTCTTTTTCATTGTCACTTCTTATCTTCTTGAGCTTCACTTCAAATTCATTTTGTGCTTTCTTAGCAAACTTCTTGAAACATGCGACCACTTTGGTCTTGTCATGAAGGAAGAACACCCAAGTATATCTAGAGTAGTCATCAACTATCATAAGACAATATAGATTTCCTCCTAAACTCTTGTAAGTTGTTGGTCCAAATAGATCCATATGAAGAAGCTCTAGCACTCTTGTTGTTGACATGTAGGTTTTTGTTGGATGAGTGTTTGCAACTTGCTTGCCGGCTTGACATGCACTACAAAGCTCGTCTTTCTCAAATTTCACATCCTTCAAACCTCTCACCAATTCATTTTTCATTAGCTTCTTGAGTGAGCTCATTCCAACATGTGCAAGTCTTCTATGTCATAGCCACCCAAATGATGTTTTGGTGAATAAGCATGTCTTTAAGTTTGCATCTTCGGAAGTGAAATCCACTAGATATAGGTTGTTGTATCTAAAACTCTTGAATATAACTTGATCATCATCTTTCCTTGACACAACCATTTCCTTCTCGGTAAACAAACATTGAAAGCCAAGATCACACAATTGACCAATGAATAGCAAGTTGAAACTCAATGAAGCAACATATAGCACATTTGATATTGAATGATCATTTGATATTGCAACTTTGCCCAATCCTTGAACTTTGCCCTTTGAATTATCACTAAATGTAATTCTTTCTTGACCATCTACTTCTTCATCTAGTGAGGTGAACATACAAGGATCACCGGTCATGTGTTGAGTGCAACTACTATCAATAACCCAATGACTTTCATCGGTCTTGTAGTTCACCTACATACAAGAGATCAAGCTTGTTGTTTAGGGACCCAAACTTGATGAGGGCACTTGACTTTCTCAACAAGTGACTTTGCAACCCAAATTTGCTTAGGTCTATTCTTGTTGGGTGGACCTAAGAACATGACTTTCATTTTCCACTAGAATCCTTTCTTAGCATGTAGTGACCATTGAAGGCAAAGGGTCTAGCATGCTTGGGCAAGGGTTGTGGTGGTGGAGTTTGACACTCATGAGCAAAGTGACCTTCTTGTCCACACTTAAAACATTTCTTTGGCTTAGGCTTTGACTTGTATTGCTGTTGTTGATGATGTTGAGCTTGAGCTTTCTTCTCTTGATTTGCCAAGTACCCAATACCACTTCTATCCATCTTCATCATGGTGTTCATGAGTAGCTCACTTTGGAGATATTGGTCTCTTGTAAATTTGCTCAAACCGGTCTTAAGATGCTCTTTCTCTAACTTGAGCTTCTTGTTTTCTTCTCTAAGTTCATCATGATTTTTCTCCACCTTGAGTCTCTTGTTCTCTTCTTTAAGCATCTCATTCTCAAGAGCCATATCATAATCTTTGTCAATATTCTCTATCACAATTGTGTTGATGGTTGATAGCTTTTTAAGATCTTTCTTGAGCTTTTCATTCTCATTCTTGAGCTTGACATACTCATCATAGTTGTCGGACTCAACCACTTTCTTGCCTTTGCTACTAAAACCTTGCTCAATGCTCTCAACAATCAAGTCATCACATGATGTAGTTATATCAATCTTAACAATATTGTTAGTAGCATCATGTGGCTCGTTGAATAATTACTCATGAGAAAGAACAATATTGTCATGATTAATCTTGAGATTGGTGTACTCTTTTTTTAGCAAATTGTAACTAGTGGTGAGCTCATTATGTATCCCCTCAAGTTTATCATGTTTTTCTTTAAGCTCCTTTTTAGAGGATTTGAGCTCCTTGAGTTTGGATGACATAATTTTATTTTCTTCTCTAAGCTCAACACATGCTTTTTTGGCTATGTCATACTTTGCTAAGAGTGAGTCCTTCTCAATTTCTAGCTTTTCATTTTTAGCTCGTCTTTCTAATGATTTTAGTGTATTGGTTTAGCAACTTGACAAGATCATCATAAGAAGGTGATTCAAATTCTTCATCACTATCACTACCACTTTCATAATTGCTAGCATTATCAACGCCACTACTATCATCATCATTTTGTACCTTTCGTTCACCTTTGGCCATAAGGCATAGGTGTGTAGAGGATGATGGCGGCGGTGTCGGTGAATATAGTGAAGAATCAATAGCAAGAGCGGCCACCTTCTTGTTCTCATTCTCACTTTCATCATCAGATGAGCCACTTGATGATTCAATATCCGTGAGTCAATCACCAACAATGTATGCCTTGTTATTCTTCTTCTTCTTGTGAAATTCCTTTTTCTTGCCATCCTTCTTCTTGTATGGCTTGTTCTTCTTCTTCTCATCATCATTTTCATCACTTGAGTCATCTTTCTTGCCCTTGTACTTCTTCTTGTACTTGTCTTTCTTAGGTTTGGTGCATTGATGTGCTAGATGACCAAGTTCTCTACAATTATAGCAATCCATTTTGGAGATGGGCTACCTTCTATTACTAGCAAAGAATTTCTTCTTCTTGCCATCAAACTTGATACAATTCTTGTTTAGCTTCTTAAGCATCTTGGTAGTTCTTCTCACCATGAGAGCAAGACTTGCACCATCAATCTCATCATCACTTGAGCTATCATGATCAACTCTTGCTTTGCCCCTCTTCTCTTGGCTAGCCTTGAATGCCAAATCTTTCTTCTTGGTGGAAGAAGAGCCATCTTGTGGAGTGATATGCATGTACATCTCATGTGCATTGATCTTCCTCAATATTTGAGTTGATGTAGCGGTGGAAAGATCACCTTGATGAAGCACCGTCACAATATGCCCATATTTGTCAATGGGGAGGACATTCAAGATCTTTCTTACAACATCGGAGGGCTGCATTTGTGTGAGCCCAAGCCAATTGACTTCCTCTACAAGAACATTCAAGCGTGAATACATCTCATTGGCATTTTCTATAGGAAGCATCTCAAATGAATTAAGCTTTTTCATCACAAGGTGGTAGCGTTCCTCACGCTCACTTTTGGTTCCCTCATAGAGCGCACAAATGTCCGATCATAGTGTATGGACGTCTTTGTGGTTCCGCACACGGTTAAAGACATCCTTGCAAAGGCCTCTAAAGAGGGTGTTTCTAGCCTTTGCATTCCACTTCTCGTAGTTAACCTCATCGCCTTGAAGGTTGGCGGGATCCTTAAGTTTTGGGAAGCCTTGAGAGGCGGCTCTAAGAACTCCAACATCTAAAGCCTCTAGGTATGTCTCTATGCGAATTTCCAATAAGGAAAATCATCTCTCTCAAAGATAGGAGGGAGTCCATCCCCGTGGGACATCTTGCTCTAGGCGATTAAGCCTAATTTAGAGAGCATGAGGCTTCGATACCAATTTAAAGGATCAAGATGCCCAAGAGGGAAGGTGAATTGGGCTAATTCTAAATTTTTGCAATAATTAAACCCTACACTTAGCCCATTTCACCCCTTATGTCTAGAATGTGTTTCTATTGTTTTTCCGCACAAAAGTTTTGCACCCTATGTTCTAATCCTACTCTAGCATATCAATTCTAGGAATGTAAAGACATGAAATGAATTGCTCAAATGTAAATGCTCAAAGTAAAGAGAGGGAAAGAAATACGGTGATGTTTTCCCGAGGTATCGGAGAGTCGCCACTCCCCACTAGTCCTCGTTGGAGCACCCGCGCTAGGGTGTATCTCCACCTTCATCCGCGCAAGGATCAAGTGCTCTCTACGGGCTAATTCTTTGACACTCCGTAGCGTTAAATCGTCCACAACCGCTGACAACTTGACTTGGGTCATCCACAAGCTCCGTCGAATGATCACCAAGCTCCCAATCACCACCAAGTCATTTAGGTGATGGCGATCACCAAGAGTAACAAGCACAAACTCTCACTTGACCAAGACAAGCCTAATGAGAAAGGTGGATACACACTTGCTACTCTCGATGCACTAATGAGGTCCTTAATTTTGGATTATCAAATCTCAATCACCTCACTAGGCTCTTACTCTCCTTTGCACTCCAAAGGTGTTTCTCAGCTGAACAAATGGGCAAGAGACCTTCCATGGATGAGTGGAGTAAGTATCTATACCCTCTCATTCAAAACATAATGTTTGGAGACTGAGTCAGCACTCTATAGGGTGACCGGACGCTCCGATCAGGATGACCGGACGCTCTGGTCAGTTGTACCCGCCATTGTGTCAGAGAGAGCCGTTAAGCTCTGACCGGACTCTGACCAGCATCCGGTCAGCCCCCGCCGGACGCGTCCGATCAAGAAAAAGCCTCTCTAAACCTCTCTGGAGTCGACCAGACGTAGGCACTCCAGCGTCCGGTGCTCCTCCACTCAAGCATCCGGTCAAGTAGCAGACGACTACAGTTGATTGATCGGACTCTGACCAGCAGTTCGGTCAGCACACACCGGACGCGTCCAGTCAAGAAAAAGCCTCTCTTGAACCTCTCTTGGAGTGGACCGAACGCAGGCACCCCAGCGTCCGGTGCTCCTCCACTCAGCGTTCGGTCAGTATCCAGACGACTACAGTTGATCAAATGAACTGACCGGACTCACCCTCCAGCGTCCGATCACAATCAGACCAGCAGTCCGGTCAGTTATTTGACCATCCATTCACTTCTAACTCGAAATCCTATATGAATGAAGTTGACTCCAATTGATCTTAGGACTATTCCTGAGCTACCTAGTGCTAGGTTTAACAAGTGTGCACCACACCAAACCCACTAGACTCACCTAGGGTCAAGCTACTAGTCCTATACCCCCCCTTAATAGTATGGCCAAAGAAAAACAAAGTCCTAAACTACTCTAAGTGTCTCTTCAACTCCAAATAACACTTAGAACTAGTCGTCCTTAACCTTGTCGTCCATCCTTTAAAAACCCAAACTGAATTCCATCGACAGAGGCATGAAAACTATAATTGCCCAATCAATTGCCATTACCATGACCTAACTTAAATTGCCTCTGTAAAACACACAGTTAGTCATAGTAATCTTGTGTCATCATTAATCACCGAAACCCATCTAGGGGCCTAGATGCTTTCAGTCGCGACCCTGCCCGTTACTTGGCGCCATGCGCAGACGTCGTCTGCCGGTCATGGTGTTCCATCCCGTCCCGGACGAACGTCGTGGTGAACTGACGCGTTTGTCATCGTTCGTACGAGGGTTAGGTCAGAACAGCACCGGCACGCCCGACACTGTTCTTGATGTGAACCCTCAAGTATGGCCCAGTCATGGCCACGGGTTACATCGAGACGTGCCAGTCTTTTCTCTGGTGTCAGAGTTTTGACCTAGGCCCATACGCTTGGATCTGGAGTCGGTGACGGTATAGGTCCCCGTCGAACGAGACGGAGCCCACCCCCAGAGGTCGGGCGAGGCGGAGCCCGCGGCTCGGGGTCGGGCGAGATGGTAGCCTCGAGGTCGGGCGAGGCGGAGCTTGCGCACCTAGGGGTTGGTTGGAGCTGTAGTCGCGCTCTTGACTGCTCGGATGAATCAATGTTGATGACCATTAGCTCCTCTTCGAGTACCCTAGTATTGGTCCCCGACACCTTGTTACCTGTTAGATTGCCAATGCATGCAGCACACTGACAAAATAAGATCTACTGCTACCCTGTTGTATCACTAATTTCAGATAAGTATCTCTAAAGCGCCTTTGAAGCATACACACTTATTCATTAAAAAAGTAAAAATATACACTTGCGAGAAGGTGCATAAACCTTTCCGTATGCACTGATACAATCTATCAAATATTGTAGGAAACCAACTGGGGGCGGTTCCCTGTGGGCTTCATAGAAGGCGCAAGTCAGAGACCCTTCGTGCTCAGTATATTGATGTCAGGGAACTCAGGTGTGTATTGCTCCCCTTAAACAAATTTGGATCTATCAGATTGTTTCTCAGCAGTTTTTTTCGGTTACTTGAATGACTACTAGTTTGTTCATAGATCTTGCCTACCACAAACATAAACCTGGATCGCTACTGCATCTGGGACCAAATAAATGACTATAGGTTCATTATGTTCCTTAAGATTGATGTTGGCTTGATGGCAGGATTTGTGCTGGAACATGGAATGTTGCAGGCAGACTTCCACCTAATGACTTGGATATTCAAGAATGGTTGGATATGGAGGAGCCAGCTGATATATATGTTCTTGGGTAATTACAGAATCCCTCAACAAGTCATATTAAATACAATGGAAATCAAATCCTGTTAGTCTCTAATCAAATCCTTCACTCATCTCCAAAAAAATGTTTCGTCCCATATGATACAAGATGCTATTATTTTTATATGTTAGTCTCTAATAATATAACTGTTGTTTCTTTTGTTTTATTTAATAAGTGGATTTGATTGTCTTTCAGATTTCAAGAAATTGTTCCACTAAATGCTGGGAATATATTTGGTGCTGAAGACAACCGCCCTGTTGCAATGTGGGAGCATATTATTCGTGAAACATTGAATAAGGTCAGCCCAGATAAACCCAAATATAAATGTCAAAGCGATCCTCCTTCTCCATCAAGATTCAAGCCATCTGATGATGCTTTTGTGATGGAAGATGAACTTATTAGTGAGTCTGACAGTGAAAGTGATGGGGAGGTGCACCCATTGAACGAACAAGATTTTGTCGATTCTGTTGATGGCATTCATGGTAACAAATGTGAACATCCCACTGATGCACCTGAAACAATTTTACAAGATGACGAGTTCAGCAGGTTGCCTTCAATGAAGACTTTTGACAGATCCAATAACCTAAGTTTTAAAGAATCTAATTTGGAAGAGAAGATCTGCCAGAAGCTATTAACTAAAACATTCAGTAATTCAGAGAGGCTTGGAATGATTTGGCCTGAACCACCATTGGATATGTTGGCCCAGTGTCTTCCAGACAGCACAAAGTCATTTGCTTCAGGAAAGGCATTAAGATCGTATTTGTCTTTCAAGTCAGTAAATGGAGATTCTGGTCCATTTGCAGAGGATAATTCAGTTCCTGATTTTAGCATTAACTGTGCAGCAGTTAAAAGGAAAAGACCATACTTTGTAAGGATAATAAGCAAGCAGATGGTTGGAGTGTACCTATCAATATGGGTACGAAGAAGCCTCCGAAAGCACATTCAGAGTCTGAAAGTATCGACTGTAGGGGTCGGTGCTATGGGCTACATTGGTAATAAGGCAAGTTTCTATAAGCCACAATACTCTCAGAACCCTTTTTGTTCAATTAAAGAAACTCTGCTGTTTGAAAACTGAGTTTCAAATGCATGCACTTTATAAGTATTTGTCAGCTGGCTTGCATTCACTTATCTAAACTACAGTAAACAACAGCTGGCGTTTTGTAGAATACTTATGTTTTAGCACCTATTATCTTCCAGTCTTTCCTGTCTCATATCACTTGCATTTACTTTCCTCAATACACCAACACTACATTTGGAAAAGGGTATGCTAACCTCTTCTTACTTTGGCATGCTTCAGGGATCAATATCAGTAAGCATATCCATATACCAAACACACTTTTGCTTTATATGCTGTCACCTGACCTCTGGAGAAAAGGAAGGAGATGAACTAAAAAGGAATGCTGATGTTCAAGAAATCCACCGAAGGACATTATTTAATCCAGTTTCCAGAGTCAACATGCCTAAGACAATATATGACCATGAGTAAGTAACAGATTCTGTATCGTTTCTGGTCACCTCTACTTTTTAGCGGTTCATCTGCTACTTATTTTAATAGTTGACAGGAACAAAGCACTATCTTCAGCCATTCTTGAATATTGCAATGCTATTAGAACTTTTGCTTTCATTGAGGGGGCAAAGCAAGAACATGTGGTCGAGGGTTGTAGACAATTAGAAATTATGTTTTAGTCTACCAGTTTAGTTCATGCTAGCTAGATTTGGTGACGAGCTTGTTTCATGTAAGATTTGATATTTCTTGAATGCTTCAGAAGGATCGTATGGCTAGGTGATCTCAACTACAGGATCAATTTACCATATGAGAAGACACATGAACTCATCTCCAAGCAGGACTGGAATGGATTGTTTGGGAAAGATCAGGTAAGCTTTTATGTTTTATCATCATATTGCAAAATGCACATTAGTCATAAGTTCTAGCTCACCTTTCCATTCTCTTTAATGCTAGCTGAAAGTAGAGCTGAAGAAGGGGCGTCTATTTGAAGGATGGACCGAAGGGGTCATCAACTTTCCTCCAACGTATAAGTACAAGGTTAACTCAGAAAAGTACATAAGTGATGATCACAAATCTGGAAGGAGAACACCTGCATGGTATATTTTGTTCAATATATTTTGCACCCTGCTAGTTTTTTTATTAATGAAATTATCATTATTGAAGTTATGTTTGTATATCTAAAGTTACTAGTGGCATGTACTAACAGCAAACTCTCTCTTCTAACTATGTATAGGTGTGACCGAATTCTTTCCCATGGCAAGGGTATGAGGTTACTGTCATATAAGACAGTTGATCTCAGGCTATCAGATCACCGCCCTGTGATTGCTGTGTACATGGCTGATGTTGAGGTTTTCTCTTCAAAAAAGCTGCAGAGAGCTCTTACCTTCACCGATGCAGAGGTCGAGGAACAGCTCTCCTTCGAGGAAGATAGTACTTCTGGAATATACAACCTTGGACTAAATTAAAGTTCAAGGTAATCTCGGACACATAACGAAACAGACTTTATGCATTCATCAAGTATCCAATGAAGAATTGACAAGTTACGACTTAGTCCTGCCCAGCCTGTGCCTCTATTTTTCTGAGACCAGCAATTGGAAGTAGGTAGTCCTGTACATTTTATCATTTTATCCATGCTCTGACCATATTTTGAAATCAGATGTCATGCATTTTGCTGCTTTTGAGTACTGTGTATCTCATGTGGAAAAATAATCTCTGACCATATTTTGAAATCAGATGTGATGTATTTTGCTGTTTCCCCCCCCCTTTTGAGTATGGTGTATCTCATCTGTGGAAAAATATTTTCCTTTGTAACGGACTAACGGTCTAACTGTAATTAAAATGTTGGATACCGTAAATATTTCACACAGATTGTGACACTATGCAGTTTCAGTTCCACTGTAATTTTTCTCTCATCTATGCTATCCCTGCAGCAAATGTTCCTTGTTTTGTTATGTTACTGTGGAGCTGATTAACTTTAAACTCATTCTGACTGAAGTCGCTGGAGATCTTTAGTCTGCACTTGCACTTATACTTGTATTTCAAGCAGTGGGATCGAGCATCCTGCTGAGGTGCCAGGTTGGCTGTTGTTGAAAAACAGAAGTATTGAATGATGCAAAATAGTGGATCAATCAGGGACTTGTTTTCTGACATGTCTAGGCTGTACTGCATAGATGTGTCTTAGTAGGAGCCAAAGTTTTCAGCAAGGTTACCTGGTGGAAGTCGCAGCCGTCGATGCGGGCGCCGAGCCGGCGCCGGCGGAACGGACTGCCCGCCGTGCGCCGGTCATTCCCCCCCGCTGCGACTTCGACGCTCACTGTGCCCGGTTTCCGGAACCGGAGACGAACGGCGGCGTGCTTCGAGTGCCCTGCACGGGCTCGCGGGCTCACTCCCACCAGTGAGTGGCCCGGGACTGGAAGAGGCGCGTTATAGATTTTGCGGCCCAGAGAAGTGGCAAACCGGGGCCGGGCTCGAGAGTGTACACCTTGGAAGAGATGGGAGAGGAGAAAAACGCACCCTCCTTTTTGCCTCAATTGTCGTTGGCATTGGGTGAGAGGAGCAGAACACACAATCACGCAGAAACACACAACTTGAGATAAGAGATCGACAAAGAGAAGTGAATCTGTTCAAATTTGGTGCTGATCGGGTGCTGATGTTAATATTTGATGAACTCAACATAAGTATCTCGTTGTCACATGCATCACCCTTTCTCATTGTCACATGCGTCGTCACCCGAATCTAGATGGACAAGTTCGACAAGGAACCAAACTAACTCGTATAATCACGTCTCCTAAGGCTATTATCACTATTTCTTGTCAAAAGAAAACCACTCTTGACCGTAACCAACTTGAAAGCTTTTAAGGAGAAAATGTGCAATTATCTGACTCATGGAACCTAGAGAAATGCCCTATCATCGATCTCCGCACATGTATAACAAACAGATGAGAACAAGTACAAAGCCAAATTCCCAAAGCTGTTTCTATGTTTATACATCTACCTAGTATACAGAGGATGCGTTGTCCCAAAGCTAAGGACTCCCCAAGCACAAAGCCAAATTCTCCAGCACATTAACATCAAACATATAGAAACTATAAACATCACAACAGCACCACGGCTCTTGGCAGTGCTAGCCAAACTAAACATACAACACGCAACCCCAGACCGGATCTTTATCTTAATTGCCTTCGTACTGTATAAACGGACAGCCAAATCCCCATAGCTTCTTCCTACCTGAAGCTGAAGCCTGAACTCATTGATTTGCGGAGAAATAACTTCCCGATCCCAAAACGGGATTATTCATCATCGTCATCAGTATTTCTTCTTTCACAGCTTCTCTCTGTGTCAGTGGCACTGCACAACTTCGTGTGTGCAGCACAGGCCCTCAGGGAGCTCCTGAGGCCACGGGTGTTTGTACACATGTTCAAGATGTTAAGATTGCAGACTTCTTCTGCCAGTACTGCTCGAATCTCTGCCTCGCATACTCCTTGTAGTCGAAGTCAATGTCGTTAACATGGTCCTGCACAAGATGGAAGTTAGAAAACACCAGAGAATTCAGTTTTATAGGGAAAGAATGGAATCATGACGCATGAGCTCACCGAAATTATTCCCCAGAGGCCCCATACTAGATGGCTGGCGAGCATGTACTTCTCAATGCTTTGGAGCAGGTTCTCCACAACTTCTGCATCAGGTTCCTCACCTGAAAGGTAGCAATATGCAATAAGAATTTCGGAGATATGGTTGACAAAATACAATCCACTAGGCAAATAACAATTATGAATGTTTAATTTCCATAATAAATTATTTTTCCCCAATCAAAGGGCCAAATTAATATTTTTCTTGATGCATTCTGTACTCCTGATGAAAATTTACATTCAATGGTTAACTAATGTGCTATGTGGATTGTGAATCATAAATGCAAATTTGTATAGTTGTGGAGTACTGAACTACAATACAGAACAATTAAACCAACAGCGAGCTCGGAATTACCAGAAATGGTCAGGTAGGTCTTAACGAAGCACTTCTGCTCATCAACATCTGTCATGTAGAATAGAATAGCACATGAGCAAGGCAGAAAGCTGAGCCAAGATTCTGCCAACTAAATTAAAGAAGAAAAGAAAAACAACAGTCCATGCATCAGCAGTTCTCTAAGTAATGCAATACCTGGATATCTGCTGTAGTCCAGTATATGAGGCTTTGATGAATGATAGTCTGCTGCCATCTCACAGAAATGGTTAGCAATGTCATATGCAACTGGGTTGAAGCTTGCATACTCATAATCCTGTGATAAAAAGAGAAGACACTGTTATGAAAGGTTGGTCAAAGCAAAAACACTAAGAACAGAAAGCATAAATCTTCACATAGTAGTAGTCTCCAAAACTAAAACTCTTGCTTTAGCAGAGGCCAGAGGCGTGCGACAACTTCGTATGTCCAGGTTGGAGGGAACACAACAAACACACGTTAACAAGGGTGAAATGCAGCCCTATACGGTATGCCAAAAATGATGCAACAGCTCCAACGATCCCTACTTTTTTGCATAAGGCAGTATGCGTTTCTTAATAGAAGAAAACTCTTCCTACTTACCCATGTTCAATATTCCCATTTCATAGCTGTATCCACATTATAGGAACATAACTGATATTTCAGACACCAAAAAGAATATTTGAAGTACAGCCAAACACAATAATTAAGATTGGAAGGATGTGGAATGTGTCACTTACAATGATGGTCAGCACGTTGGTCTCTTCATCAATCATGATATTGCCATACTGAAGATCATTGTGACAGAAACCAATCCATTGGTAATCAACTGAACACTCGTTCTCCAATGCAGTAATCTCGTTCTCCACACTGTCCAACCGAAATTCCTTGGCTTCTTCAGATGGGCACAAGTTCTTGGCAGTTCTGAGCCAGTTCCTAAATTTATGTGAGCAGGTTCAGACTTTCGTCCCATATTTATAACTTTACATAAGACACTGCTTAATACAACAATTATTTAGCTATAAAGAACTTACCTCAGTCTGTCCCAAATGAGCACAGATTTGGGACCAGGCATGTCAAGGTTGTGGAATTCCCTCAGTTTGGAAGCTACAAGAGCTGAAATTTCAGGATCACGAAGGTCGGCAGCTGACAATGTCTGAAAGAAGCGATCACATTAGCATGTGAAGTGACTAATCAATTCGACAGCTCAATAACATATTTTCTCACTCGAAAACTCAAGCAGAAAACTTTTAGTAGTATCACATCATATATCATATCACCCATTTTCACCAAGCCAAGAAAGCAGCATAAGATGCTCTTTTCACGAGAGCGACACAAATCAAAAGGTAAACAAGAATCCAGAAAGTGCTATGGTGACTTCTAGTTTTTGGACCATGCATAAGGCCTGAAACTTATTATTGCTGAACTTATTTTGCCACCAGTTCTGCCACCTTTGCCTACTTAGTCATCTATCCCAAGAAGTCCAATTCATTGATCGAAAACTTGTGGTTCTCCAGTGAGAGACGTTTCCCCTTGTCGTATGGATAGTGGCCGTGCAGTCTACGGTCCCTTGTTTTTATCATTTTTTTAGAAGTACTACACAGCCTATTTAATTGCCGACTCTAAATCACCAAGCATGTTTCAAGGACAGGGAATTATCAAAGCAACAAAGATATCAACTGATAGTAAAATATTACTGAATCGCGTGGAAAATAAACACCTGTTATAATAATTGTAAAATGGGCCAGTTCACTGGCTGATAAAGACCTGACGCTTTAGAACGGTGGAAAGTCATAGAATGCTAGATTCCCACGGCAGAAAATTCAAAGAAGGAGAACCGCGCTGCATTAAATCAGTTGGCCCCATATCGATAGAATCTCAGAAAGTATCAAGAAAAGCGGCGGTCTATGTGCAAACTAGTACAACTGCTACTAGATGAGATCAACAAATAAGTGCACACGAACAGTTTAATGCCTCCCCTGGCCTAATCTTAGCAACAATTTCAACTATAATCCGAAATCCGAAAGAAGTAAAAGTAAGAGAAGAATCGATCGTCTAAGAAAAGTAAAAGTGCAGGAAAATCTCTAAAAACTGGGAGGAAGCTAGAGTTCCATAAAAGGATGCAGATGAACAGAGGAGGAACAAACGAAGCTTGAATTCCTAGTCTTATACCAACGGCAGGTAAATTTGCTTAGAGACGGTATCGAGTAGGTGGTACCCTTGCGTGGATGAACTCCTCGACGCGGCCGTTGGGGAAGCGGCCGAGGAGGCGGGGACCCTGGCCATGGCGGGACATGCACTCGAAGGTGCGCACCTCGTCCTCGCGATCGAAGAAGAGGTCGACGCCGTCGCCGTAAATCCGCACGAGCACCTTCCTCACCTCCCTCTCCCCCCTGGGCTTCTCCGCCTCGCCGGCAGGGCCGCCGGTTAGGCCGGTGAGCCAGCGCACCTGGTAGACCTCGTTGGTCATGGCCCCCTTGAGCGGCACGACCTCCAGCGCGCGGCAGTCCGCCACGTCCGCCCACGCCGCCGCCAGCTCGTGCAGCAGGCGCCGCGCCTCCCTGGGGATCCGCGGCCCCGGCACCGGCACCGGCACCGCCTCCGCCGCCACCGCCACCGCCCGCGCGACCTGGCTCTGGTTCTCAATCGCCACCATCCTGTTCCTGGCTAAACTGCCGCACGTTCTGAAACCCGAGCGAAGAAGATGAACGGGGGATTTGGCGATTTTTCTTATGGAGGAAGTTATTATTCTTTCTTTGCTACGGTAGTTCTTCGCGGTTCCGAATTGAATTTTTTTTCTTCCCTCTGTTTTTTCCCAGCCTGATGCGATGGAAGCGATGCGAGATTACAGCGAAGTGTTGCTGTGCTTCGCGGCTCAGGACGGGGTGCCGTATAAATAGAGTCGGTGGCGCGAGGTTTTGCGGCTGCCCCCCTCAAATTTTCCTTCATTCTGGGAACGCGTGGTCAAACTTACATCCCAGTGCGGCTGAGAGGCTGAGGTGTCACGTTAACCATGGTTACTTCATGCTGAAGGTTTGTGCCATAAAAAACAACCATGATGACTGTTTTGTGGTTCAGCTTCGAGCATCGAGCTTGAGTGCTTGATCATGGTATGGTGTGGTTGCTCACATTGAGTCAGCGCTCAGTGGCCATGGGAAGCCAAATTTATGTTAGTTGGTGGCTAGTTAATTCAACTCTCGTTAGTTTAATGAAATGGATAGTTGTGAAGTGGTATTTGGATCAAATTCTTGTATCGCCGCGGAGGGTACATTCCGGGAAATCATCAAGCAACGGAACGGACGGAGTAACGAGCCGTCCACAGCGGCCACACGTAGGATGATTATCCACCGCATCAGATCCCGTGTGGGGGGTGGGGCCTGTGACAGCACGGTGGCCCGCGTTGCCCACGCGTAGCATCCAGACACGTCTCCCGCGTAGGCCTCCACAAACGCGTGGCGTGTTCTTGTTGGGTGACTGAGGTGGGGTCCACTACGACACTGAACAACGCGTCATCGCGTGCTCAGAAACGGGAAAAATGACATCGGAAGGGAAGGTTTGTTTGTCTGTCCTTTTTTCTTTTTTGCGACGGGTTTGTTTGTCTGTCTCGTGTGCTAAAGTCCTCTTTGGCAGGGCTTATTCAAAACGATTTTACCGGTGAAACCAAAGCCGGTGAAGTTAGAAAAACTGTTTTTTTTTTTACTTCTAGTTCATTTTAATCTCGACTTATAAAACGGCTTCCCGCTACAGTGCATCGATTTACGCAAAATAGATAAAGCCGAAGCCAACATAAGCCATGCCGCGCTAACTCCCGGTCCGGGCCTCTCGGGCAATCTCATCCCATGCAGCCTGCGTGCACGTGACATATGATCAATTGATCACGCAGCTGATGCTAAAAAAAAATGATCACGCAGCTAAATTCTACTCCAGCTTTTAGCCCTTGTTTAGTTGGACTCCAAAATCTAAAAAGTTGCTACAGTACCTGTCACATCGAATGTTTGCGGCTCGTGCATAGAGCATTAAATGTAGACGAAAAGAAAAACTAATTGCACAGTTTGGTGAGAAATTGCGAGACGAACGTTTTAAGCCTAATTAGTCAATGTTTGGACACTATTTACCAAATAAAAACGAAGGTGCTACAGTAGCCCCGAAATCTAAATTTCGCGAACTAAACAAGGGCTATTAGTAGTGTGTACGATAGAGCTACTATGCAAGATCCATTCCAAGTGAATCTTCCATGTACCTTTTCTGCAGTCTCGAAGGAAAAGCCATGGTACTTTCTTGTTTCACAAACATTTGATGTTTTGGTGAATCACATCAAACTGTTGAAATTTACTAACTCTGACCAAAAAATGTTTTTTCTAGATGCATTCTCGAGGTCAAATGTATAGAAAATATTAATATTTATGATGATAAATAAATGTATTATGAAAGTATGCTTCATAACAAATCTAAGGGTACATATCTAATAAGAATAAATATTAATAGTTTTTTAATATAAATTTTGTCAAACTTGACGTTCTAGAATTGTATTCTTTTTTAAGATGGTGGGAGTATTAGACTACCAAATAGTTTTCATAATAGACAATTTCAAAATATAAAAAAATATGCGTACACTTATGTTGAAAAATACTTATATAATCTCTAATTATTTGTATCATAACTATATACTGTATTAGCAAAATAATAATGCTCAAAGTTCCACCTCCTCAAAGCTAGCATGTACGATCTGAGCTAGTAATATTATTTAGTACTCTCTGTTTCGAATTGTAAATCATTTTGAATTTCAAGTTATATAATTTTTACTATATACGTCTAGATATACACTTATCCAGATATATGGTGTGTCGGTGCAGAAAGTGACCAACACGTAAATATTTGTAGTTTTGCCGTACGTTGTGATCGGATGTGGCCTAGCACTCAATGACACATGGTTTATACTGCTTTAGGCAACGTGCCCTACGTCCAGTTGGAGTCGGTCGGTGACTTTATTCCTGAGCCCAGGTGCTCGAAGTTTGCTGTGGGGTTACAAAAGAGAGGGAGAAAGATGGAGGGTATCAGAGGTCCGGTCGGACTCTGGACCGAAGGGCCGAGAGCGACGGGAGCTCCGACATGCGCTAAGTGTTCGAACGTCTGTTGTTTGTTGGAATCGTTAGATGGTCGTTCGACTCGTTCGTGAATCGATTGAATCGTTCCCCTTTTGGAGAGAGCGCATCCCCTTTTATAGATGAAGGGGATGGCCTTACAAGAGAGAGTATGAGAGAAAGTGTGTGTGTGTGTGCTACCTAGTCCTGTTGCCCACGCCGTCGGGTACAAGACGGTTTGTCGGCCCTCATAACAATGTTGGTGTTTGGATGCATGTGGTTGGTTCCACTGTCTTCTTTTGGTATGGCAGATGTCGGCGCCTACCATACTGTAGGATAAATATCGGCGCCCACAATATTGTTTATGTTCTGACATGTTTGGAAGGTTGCGGTGCATCCTTCTGACACGGCCTGACAGTACTGTCCTGCAGGTGCGCAGGGTACGGCCTTTGATATTGCGGTTTGACTGGAGCACACTGCCTTACTTGTTCTGTCTGTTTCCCGGGTCTTCACCGAGCAGGCGTCCATGGTCGGTTGTTCCCCAGTCGGCTCCGGCCTTTCGGCCGGAGAAGAACTATAAGCGGAGGTTCGATGTACTCCCGGTCGGAGAAGCGAGTCGGAGTCGGAGGCGAGCGTCGCCCCTTCTCGGTCAGGCCTTCCGGTTGAAAAAGCGGGCCGAAGTCGGAAGCGACGGAAGCGAGTGCGCGTTTCTCCTTGGTCAGGCCCTCCGGTTGGGGGGAGGCGGGCTGGAGTCGGAAGCGAGCGCCGGAGTCAGAGGCGAGCTGCCAGGCCTTCCAGTCGAAGCGGCGGGCCGGAGTCAGAGGCGAGCTGGCCAGGCCTTCCAGTAGGAGAGGCGGGCCGGAGTCGGAGGTGAGCGTCATCATTTCTCGGCCAGGCCTTCCGGTCGGAGAGGCGGACCGGAGTCGGAAGTGAGCGCCGCTCTTCTTTGGCCAGGCCTTCCGGTCGGAGACTGGATCGTCCTTCGGGCCCGTCGTTAGATTTTTGGGCCGGCCCAGAAGTTGCGCGTCGTTCGCAACGTCGTCTACCGGACCGAGCTTTTGCCGGGAAGCAAGTCCATGAGGGACCCCAGGTTTATGAACCCGACGGTGAAACCTATATATCTCTATCTGTCTGCACCTAAAAAGTTGTAACATTATCATCTACTCGGAGCTCACGCGTCCACGTTCTACTCGGCTCTAAAACGAAGACAGGACCCACGTGACCGCGTCCGATACGAAGTTCTCGGAGTTCACGCGCCCGGGTCTAATTACTGAGGTTCAGTTAAAAAAAATAGTGGTCTGAGTGTAACGCATAGTATATCTATCAACTTTGATATTTGTGATATTGAAATTAAGAAGGAAAAAAAATAAAGGAACTTGCCTCGTCAAATCCACGTCACATTTGCCAATCTTATCTCATCTGAATATATCTTTCATTTGTAATCCACGTCACATTTGCCAATCTTATCTCATCTGAAAATACATCTCTCATTTAGGCTGTGTTTAGTTCGCGAAATTTGGGAATTTGGTTACTGTAGCATTTTCGTTTTTATTTGGCAATTAGTGTTCAATCATGGACTAATTAGGCTCAAAACGTTTGTCTCGCGATTTCCAACCAAACTGTGCAATTAGTTTTTTTCGTCTACATTTAATACTCCATGCACGTATCGCAAGATTTGATGTGATAGCTACTGTAGCACTTTTTGGGAAACTTTTTGGAAACTAAATGCAGCCTTATAAGAAATGAATAAACAGATGGTTGACATTGTCCAGCTAGCAGCGACTTGATGCACACCCACACGGCCACACGTACTGGACCAGGAGTTTATAGCAAGCATGATAATGGTCTGTATCTCGTCACATATACTTGACTTTTAGGGCCACAATTGACGTAGCGGCGGCACTGTTAGGATATGATGATCAGTCTGATTTGTGTTTCACATACTCTTGATCTGCCGATCATGCTCATTAGCGTCCGCGCTGCGTGACGCCGAGTCGCTGACAATTTGAGACTTTACGTGCGTGTGTTTGGTCTGCTTTCGAAGCAGATCGTCGAGAAGCAAAATATGTCATACGAACCATGGTCTTTGTACAGTAACTTCATTGGCCTTCGGTCCCTGGACCAGGGACTAAACTTTAGTCCCTACCCTGTTTAGTTCTAGGGATAAACAAGGATGGAGACTCTCGAATTCTTGGTGAGCCACTTTGTCGGTTAATTTGGTCTCCGTGGAAATAGAGTAAAATGCATCGCCGGATTTTAAACATGTTCAGAGTATCAACTGGCCGGTTCCAAACTTTCAAAATGCATATCTAGGTCCATAAGCTAACTAATCATATCCGAATCACGACAACTTGAGTTTACCCGTTGTGACTCGGAGAATGGTGATATGACTTTTGAGGAATTCGAGAGTATGTGGTACATCGGCTGGTGATGGGATATGTGTGGTCCACGGTAGATCTTGTCCACCATGAACAGGTAGGGGCCGTTTCGATCCGAATCATTGGCTTGAGATCAAGTGGATACGGATGGCTGTTGGCTTTATGATTAATCTAATTATACTTTTCTTTATGGAGCAATTAATCTAATTATACTAATTACATATCATAAAAGTACTCCCTCTAATCCAAATTGTAAGTCGTTTTGTTTTTAGTTGCTTAGATTTTGCTATAATTTTAGTTATATACATTATGTCTAAATATATAGTAGAATCTAGTATGAATTTAGAAAAGTCAAAACATATAATTTAGAATGGAGGGGGTAGTATTTTTTTTGTGTATGTTTAGTTAAACTTAGAAAAAGCTAACGTTTGGCGATGGGCTCTTCTTCTTTTTTCTTTTTTTTTTACAACAGGCGATGGGCTCTTTCGTCCTCGAGAAAAAAGAGCCGACAAGTAATGTACCATCACTTTCAAGAGAAAAGCTTTCGCGGGCCTTACATTACTGTGTGCTGTACTGCAAGCTCATGTGGCGACAACAACCTCGCGTGGCCTGTGTTCGACCCGTGCCACTTGTTGGGAGTAACGAAAAGATCAGCGCGAGGGCGGTCACGTCGGGCGTGCCCAACGTGCCGCCGCCGATGTGGATTGCCAAGTCAACGTATAGAGACGCGGGAGAGAGTTTTGGCAGCTTTCGGCTCTCTAGAGGGAGAGCGCGTAGCGCATTTCACACGCACAGTCCTGCCTCCCAGGCACAAGCAGCGTTTCGGTGACGGTGGGCTTTTCCCCCTGGCCTCCAGCGGGTTTTTATATTGTACCTGCTGCCGTCGAGAAGAAAAATGTTGCACGCGACGCGAGAAGTGACGAGGCAGTGTGCTGCAGCATGCGTGCGTGGATCAGAAGATCAGACGGTTGGTGGTGCTGTCGTGGTGTGCCAAAGTCAGAGCTGACGGGCAGGAGCGGTGCGCGGCGACGGACGATAAGAACGATGTACGGCCAACTAGCTCCAGGAGACAAAAACATGTTTGAGATCTCAACATGTTGTGGTGGCCGTGGTGTACGGGCGTGCACGTGCAGCACCACTCACCACTGCCGTTGATTTGTGGTGGTCGATGTTCCCGGTCCTTCCGTGCATGCATGTTGCTTCCGTGCAGTTGAGTAGTGGCCCATCAAGCCTGATTTAACGCAGCATAGCCCTACCGTCCACAGATGAATCAACGGCTGCTGAGTGGTGATGTGCCCGCACGGCCGTATAGCAACATTTTTTCCCTCCTACTTGTAGGCCAGACTTCTAGTAGTTTTTTCGCTGCCGTCCTTGAACATTGTCCTTTTGCGTCTTGCGAATGCCACTCGATCAGACCAGTGACGGTAGGCCATACAAAAATTTTCACATGCAATTCGGCAAAAATCATTTACCAATTCCGTAAATAATTGTAAATTCACAACATAATTTGTTATGCAGGCACTAAATAACACAATAAATCTAAGTTTACCAAATTACTATATAAATAGTTCAAATGCAATATTGATAGTTTGAAATATAGATATAAAAGAGACTTATCATCTAAGTTTTTAGTCACTGCTTAAAGGACATGAGTGTCTCGATTAAATCATCTTCATCCACCTCTAAGAAAATATCCCGCTCAATAAGTGTGACTAGAGCTAGTGTCATCTACATGAACAATTCCAATGAAATGTTCACATCATGGAACCAATTTATTAACATAACGCAAGCAAAGAGCTAGTTGTTTTTGTGTGTGTCTACTAATATTAATCTTGGGCAAACTAGGAACCAATCTCTAATCTAGTGATGAGTGATCTTGCCTAATCTCCCTGATAAACAAATAATTATTGATGAACAATTATGTACGTAAGTTTTTTATCTGCAAAATTAGATTATTCAAACACAGCGAGGCAACAAGCCTGATAACATGTGGCTCAGTCTGCAACTCCGCGGCTCTGTGCAATTGATTCGTTCTTCACGAGAGACGCACGGCACAGCCACGCGGTGCGGCAAGGGAAGCCAAGCGGAGACTGGGAGATGTGCCTTGCCTCACGTGCATGCGGCCATGCGGGTTACGTTTACGTTCTGAAGCGGTGAAGCGCCAGCCAATACTTCTCCGTATATACCATAGCTGTTACTTGAGCCCAGGGTATGCCCTGGACCACCCGGCATACCCCCTAGGTCTGAGACACAGGCTCCTGATGATGAAGCTATTCTTGAAATGGGAGACATATGCAAAGGCATAATATATCGTATCGAAGTCGATGCCTATACATGGCCGAAAGACCTACTAATGGTTCTGATTGCCTCACCATGCTGGTGGCCCCCTGCAACATGCCGAGCAGAAAACTTTTCGCAAAATCTCCTGCACCATCCGCTTGGAAAAAGAGAGAGATCGAGATCCTAGCAACATCAATTCTCTGCCGCAACCGTCGCCGCATAGGAGTGGTCCTACCACACTAGCACAGCATGGATGGTTGGTCCTCTGACCGCCTCTGCGCCAGCCATGTCGCCCGCCACTTGCCGGATTCCGCTGAAGCCAGCAGCGATTGGCACCGCTGCTTTTTTCAGAAGCCCGAGCTTCTTTTCCCCTCCCGATCCGCAGATGGTCCTCGAACTATGCTCGCCTAGAAGAAGTTTCGATAGATCATCGACCCATTCTTTATAGTTTTTTCATGATCGGGCGAATTATGCTCGCCTAGAGTCCATAGATGTTTTCCGGCGAAGCATGTAAAGCCATAAAATAAATTAAAAGCGGAGTGTTTTGATTCGCGTATCTCGAGAAGAAAATGCTCCGCGGAACGAACGAATTAATTATATAAGCATCTGAAAGACTGAAGCCCTTCTGGGCTTCTGGCCAGAACAGAGGACTGAGAACCTACTGGTACTGAATAACGTTGCCTTTGCTGAGGTAGGTAGTGGCGTCTGGTGGCAGTTGAAGAGGATCGGGTAAGGCTAAAGGCACCGCGCTCGCTCGAGATCTTCTCATCTTTTCTTTTTTTTGAAAAATTCTTCTCATCTTTTCCAGTTTCCACAGCATGTGCTGCTGATCTATCTTGCCAAGATGTGGCCACTAGTGGTTAAAATCATTCTAGGGATTGTCAAAAGCGTCGAGAAAATATTCACTTCCTTTCTTCGCCTGCTACTGGTGGCGACAGCGACATCTGCGATCTTTTGCACACCATGACAGGCTACTGGTGCTGATGATCCATCCACCATACTGTACGCGAGATCTGAACACAACGCTGAACCGAGAGCGACCGAAAAGCGCATCAATGCTCAGCAGGCACAATGACAGCGATGAAAGAAGCTTCAGCAACAATCAATGGGGAAAAAATCCCGTGTCCATCATTTTCGTTTTCTATACTATGATACCGTTTTTTATATTAGGATATTGTTTTTGAATTTAGCCAAACATAAAATTTGTCATTTTTATTGGTTTCACAACTATTTTTGTACTATTTAATTACTACAATGTAGAAAAATCCTGTACCAACCGTTTTCATTTT
This sequence comes from Miscanthus floridulus, assembly GCF_019320115.1. Classification (NCBI taxonomy): domain Eukaryota; kingdom Viridiplantae; phylum Streptophyta; class Magnoliopsida; order Poales; family Poaceae; genus Miscanthus; species Miscanthus floridulus. The sequence goes on from NC_089584.1 coordinate 101,533,210, forward strand.
CTACGTTTCTATATTGTAATACAGTGGCCAGTGGGCTTAGTGGCGCGTACATTATTATTCCATGATTGGAATTTGGAGTGGCATCACAATTCACAGGATAAAGTTCATCATCATCGTGATAGACCTCAGAAACACTTCGACCCACCGAACAAGAATCCGTGCAGGGGCCAGTGTAATAAGAACAAACAGCAAGAATTGAACACGGACACAGAACTTTGGAGACAATTCTGTGCTGCGTCCCATCACATTGCTTTCGTTAAAGAAATGCCGAGAGCTGAATTGCGGAAAAGACGGTGGAAATATCTTGAGGTTTTGGATAGTAGTTCTGCGCTTTTTTTTATCTTATGGGAAAAGTTCTGTGCTTTCTAGGAGCCTCGATGTTTAGAGCTTCTAAAAGTCCAGCAGGCCCTGGGCTGAGGGAGGTGGTGCATGGATGATAGAAAAATGGGCCGAAAGATTAGGGCACAACACCAAAAGTTCTTACTGGGAAAATAAAAAGAAAAAGTCTACATTACCCCTCTTAACTTTTGTGAAAGTCTGTTTTTTTCTCCCTGAACTCTAAAACCGGGTAAACCATCTCCCTGAACTTTTAAAACCGTTCGTTTTACCTCCCTGACCGGTTATAAACGGTTTTCAAAGGCAGTTTTGTCTTTTTCTTTTTTATTTATTTCGGCTGAATCTTTAAAAAATCATAGTAAATCACTGAAAAATCATAAAATGAAAAATCCAATTTTGTTGGACTTCACATGAGTAGATATAGACAGTGAACATATAATATGATATGCTTTAGTACAAATTTTTTGTTGTAGCTTTAGATCTATGTTTTTTTTAATAATTAATTCATAGCTGCAGTTTCTCTGTTTAATTGTGGTGAAATTTTAATGGTGAATTAATTATTGTATTCTTGAACTGTAGTAAAAATTTCATACTTACCAAGCATCTAAATGGAATTCATAGCTGCTAAATGGATTGTCGAATACGTCACGGGCTCATGGGCGGGCCCGATGTCAGCCCAATTTACCAAGCATCCTTGACAAAGCGCCAATGGTACGGCCCAGTTCCGCTCACCAAGATTTTGATAGCTCCCTCGTTAAATTATGGAGACGGCCCTACGCCCCTACTAGCAGTAGGCATCTGTTTAAAAAAAACAGTAGGGATCCAGCATCTTGGCACACTCCACATCAGTATTGACTGACCTGCACTGCTGCAGCAACGTGCTAGCAATCGTGAACAGGAGAGGTTGCCCTTTTACCAAATGCAAGTTCCAGTCACATGTAGTAGCATACCGATTAGATTTTGCTCATACTATGATACTCCGTCTGGTGAATGTAATCGTATGAAAGAAGCGAATGTGAGGCAAACCGAAACGAGAGACACGGCGATTTGTTTCTGGAAGTTCAGGTCTCCACTTGGACCTAAGTGCCCGTTGAGGAAGCCGTGGACGATCACCCATGATCAAAACCATTTTCTTCGATCTATTAATTGGTTGTTTTATTTTTGGTGGCAGGATAGCAGCGTGCTCAAACTGTCCTGTGTCACTCCACGCATTGGGGCTGAAGATCCCTAGCCGTCTATGAGAAAATCTCCAATGATAACAAATGCTTCAAATTCTGTTTAACCCAGCCACAAAGTACTCAAGGCTTAGGATAAACTCACAATTGCTCACTAAAGCTCTTGCAACTCGGTTCTCACTCTCTAACTGTCGGGGTTATGATCCCAGGGTGTCTCAAGGCATCGATTAGTTAGCAGGCCGAGCGGTATGCTATACATCAGCTACCGAAGACCCGAATGGTCGAGGCCCAGCTGAGCCAAGTGAACCAGGCCGAACAAAAAGGCCAGGTTCAGCCACGACTCCTCCATTCTGCCTTAGCCACACGACGCACAAGAGACTTACGACCTCTCCACCGTTCCAACCCCTGGGAGGAAAGGGGAGTGGTCAATCCCAACCAAGCGTGCCTGCTCTGATAGGAGTAAGCACGCTGCACTGACCCCGCAAGGACCGAGGAGACAGCGGTCACCTCGGTCCGGTCAGACGCCATCCCTGTGCCACGCAGCATAGATAAGACAACACCGTACGGCGGTGACTGCCAGTACGGCAACCTGAAAGGTCCTTGTTTGATTTTGGTAAATAAGTGACAACCAAGGTGGACTAATGTATGTTTATGTGAGATACACTGGTGATTAGTCCACAGGTGTATGTGTGTGAACAATATATGCTATAGAGGTGAAAATGGCTTGGAGATGTTGCAAAGCTCACACATGTGATGAAGGAGCTCATTGCATATAAGACATGACATTGAGTCATGTGATCAAGGTAGAGTAGATCAAGACAAGACTTGGCTCGACGGACCGGTTGCAAGTGTGAAGGGCAAGTTGAGTGATGACTTGGCGCCGATGGACCGAGGCAATGGTGAAGAGCAAGTGAAGTCAAGATCGATGAATCAATATGGTCACGTGATGATAAGAAGTGGATCATATCATTTAGTGATTGATTGATGCATGTGTTGCATCGACATCGAATGAGATGAAATGGAATGTGCAAGGCAAAGGTATAACCTAGGGTATTTCATTTCAGCGGTCATAGGCGTGTAGAGAAGTTGATGACCGGGTTTAGGATAGATGGTCATACTATTAAGAGAAGCAAACTTGTTTGCATTTCGGTCATCTAGTGCCACTTGAGCGATCTAATTTTGCATACGTGTTAGGATCGAGTGGCGTTGAGAAAAGAGTGCTAATCCTTTTGAAAAATGATTGTGAAAATGCTAACACACATGCATATGGTGGTATACACTTAGTGGTGTTGGCATATTTACAAAGGAGATGTGGTTGGAGTGACTGGACACTGGCCTTGGGAGGACCTACGTGTCTGGTCAAGTGGCAGCTGAGACAGCGTGGTCTCAGTCTTGTGACCGGACGCTGGCGCGAAGAGTGACCTAACGCGCATGGGGTCGTGTCCGGTCATCTCTGATGTACGCTAATGCAGTGGCGCGGGCTTAGAGTTGACACGTGGCAGGCGGTGAAGGACCAGACTCAAGTGCTACGTCCGATCGTGACTCACTTGACGTGTCCAGTCACAAAACAGAGGCTCAGGGAGTTCTTTAAAAATGATCGGACTCAGGCTGTAGCGCGTCAGGTCATGGAGCAGAGGCGCATCCTGTTAGGTGTTGGCTACGCGCGGGGGGGGGGGCAATCTGACATGGCTCGGGTGCGTCAGGTCATGGGCTTGGCGCGTCCAGTCATCCTTGAGACATAGTGCTTGACTTACTCGTTCTGTCTTTCAATTGCTCAAGATCCAAGTGAAGGCTAAAAGCCCCATGGTTGAAGGTAATATGGGTAAGTTTGAGAGACAGATCAGTTTGTTCTAATCTGGAGGAGAATTCTTATTTGAATACATATGTACTTTTGAGGAGTTGCTACAATGTTCTCAAAGATCCTAAACTCTTGATCCATTGATAAGTTTAGCTTGGCGTAGGGACTAGGAAAGGATACGCTTGGGGGAGTTTGTTGATGGTAGTTATTATACATTATAAACTTCAATATAACTTGAAATAATGCATGAAAATGATCACCAACATAGACTTAGGGGGTTTAAACAGACAATTTCTATGAGTTTTGGTGAATCTGTGTTTTCAGCAGGGTTATTTCAGAAAACCATCAAGGGAGATCAAAACATCAAATTAAATCGTGCTTATCCACAGCGAAAAGTAATCTAGAAGGTTCTAGAGGACTCCAAAAGCCACATCACCAAAGCGGAGGGCGAGAGGGTGACAGGTGGGGCCGCCTGGCCCCACCTAGAGGCTACCCAGCCTCTAGGGGTTCCACCTATCAGCCCCGTTGCTACATCAGTTCTCCACCACCTTAAGGATTGCATCTACGCCATTTATTCAAGTCGGTTTGATCCGAGGGTTTACGTTGGATGCTCCGGCCTATATAATCAGCCCCTGCCCCCCTCCAGAACACACTACCATAAGTCAGGATTAGACCAGAAATTAGGGTTTCTAGAGAGAAGAGAGTAGAGCTCTAATTCTTCAAGTTTCTAATATAGGCTAGCTAGCAAGGTTCAAGTAGAGTGTGGACTATTGCTCAGGATTTCGGATCTGTTGTCTAGAGACTGGTATAGCCATTGTATCTCTATATTTATGACTTTGTGCTAGTTTAATATTATGTTACTATTTATTATGTTCCTAGTTTGCTCTAGTTATATGCTTGATATAGTTATGATTGATGATGAATTTATGCATATGTTCACAAAGCTCTTAGCTCAGTGCTGAGTGAGTTAAGTGGTCGACACTATGTAAGCATGGTGCTTAGATATTGTTTGTCTACGGATGCATTCTGCACTCTGGGTCATGTGGTATATCGCGGATGTGACACTCCCATTGAGTCCTTTGTAGTCCACTCTCTGTTTGTAGAGCAAGTAGAACACGGTTGCGAAGGGAGACAAGCTCTGTTCTTATCTTCCTTAGTAATGTTCCTTATGCATAGATCCAAAGTTAGTTATACTATAGATGAGAGTGTATATACTTGGGTGTACAAAAGACTTAGTAAATAAAGAATGACTTAAGAATCTTTTACTCTTAACGAATCTCTTGTTTAGCCATACTATATTTTACGAGTCTCTATTTCTATCTCTAGAATACCATTATTATCTTACACTTATAATTTATTTATCCCTTGACTTACCCCTGCCATAGCATGAGAGTGATTTTATCATAAGTATATATATTTGTCAATATCTCTATGCCAACACAACTCCATAGCTCCTCCCTGTGGATAAAATATAAATAATGATACTCGGTATACTCCTGGGTGAAATGCTATAATGGTACATTATTTGTACACTTGTGGATTACTTAGTATATATATAAATTTATAAGTGTTCTCAATAATTACCAACAATGCATTTTCTGGCATCATGCTAGGGATGACAACTTAGTAAAGAGTGATGCTAAGAAATGTCAACAAGCATTTCTAGCACCGTTGCCGGGGAGGGGCACATGGCTATAGAGAATTGATCAAATAAATACTTATTGATGAAATCATAACCTCTGCTTTAGCAGGCTTACCCTTGTTTGCTTTTGTTCATATCTTATACAGGGTACTGTAGACTTGGTTGTGATTCACAACAACTTTTAATTATAATCAAATCAATCAAGAGGAAGCTCAACACCAGTTCCTGAAACTATGGCTGACAAGACTCTACGTGAATTCTCTGCTCCAAGCACTGAGAACATTCGCACTGGACCAACACTTAAAACTAACAACCTTGAGTTTGAGTTCAAGCCAAGCCTCATCAACATGGTGCAAGCTACCCCATTTAGTGGAAAGGCACATGAAGATGCTAGTGCTCACCTACAGAATTTTCTAGAGATAAGTAGCACGGTCGTCATCAAGGATGTTGCTCAAGACATCATACTACTTCGCTTATTTCCATTCTCACTTGTGGGACGAGCGAAGCAATGGTTCTACATCAACAAAGATCACATCAACACATGGGCAAAGTGTTCAAAGGACTTCCTAGAAAAAATCTTCCCTATAGGCAAGACCAATGCCTTAAGAGGAAAGATTTTAAACTTCCAACAGCAGAAAGGAGAATCTATTCTAGAAGCATGGAAATGTTTTCAAGAATATATTTTAGATTGTCCTCATCATGGGATGGAAGATTGGTTGCTCATGCAAGGCTTTTACCATGGATTAACTCAAAAAGCTCGCGAACAACTAGATGCAACTGCTGGAAGATCATTTATGTCACTCATCCTTGGAAAAGCTGAAACTCTTATAGAGAAGACAACCTCTAATCAAGGCTGGTCTCAATGCAATATTCAATCATGCAATAAGAGCGAAGAAGTATCGAAAAAGGTGTGTGCACTATCAACCAAGATGAACATACTATTGAATTGGCTTGAACAACGAGCTAATTACAAGAAAGATCGTCAAGCTATTCAAGATGCCTTTAATTCTCAGAATGTATGTGGAGAATACTTGGGGGTTGAATTCCCTGAATATCAAGAGGATGAAAACATCGTCATCAACAATTTTGCTCCACAACAAAGACAAGGGTGGAATCAACAACAATGACCGACTTACCAAGGTAAGTACCCAGGTAATTACCATAATTCTTATAATTCTAAACAACCATCCTTAAGAGACCTGATCTTAGAACAAGTTAGGATTAATGAGAACATTTCTAAAAAGTTTGCTCTTAATGATAAGGTCCTAGAAAACATAAATGCTAAAATGGATAGTTTTTCTTCCACCATAAAAGACCAACTTAGCTATAATAAAAAGATAGAGTCTCAATTAGCCCAGTTGGCTGCTGCTTTGCCTTTTGCCACTAACCTTGAGAAGGTAAATACCATAACCATAAGAGGTGGCAAGTCTACTCGTGATCCACCATATCCGATAAGGACAGGTAAGACACCAGTGGTACTACAGGAAGAGGAGAAGACAACCGATGAAGTTGAAGAAGCTGGGCCAAAAGAGCAAGAGTTACAACAAGATTTTCATGACCCGACCCTCCTACCGTTTCCACGTAGAAATCAAAAAGCCAAAATGGATGAGCAATTTGGTAAATTTATAGAGGTAATTCAAAAGTTATATATCAATATTCCGTTGCTAGATGCCATATAGGTACCTACCTACGTGAAGTATCTCAGAGACATCCTTAACAACAAAAACCACTACCTTCCACTGAGGTAATCAAGTTAATAGAGGAGTGTAGTGCGGCCATCCTAAACACTTCACCTGTCAAGAAGAAGGATCCATGATGTCCCACTATCGATTGTTCGATCGGGAGCCAGAACTTTGAGAACGCGTTATGCGATCTTGGAGCAAGTGCTAGTGTCATGCCCAAAAAGGTCTTTGACAAGCTCAACTATTCAACACTCACGCCAACATCAATGTGTTTGCAACTAGCAGACCAATCAGTTTGCTACCCTACAGGAATCGCTGAAAATATTCTAGTAAAAATACGAAACTTTTTCATTCCCATAGATTTTGTAGTCTTGACATGCAGGAAGACATGAAGACACCCCTCATTCTTAGAAGACCCTTCCTAAGCACTACAAATGCTCACATTGATGTCAAAGATAGAGAAATTAAATTCCATATAAATAGGAAGGAAGAGCGACTCGCCTTCAAGCCAAGACCGAAACAATGCTCTAATTTAGAGTGGCATGAAAAGCAAGTGCAGCCGTTAAGGTCTCCATCTCTGGAACCGACTGATGCAACCAAGAAATAAACCCGAATGGAGAAGTCCGGTTTGGTGCACTAAAAATTTTGAACCCTCGCCGGGAGGTAACTCAATAGTTATCCATATTTACTTTTTCATATTGCATTAATCATTTTATCTTAACATATTTACTTTTCAACACCTGCTTCATGAAACAAAAATTATCATCATGGCATTATAAAAACTTAGGCCCCATGTAAATAATTTTTACAGAGTAAAAACCCATATGAAATATTTACCATGGAGGCTTAAAATTTTTAAAAAATACCATCATTCATCTGGTTATATTTCATAGTATTATAAAATATTTTTTGCATTGTATTTTTATACATATATATAGTAGAAATACAGACACATGGGACCCACTCAACCGCCACGCATCACTTCCATTACCTCCATAACCACCACTATCACCTCTTTCCACTCTCCACCACTACTGATCGTATCTCTGCACATATCCACCGAAAGGAGCACTCACCTTGCTTAACCATGAAGTAAAGAAGCATTAGGAGGAAGGGGAGGACATTTGGCCATGATGTGGGGCCGGCCGTCCCCACCACTAGGCCGGCCGGCCTGTTGCTGCGTTGCCTATAAATCCTACTCCTCCTGCTTGCTCTCGGCCTCACCCACAGCTGCAATCCAGCTCCTGAGTTCGAAATTCCAATTCCAAATTTTGTTGTTAAATTTCCCTTGGTAGAAGTATTGTTGAAGTAAGAAAGAGTGAGAGGAAGTTTGGGTGTGAAAGTAGTGATCAAATATTCAGAAAGAAAGAGAGAGGTGCTGCTGAAATTTGAGAAGAAAAATAGAGTTTTAAGAGTGGTAGTACTGTCCAAATCAAAAGAGGGGATTAAAAAGAATTCATGCTAAAATCTTTATTAGAATATTCACTAAACAATCTCAGACAACTAACCCTTGAACTACTGACTTTGGATGGCTAACCACTAACATTTTCATCTCCTAACCCCGTTCCATGAGTTGTGTTATTTTTCTCTATTTTGCAGGAAAATGAGCAAGATCACCGGCAAGCTCAACTGGACAATGTCGTTCCGTTCAATGAGGAGTTCTTTGTCCTGAGCAAGCACCGACATGGAGGTCGATCCATCGTCTCCCGCTGTTGGAGCATCATTCTGATCAGCCTCCATGGAGAGGAACGTTCTTCTGTAAGAGAAGCAGCTCAAGCTCTGAGGTGATAGGGAGAAGAACATCTACAAAAAGCTGAAGACCCAGGAATTCATCCTCACCCCTGCCTATGATCCAGCCCTACTCCATGCCATTGGTATGATCGCTAAATTCGAACTTATTTTTAGGACCATAGCATGGGAGGATGCTTGGAAAATTGATGAGCCAGGGTGTAAGCTTTTGACTATTGAATTCTTGTGCACTTTGCAACCTATCGATTTGGAAGTTTCATTTAGACTTTTTAGGAAAAAAATTTCTATTCCCTGGAAAAATTTTAGTGAACTTCTTGGATTTCAATCTTAGTTTATAATTGACGTAGACTCTGCTATACAAGACTTTGATAGGAATAAGTTTTGGAGGGTGATTTCAAAAGAAATTGTTTGCTACCATCCTCACACCAATGATATTCAGCACCCTACTTTGCGATTCATGCACAAATGGTTAGGTGTCGGTGTTTCGAGTTGCCACCAACAAGTAAATTTCTAATATTGCGCATCTGGCCCAGATGGTGTGCTAAGAGGACACTAGGTTTATACTAGTTCGAGTAGAATGTCCCTATGTCCAGTTTGTTGCTGCCGCTCGTGTTACTAGCACTAAAGTTTGTAGTAGGGGTTATAAATGGGCGAGAGAGGGACATGTCCCAAGTCTCTGATGGAAAGGATGAACGGGTGCTGAGAGCTCGATCGTAGCTCGGTTGTATGTTTGGGGTTCGATGAGTTGATCGGATTCGAGTCTCCTATGGTGTGTTGCGATGAGTTTCGATGCCCCTTGTGGGATGCCCTGCTTTCCCTTTTATAGGCCAAGGGAAAGCATGGGTTACAGTGGAGGAAGTGAAGAGAACAAGAGGAAGAAGTCCTTTAGGATCGCTGGGTCCTTCTTCTCCTCTATGCGGGTCCCGTCGACCCTATAGACGTCAACAGGGACAACTTCTCATCGTGGCCCTGTCCGTCACTAGCACCATGTGCAGGCATCGTCTTCTAGTCATGGCGCTCCACTCTACCCTGGCGAACGTCGTGATGAACTGACACGCCCATCAGTATTTGTATGGGGGTTAGGCAGAACAACACTAGTACGCCCAACGATGTTCCTAATGTGAACCCCCTAGGTACAGCCCATTGTGGGTCATGGGCTACATCGAGGCATGCCAGTCTCTTCCCTAGCTTTAGAGCTTTGACCCAGGCTGATACGCTTGGACCTGGAGTGATTGGCGGTGGTATGGGTCTCTGTTGGGTGAGACGGAGTCCCCGGCCTTAGGGTCGGGTGAGGCAGAGTTCCTCACCTAAGGCCAAGCGAGGCGGAGCCCACCCCTAAAGGTCGAGCGAGACAGAGTCCACCCTCAGGGGTTGGGCGAGGGGGACCCTGTGGCCTCAGTGTCGGGTGATGCAGAGTCAACCCTCAGGGGTCAAGCAAGGTGAAGCCCGTAGCTTAAGTGTCAGGCAAGGCAGAGCCCCCCTCAAGGGTCGGGTGAGGCAGAGCCACCTCAGGGGTCGGGCAAGGCAGAGCACATGGCCTTGGTGTTGGGCGAGGCGGAGCCACCCTCAGGGGTCAGGCAAGGTGGAGCCCATGGACTCGATGTTGGGCGAGGTGGAGCCACCCTCAAGGGTTAGGCGAGGTAGAGCCCATGACCTTGGTGTTGGGCGAGGCGGAGCCAACCCTTAGGGGTTTAGCGAGGCGGAGCCCACGCACCTTGGGGTCGGTTGGAGCTATAGCCACTCTCTTGACTACTCGGATGAATCGACGTTGATGGTTATTAGCTCATCCTCTTCGGGTACCCTAGTATTGGTCCCCGACATTAGGCTTTCCTTATTTCCTAGAAGTGATTTTCGTATAGTTAGGAATGATGAACTAAAACTGCTTTATGCCATGATTAAAAGGAAAAAGGTCTCACCCATGAAATTCATGATGAATCATCGGATAGAAATTCCTAGTCTTAAGGGAGATGTTGGGTGCACTTCTTTGGTCACCCATATAGCTAAAAATTTGGACCTGCTAGAAGATGCTTCTGTTACTTACATTGACGTTCCCCGTTGGCTTATTGATTATGATTACTTTAATCATGCACATATGTTAAAAAAGGGAAGAGACGGGAAGCTTGTCATGATGTATGTAGATTATACAACTGAGTTCCTGTTACGAGACCAAAACCTTGGTCTGTATGCAGTGGATTCGCTTGTCTTTGATTTGCAGAGAAAGGAGGAAGCACCTCGTAGGAGTGCCTTTGTGAGAATCACTCGCAACCTATAGCCTTGATACCATGGAGACGACCCCATTCCAAAAGGCCCTACCTTCACTGGCTACATAGGATTTGATCAAGCAGGACCTTCCCAGGTGCACCATCTTGTGCATGCAGGCTGGGACCAGCCGAGACCTTTTCGTATGCACCAACCTAAACATGCTGGGTGGGAGCAGCCTTATACGCATCATTCGGACAGTTCCTAGCAATAGGAATCAAGTGGGCAACATCAAGACAATGCTTTGTCGCCATCCAGCAGCACCAAGAACAGGAGAACAAGAATTGGCAGTATTTACTCTAGGGTCTCAACATCGACCCGCCTTTCTGAGAGACCACATCAATAACTAGCTTGGGGAGGAGCCCCCATTACTATCGGTAAGTTTTTCTTTCTTATATTTTATTATTTTCTTTAGTTAATTTTCAAATTTGTATTTATTATTAAAAAAATGCATAACAAAAAAAACAAAATAAAAATTTGCCTTTATCTTATATATATATTACTGTGGAGTGGTCTAAAAATATATGAAAAATGAAAACCAAACAAAAAGAGTGTGTATAGTTTGCTTTAAGTTAAATTTGCTTAAGGTGTGCTTTAGTTTCTTGTCTTGTTTTTAAGAGCGAAAAAAAACTTGAGGATGATCTCACATGATAGAAATGATGAATAGATGTTCTGTTATAATTTCTTTCAAGTAGCTAGTTTTTAACCTTGAATTTTCTCGAGTTTTGGATAGAATTGATTTGACATGAAAATTTGCTCTGAACTTGATCTAAGTCTAGGTAATTGGCAGATATGATATGAGAAGGTCTGAGCTGCTATTTATCTTGTTCCAAGTGATACTAAGTTCTGGAGATTTATCATTTGAAAAATATAAAAATTCTACATGATGAGATCCTGTATGACAGTGTGAATTCCTACCAGAGCCATATATGCTTATATTTGGGCTAGGAAATCTTCCACTCATGTTACTTGTTTTGCATTGAGTTTAGTCAAGCTTTGTTGACCCTTATGAAAGGTTTGTCATGCTCTTAAAATCAAGATCACATACACACCACCCACATATGCACTACTCCTACATTGGGAGTAGGCACAAAACATGCTTTCCATCTAGATCCATAAATTTTTTTGTTTTACTCCTACACTAGGAGAAAACACCAAAAATATGCTTCATAGGCTTCCTTCAAATAGATGCTCCAAGTTCTTGTTACTATCTGTCCAACAATTGCTATACAGAAAAGAAGCATGGGCTATGCAAAAGTCATACATAAAAAAGAGAAAAAGAGAGAGAGAAAAGAAAAACATTGGAAAAAATGGACAAGTGTCTGAAGTATTAAAATAATGGGTACTTAGATGCCCGCGTAAAAAATGAGATGAATAAGATAGCCCATATTTTCTTACAAAGATGATTCCAATGAGAGATATGTTTTCAAGGAGCATAGTAGAATTATGTTAGCCACCATATATTCCACGCACATGCACATCTTGATTTGATTGTATGACCCAACTCTCTTTGGATCCGAGGTTTGACTTTACAATATATGTATTGCAAGTATGTTCTTTCATGTTATCACCATTCCTATGAGCTCCACACAAGCCTTAGTTGTAGGAAAAGAAAGGCATAACATTACAATTGCCTTGGTGAGGATCCACAAATACCACATATTTTGAGAGATTTAAGAGTGTCATACAGTGAAATCTTTGAGTTTTATTTTTTTTTAAATGCAAAAACTCCGGTATAATGGAACTTGAGACATAGTGCTTGACTTAATCATTGTCTTTCAATTGCTCAAGATCCAAGTGAAGGCTAAAAGCCCATGGTTGAAGGTAATATGTGTAAGTTTGAGAGACAGATCAGTTTGTTCTAATCCGAAGGAGAGTTCTTGTTTAAATGCATGTGTACTTTTGAGGAGTTGTTATAATGTTCTCAAAAATCCTAAACTCTTGATCCATTGATAAGTTTAGCTTTGTTCAGGGACTAGCCATGGATAAGCTTGGAGGAGTTTGTCGATGGTAGTTATCATACATTATAAACTTCAATATAACTTGAAATAATACATGAAAATGATCACCAACATAGACTTAGGGAGTTTAAACCGACAATTTCCATGAGTTTTGGTAAATCTATGTTTTAGCAGGGTTATTTCAGAAAACCGTCAAGGGGGATCAAAACATCAAATTAAGTCACGCTTATCCATGGTGAAAACTACTCCAGAAGGTTCTAGAGGACTCCAGAAGCCATGTCACCAAAGTGGAGGGTGAGAGGGTGGTAGGTGGGGCCGCCTGGCCTCTGGGGGTCCCACTGTCAGCCTCGTTGCTACATTGGTTCTCCACCGCCTTAAGGATTATATCTATGCCATTTATTGAAGTTGGTTTGATCCGAGGCCTCACATTAGATGCTCTGGCCTATATAATCAACCCTGTCCCCCCTCTAGAACACACTACCATAAGTCAAGATTAGACTAGAAATTAGGGTTTCTAGAGAGAAGAGAATAGAGCTCCAATTCTTCAAGTTTCTAATATAGGCTAGCTAGCAAGGTTCAAGTAGAGTGTGGGCTATTGCTCAAGATTCTGGATCTACCGTCTAGAGACTGGTATAACCATTGTATCTCTATATTTATGACTTTGTGCTACTTCAATATTATGTTGCTATTTATTATGTTCTTAGTTTGCTCTAGTTATATGCTTGATATAGTTATGATTGATGATGAATTTATGCATATGTTCGTAAAGCTCTTTGCTCAGTACTTGAGTGAGTTAAGTGGTCAACACTATGTAAGCATAGTGCTACGTCCGATCATGACTCACCTGATGCGTCCGATCACAAAATAGAGGCTCGAGAAGCTCTCTGGAAATGACCGGACTCACATGGTAGCACGTTAGGTCACGGAGCAGAGGCACGTCCGGTCAGGTGTTGGCTGCACGCGCATGGGGGCAATCTAACATGGCTCGCGTACATCAGGTTGTGGGCTTGGCACGTCCGGTCGTCCTTGACCATTGAGATTGGGCGGCTCCGATTGAACGTAGAGCGACAAGTGGACAGCGTAGCATGATCGAACACTGGGCCATCATGTCTAGTCATTGCGACTAGCGTGTCCGGTCAGCCCCAAAAACACACAGTGAAGGGGCAACGGCTAGTTTAGCCCTTGGGGCTATAAATAGAAGTGTTGGCCAATCTTTGGCTGGCTGCTGAGCACACTAGAGCCATGGTGGCTTATGTGGTGGTGTTTGCGAGCTCTCTAACTCACTCTTGCTTGATAGTGTTCATCCAATTGAGTGAGTGAGCGATTCTAGTGTGACTGCATCATGAGGTTGCATGAGTGGCACTAGGTGATCGTGTTGCAAGCCGATGGTGTTTATTACTCTTGGAGGTTGCCACCTCCTAGACAACCTGGTGGCTTGTGACTCCATTGAAGCATGCGAGATGCTTATGCGGTGCTCCGAAGGAGGATTTATGAGGGGGATTGTGCTCACCCCATGGGGATCACATAGAGCAACTCTAGTAGAGTGTGTTATTGAGCTACCCTCACTTGTGGGTAGGTTCTTGCGGTGCTTGATGTGCGGGCTTGGCGGGTGATGCCAATTAGCCACCAAACCACCAAGTGAGCGGTCGACATAACGGGGACTAGCGTGTTGGCAAGCACGTGAACCTCAGAATAAAATCATCATGTCATCATTGTCTTCCTATTGGTTTGCACCCCCTTTACACAAGCTTGCAATTACTTTCATATACATTGCGCTTGTGTAGTTGCTCTTGTAATTATTTAGCTTGTGTAGTTTGCTAGTTACCTTCTTGCTTGTGTAGCGTAGAAGTAGCTCCCTTGCATGGCTAATTTGGTTTTAGTAACCTTGTTAGTCACATTGCTTAGTTTGTGTAGCCAAGTAACTAGTGCTCTCTAATTTGGCATTAGTTGTCTTGTTTTTGAGCATTGCTAGTGAGCTTAGGAGCTTTGTGCTTTTGCTTACTAGGTGCGTAGGAGCTCCCCCATGTTTAAAGTACTAGTGGCATAGGCTTGTGTGATCTTGCTCTTAGAATTGGTTAAGTGAGCTCTAGCTAGCCCGACACCTTAGTTGCTTGTTTAGGATCTTTTCAAGGTGCTTGATAATTGAGATAGAGGGGTGTAGTATAGGCTAGACCGATAGTTTTAATTTCACATTTGTTACGGTTAGCTGATGTGATTAATTTTAGAAAGGACTATTCACCTCCATTCTAGTCCGCCATCTCGACCTTTCATAACCCACCATCCAAATACAGTCCAACAAGACACATGTACGATTCTACCCATTACGGGATGGGATCCACGATGGAGGCCTTGACTTAGAGGCTATCCAAACCAACGGGAGCCATGACCCCAGAGCTCAGGAACATGGTCTCCTACTCCACATGCTAACTAGATGCTCAATAGTGTAGGGATGGTGACCAACTCTTGTACGGCGCCCCTAGAACATTAGGAGACGATGATGAAGACCATGACGGAGGCCATGTTGCATAGGATGGCTAGCGAACCACAACCGTGCCAACAGTGCCGCCATGGCCGGTACAGTAGCACCATGCCACACCATACCACAATGTGGGCACAAGACCATGATGACAACTACGCCTAGACGTGCACCACAAGACTACGTAGCTTGCAAGCTAAGTTAGCTAGGCTCCTCCCTTAGGCTCACGACCCTTCAGTCAGGAGAACCTCCTACTTTGTACATGCACTAGCCTCAAACTCTATATAAGGGTAGCCAGGGCATCATCTTTAGCACATTCACTCCATATTAGGGCTCCTAAGGCTTCCCTTCAGGCAGTCCATCTCTAGCTCTCTACCTCTTCCACCATTCTCGCACACCCCATTGTAAGAACTTTAGAGCATTCAAGGGAGGAACACGCACTCGATCATCTATGAGACTAGATGTAGGGCTCTGACCTAAACTAGTATAAATCCTCATGTTTTTTGGATGCAACGATGATCTTCCAAGAGCAGCTCAGTAATCATATAAGTTTACTAGTCCAGTTTACAAAACAGTGATAGTTGGCGTGCCAGGTAGGGGACAGTCGTGCACTCTTGTTGCTAAGAAGGAAGCAATGGCTCCCTACACTACATCGGTCTTGCTCTTGGCATGGCCCCTGGTGGTCGCATCCACTTTAGAAGCCTTGAGTTCACCAACATCGTTGGGCCAGCTCCCATTAACGGTCTTCTCCCCAGCCAAGCTCTACTCTTTGGGGACCTAGACTTCATAGATGACCAGCTGGGTCAGTTGCGGCTTAGTGAAGAGAATGCAGCTCCACCGCACATCTCAATGCTCGATTGTAGACCGGCCCATGCTGGTCCTGTGATCAGCAATTCTGATGTGCTAGCATGCAGGATCGACGCCTACCTTGGGGTGAATCTTGAGCCAGAGCTAAACCGACACATTTTCTACGTGTTGGCTAATGATTTTGCTCAGCTCTCTATGAGCGGGCCCCTACCACTGGAGGCCGAATTCTGGAACCCTAGCACCATGCTGCCCTCTGAAATGAGAGGCACGATTACACTCTTTGAGCGAGAGCTAGCTAGGCACAATGGCCACATGATGATGCCAGTTTCCTCTAGGTTTGTGGGGATGATGGAGCAGGATCTAGAGTTTGTCTATGACCTCCTGCCAATGACCCTCGAGAACACAGATTCTAAGTTCGATTATGAAGGGAGCTACCATCCACTGAGGGAATGCAACATGTTGCACCTCTCGGAGGATGGGTGGTGCCAGCGGAGGACACAGAGGATGATGTCTATCTGATTCCACACACCCTTGGAGAACAGGTAGAGTATGACCAGGACCGCCTAGAATGAGCCAGGCCCATGAAGCTGATCCAGCCAACAAATGCCGTGACAATGGATGCCCTAGCTTGCAGCACCTCGGTGCTGAGGGCGCATGGGCGTAGGCACACCGAGTATATGATCAAATGCAACAAGGCAAGAGGGAGACACCCATCTTCCCTCGAGCTAGATAGAATGTCGCGGCGGCCGCCATGATCATGCGAACGGCCCCTAAACCCTAGACCAATGAGGGAAAGCACGTTCATTAGGAGCTACGAGATTTGCTAAAACTATGGTGGTGCAGCAAGCTCAAAGCTCTATGGAGAGGCGGCTTCCCAAGGCTAGCCTTGTCCACATCTACTCAGCACATGGCACCCCCGAAGGGTACCATGCACCGAGCATACTTCGTCCCACCGATGGCGGCACGATGCACAGGCGGGAGCTTTCCCCAGTGCGTAGCCGCTATGTCGGGAACCGCAATGGCTGCCCGACTCAAGGCCCCAGATGCCCTAGGCCGAACTAGGTGGGCAAAGACCAGCTACACTATGGCGATAGTGACCCGGACAACCATGGCCGAGACCCTAGGGTCTGGGATGCTCGACGCAACCCAAGCCTGGACGCTTGTAGCACACAGGCGTTCACAAAAAGGATCTGATAGATGTTGTTCCCGACACGCTTCTGCGCATCACCGAACATCATCATGTACTTTGGGGAAACCAACCCCATCGTGTGGATGGAAGACTTTTGCCTTGCCTATCGAGCAGGCGGGGCAGATGATGATCTCTTCATCATCTAATACTAGCCACTCTACCTCGTGGAAAGCGCCTGAGCATGGCTCGAGCATCTCCCCATGGACAGCATCCACTCGTATGTGTGCCCTAGAAATTCCTAGGACCTCAAAGAATGCAAAAAAGTGAGAGAGACTCTACTCGAGTACATCCACTGCTTTTCAAAGTAGTGCAGTGAGCTTCCCAACATCGTGGATGCGGATGTGATCAGAGCTTTCATCTCTGGCATGACCAATGGAGCACTAGTCCACGAGCTCGGACGCTACAAACCATAGACAACGTGGGAGTTGCTTGACCTCGCGACAAGCCACGCCTCCGACGAGGAGGCCATCTGCACAATCTTCTACAAGTACAAGGGCAAGGCTCAAGCTGAACCCACAAACGAGGCTAAGGACCGCAATCAGCGATGAAAAGGCAAGAAGGACAGCTGGAGGCGCTATGACAATGAGTTCATCACGGTGGCCGATAGGGGCCATAGGTAGAAAACTAGCAAGCTCAACCGCATCAGTTTTGATAAGATAGTCAAGATGCCATGCCACAACCATGGCTATCTAGTCAAGCACACCCTCGAGGAGTGCGACCTCATCAAGAGCTACTTCGATGGCGACTACAAGGCAAACAACATGGATGCACCGATCGGATTCGCCAACAATGAGGATAAAGGGGATACGTATCTCGACCTAAAAGGGTGCCTCATGATCTTTGGCAGACCGGTGGCGTACGAGTCCAAACGCTGGCAGAAGCTTACGACTAGGGAGGTCAACATGGCCATCCTAGGTGAAGTTGTCCTAACTTTCCTAAAATGGTCAGAAACCATGATCACTTTTGACAGAAAGGACCACTCCGACCACATTCCACAACTAGGATGCTTCCCTCTCATTGTGGACCCGATCATTGCCAAGACCTGCCTATCTCATGTCCTCATGGATGGCAGGAGCAGCCTCAACATCCTCTATGCCAAGACATATGACGCCATGGGCCTATCACGAGTGGGGATACGACCATCCGGTGCTCCATTCCACGGAGCCATACCTGAGCTCTAGGCCACCCCCTCGAGTAGGCCGACTTACCCATGACATTCAGAGGTCGAGCCAACTTTCGCATGAAAACAGTCACCTTCAAAATAATAGATTTCCCGGGCGCCTACCATGCTATCCTGGGTCGACCATGCTATGCCAAGTTCATGGTCGTCTCCAACTACACCTCTCTAAAGCTCAAGATGCCTAGTCCCTATGGGATAATCACCATAGGAGGCAACCTTCAGTAGGCCCACCTCTATGAATGGGAGAACTATGACATTGAAATGGCTGCATGCCAACCCCTAGAGCCTTGACTCACTTGGGCGACAGCGACTGGCGTTGTGCTAGAGTTAAGCACTGAAAGGTAGCCCATAGGGGCTGGGCCCAAACATGACTTCCCTATGCGGTAGGGAAGCACATGGAGGTCACACACGATGACCTCGGTCATGACATGCGACAAGACAGGTAACGACCCGGCATGAAAGTGATGCGATCGATGAGCTCTAGAGGGCTCACGACACAGCCCATTCCTTGATTCAATGGGCCACACATTCCATGCCTTGCCATGCCAAACACCGAGGATGTCAAAAGCCATGACTAGTGGTGTGGCCACCTAGCATTCACACTAGAGCTACGCCAAGACACGAGTCTCTCTAGCTAGTACTTTGTACATAATGATCAACATCAATGAATCCTTCCCACACCCAAAGATCGCACCACCCCGAGTGGCATGTGTCGGTCGGCGCGTGCAAGCCAACATGACTCACCCATAGGGGCTACATCACAACAAAAACTATGCATTGACGCACATCCATGCGATGTATGAAACCAAACCCCAAGAGCCAGCTCTAGCCGCACACCCATACATAAGGAAAAGGGAAGAAAGTCGTGACCTAAGAAAGAGAGGTTGATGAAAGTTGCACTAGGCCAAGTCTCATGGGTCGATCCACAAGCATAAAATACAAACTAAGAAAGTTTATTTATTAAAAGACCCAAGGTATAACCTAAGGCCCTTGGCCACTGCCGTGGAGGATGTCCTCCATGTCCACAGTGGCCACGACAGTGACTACGATGGCAGCAAAGTCGTCACCCAGCTTCGCCTGCCCGGCATGATCCGGGAACTCGGGCGCCACCCGATGGAAGTTCTAACCGGTGTGGAGCTGCAACGCGATGAGGAAAACACCAGCTCCCTTCTGAACTTTGGCCACCACCATGTGCTTGCGATCCTTCATCAAAAGAACCTCCTAGAGGCGGGCCTCTTCCATCTCATGGTAGGAGGCCTCTAGCTGCTCCTCCAACACTAACAACAAGAAGATAAGAAGATCAGGAGAGGCAAACAACAAGTAAGACGACAAGACGAAGAAGCATCCTTACCCATGAGGTGGGCCTAGGCGTCAGCGGCCGCTGCCTGTGTGACAGCGGTCTCCCTCTCCGAGGCTTCGAGGGCCACCCTAACGGCATCAAGGTAGTGCTCTAGCTGGCTCACCTCGTAGGTGGCATCGGAGTAGCACTAGCGGGCCTCATCTACCCCGTAGACAAGGTTGCAAAACTCACACTGATCATTTGAGGAAGATGACAATGAGGATGACAAGCTTGACCACCCTGTAGGCGGGGTCATGGCATGAGCGGAGCTAGCGACCCCTCTAGACACGGCATGGGAGGCAGCCTTAGGAGCACACATGGTCAGTACAGGTCAAACCCTAAACTTAAGCACCATTTGAGTACCTGCCCTTGACCACGTAGGCAAGCACTTAGACACGATGGTAGCTCGTCGGCCTCCAGTGACTCCTCCCATGGCTGCTTGCCGCGGTCCATTCCGGTTGGCCAGGAAAGGACTCTGAGTGCACAAGAGCAAGAACAGGGAAGTGGTGAAGCAGGTGACTCAAAGTGAATGCCTCTCCTACCATACCATGCTAAGCGTATTTATAGCCGCTGAGGACACTTAAGGCGCACACGCGTTCACTCACATTTACTAACCGCTTGGAAAACCTCGCAGAGCAGGTGAAGCGATCGGAGGGAAGACGTTGCGATGGTTGCCCATGTAGCAACATGAACCAAGTAAGCCTTGCATGTCCCCACTTTTTCCATATCATTTTGATTGACGTGCTGGCATTCCGCAATGCACGACTGCTCATGACTAGGCGCCATTATGCCACGACATGACCAGGGAGGCCAACTGTCCCCTGAGATCGTGTGCAAAGCAACCCATCGCAACCATGACCGTGCATCATGCTTAGGAAACCCACTCTTGGGCTAGCCCTTAGAAGGGCTTGAGGCCACAAATGGATAGGGGTAGGGTGAGATAGTCCCCTATGGCTCTAATCGGTGGTGCGGAGCCACACGACCATCTCTTTCTGTGTTTGAGTCATCCGCTTCGAAGTCACCAGGGCTAACCCCCTCTAGGAGGAGGCATCTTTCCCTTTGATCGTTGTGGAGGTAGTTAGGGACCGATGGGTTTGATGGTCGATGATTTATGGGATGCCTCTCGATGAGGCACGGCTAAACTCCATGTCGATTATGGAGGATATCGGGTCCTTCTCAAATTACGCATCGACCTCGACGAGGCGCACCGCTCTAACTGTGTGGTTACGGTGGACATCCCTCTCCCCATGTGGGGCAAAACTAAACCCACCTATAACAGGGCAACATGACCTCTCGAGGCCAGCAAGTACGCTAGGAAAAAATGGAGCCAGGACAACATGATCCCATAAGGAGTCAGGGCCTAGCTTTGATCAACTCCCCGCATCTCAGGTCCAAAACCTAAGGCCAACTCTAGAGACTCATAAACCATCAAAGGTCCACGACCTCTCTAGTACAGTTCAACGAAGCAGACACCCGGGGTGACATAGCAATGTCTTCCTTATGAAGCGATGCGTAGCCCAAAGCGTGATCACGGCTCGGTCACGTGGAAGGAACAAAAGGTCTAAAGCCCATGAGCCACTGCATGATCATAGGAAACCTCATAACTACACAAAAAGAGGTCGAGGGGACGACCCCTCATGACATCAAGCCGACAGCACGGCCCTGATCCTACAGCTCGAGGGCTCGTGACAGGCACATCAAGCCGATAGCATGGCCTTGACATCAAGCCAACTACACGGCCCTGATCTTTTTAGTCATGTACCACATCAATAGGGTGTCCTGATGGGGTTATGATCCCCGGGTGTCTCAAGGCACCGATTAGTTAGCAGGCCAAGCGACATGCTATACATCAGCTAGCGAAGGCCTGAACGTCCGAGTCCCAACTATGCCAAGTGAACTAGGCCAAACGCCAAGGTCAGGGTCAGCCATGACCCCTCCCTTCTACCTTAGCCGCACGACGCACAAGAGACTCACGACCTCTCCACTGTTCTGACCCCTAGGAGGAAAGGGGAGAGGTCAAGCCTAGCCAAGGGTGCCTACTCTAATAGGAGTAAGCATGCCACACTAACCCCGCAAGGACCGAGGGAACAACGATCACTTCGGTCTAGTTAGACGCCATCCCTGTGCCATGCAGCATAGACAAGACAAAACTACACAATGGTGACTGCCAGTACGATGACCCACCATTCAAATATGGTCTAACAAGACACATGTACGATTCTACCCACTACAGGATGGGATCCATGACGGAGGCCTTGACTTAGAGTCTATCCAAACTAATGGGAGCCACGACCCTGGAGCTTGGGATCATGGCCTCCTGCTCCACAAGCTAACCTAACACTCGGCAACCTAGGGACGACCACCAACTCCTATATGGCGCCCCTAGAACATCAAGAGACGATGAGAAAGACCACAATGGAGGCCACGTCGCACAGGACGGCTGGCGAACCACAACCATACCAACAGTGCTGCCACAGCCGGCACAGTAGCACCACGCCACACCTTACTATGGCATGGGCACAATACCATGACGACAACCACGCCTGGATGTGCACCACAAGACTATGTAGCTTGCAAGCTAAGTGAGCTAGGCTCATCCCTCGGGCTCATGACCCTTCGGTAGGGAGGACCTCCTACTCTGTACATGCACTGGCCCCAAACTCTATATAAGGATAGCCATGGCATCATCTTCAGCACATTCTGTAACACCCTAGGTGTTAAGCATGCATCTAACCTTGATATTGCATGATCACAATCATCATTGAGCATTCATGAGCATAAGCATATCATGTATTCTACCTATGTTGGCTTATATTGCATGTATTGTTACTTAATTGCCTTACTTGTGTTAGGGTTTGCATGTAACCAATGTATTAAATGTGCGTGGAACCTTGGAAATTCCTTAAACATGTTTAGAATAGCATAAGGAACAACTTTGGTATGCATGACTAAGCCTAATTTGGTCTCTAAGTCCTAGTTATGGTGTATGTCATCATTTAAAGTGGTATGTTTGACCTAGTTTGAATTATGTCATAGAGTATTTGCATGGCAAAGTACCCTTAAGCAAAGTTGTAGTATTTGAGTAGAGAAATAACTTTTATTTTTGGGTCATGAGCTAATTCAGTGCATAGCTTGGTCAAATTGAGCTCACAAAAATCAGTAAAACACAAATTTTCAACACTTAGTAAATTTCTAAGTCTTAGCACATTTACAGTTTCGCTGAGCCGAATTTGGGATTATTTTACTTTTTGTTCATTGAGAATTAGAACTTGATCTTTAAAGAGGAATTGTAGATGGTATATAGGGCTACAATTTTTGTTAAGATTGTTTGCGCTAATAAGCTACGGTTTAGGAGATTGATCGTCGTCGAAATGCGCTGTCAGGCTCGGGCGTCACCTTTGATGGCCGAATCGGCTGGCCATCAGTGGTCGACCACCGTTAGTCCCTACCCACTGTGTGGAAGCCGCTCGCCGCCGTTGTCCCACCTAGTCAGGCCACGTCGGGCCTCAGCGCGCCTCACCCTCCCCAGCGGTCGCCCGTGACTCCGCGTGCTCCCATTTCTCTCCTAGCTTCCTCCTTCGCTCTCGCCTCGACCCACAGTAGCCATAGCAGCTCAGTGCAGCAGCACCATCGCCATTGCCGACCCTCAGCTCGCACCGCATCACTCCTCCACCACCACCATAGTTCCATTGTGCTCCCACCGTTCACTACACCCACATTGCTTGTTAGCCGCGCACGGTAAGGCCTCCGTGTCGTGCACGGCCTCACCGGTGTTTCGCCGCCGTGCCACATCGCCGTGGCCGGGCCATCTCCAACCACCACTAGTCCTACTAGTGTGTGCGCTAGAACCACCATAGGATGTTGAAGCTCGTCGTAACCCTAGATTGAGTTGTCTCGGCCAGCTTCGGCGCCTCGCCGTCGACCCGCTCCGTCGTGCTGCCATGAGCGTCGCCGTCACCGTTGATGGCCACAATCGATCCAATTAGCGAGCCTACTGTGTGCAGGATGACTTAGGGATCATCGTAGTACCGGTGCCATCGTCGGAGATGCTCGCCGTCGACGAACTCCGGCCATCCCACGCGGCATAGGGATTGAAAGCTAGTTCATTTATTTTCATATTTGTACGCAACTTTGAAAAATCATAAGTGGAGTTCTAGATGTCCAATTCTTGTGAACCAAATTTTGTTGTAATCCTCATAAAGTGTAGTGGTTTGTAAAAATATGAAATGTACATTTTATGGTATTTTCTTGGTGATTAAAATATAGTTAAATAAGTGCTTTTTGAATGTTAATAATCTTGTAAAATAGATATCTCGAGCTAGAAAACTCATAAAATTGTGATTCCAATTTTGTTGGACTTGTGTTTACATGCTTTAGCTAGGAAAAATAATAAACTTGCTGTAAACTTGAGTTAAGTAGGGTCTTTCTATTTATCTATTAATAAATGACATTTTCTAAGGAAAATTGTAGGGATAAAAATATGTAACATATTGGTATGCAAATTTTTGTACAGTAGTATGGCACTAATATGAAGCTAGAAAAAATATATAATCTGTTGTTTGACACTTTTCTATAGGGTTTACTATTTTCACTAAAATAGGTCTTGCTAGCTTGTCATTTTTTTGTAAAGGATGTTGTACATGGTCAAATGGTATAAAACGTTTACAGTAGTCTATTGGTAGCACTTGGAAGCCACTGTAATTTTCTGAGAATTTATTGTGCACATTTGTATATGTTTGTTATTTTCCCTAATTATATAATTAAATTAATAAAGGCATTCAAATGAATAGTTTGGGCTTTACCATTATGTTTTCTTGAGTGTATTTGATGTTCCTGAATGGTTGGTATACTTGGTGATGTGAAATTTTAAATGCTTACATGTAGTAAAAATATTGTTGCTTTATAATTCGAGTTAGAAGTGTTTTCGGACAGATTCTGTGGTTTGGTATGTTTCTTAGTTAAAATGATGTTTTCTGTAAAAATGTTCAATAACAAAGTTGTAGGGAACTTCTTCATCTATCTTGTGTTAAAATTTTAGATCAATAGGACAAAGGGTTTAGGAGTTATATCTGTTTAAAGTTAGTCTCTCGAAATGCTTGTTCTCTGGAATTTCTGGACATCACTGGATAGATTGCCTATTTTGGTTAGGATAGAGTGTGAATTAGCTTTTGGTGATTAAATAAGAGTTGTAGGAAATTTTATAATCTTTCTAGAAAGTCTAAGATCACAGCATTTCGATAAGTATAACTTCAGTTATGATGTGAAATTGAAACTCCCATGTGTAGTTTAGACATTGCATTGTCTGAAATTTATAAGTAGATGGAGAAGAGATATGCACCTATTCAGTTAGCATGGAGTTAGCATTGCTATCATGGTGTAACTTAACATCATTATCGCAGCATGTACCTTTCCATATCATATCATCTATGATCCTTCGTATGCATTCATGAGACTTACTTATGCATATGCATGCAATAGGTGCCACCGAGGAGATCACGTTGGTGGAGCTTGACGTTGATCCACAGGAGGAGAATCAGCAAGTGCAGCACCAGGAGCTTCTCAGAGAAGGAGAGCATGAGGTTGATCTCCTTCCCGAGTGTCCCGATCATCAGCCAGCAACGTTCGTGAAAGGCAAGCCCCGGAGCATTATAAGCCTCTCTACTTTATTAATGTCACTCTAAGTTATTCGTATTGATGCATTACGTGACAGGAGTTGTTTGGAAACACTTGCTACATATTTCCTTTCCTTGACCAAAAATATCTACCATGAATCCTATTTAAGTCCAGGAACGCTTATCATGCTTAGCTATGCTTAGACCGGTAGAAGTCGGGTGATTTCTTGTCACCTACGAGCTATAGGTGATAACTTGATCATGGTTGGCTATATTGTGCTATCGTGGAACATAACCTGATATTGTTAAATAAATGGAGACTGGGCAGAGTCTTATGTTGTGGTATCGTAGTGATTCTGTCTGTGTCGTTTAAGGACCGAACGTTGGAGGTCATCTTGTCATGTTGAACGCATGCCTCTCACATAGTTGGCCGGATAAGTCGTTCCAACCATGAAGCCGAGTAGCTCAACTTAGGACGGGGACATGAGTTGTTAAAGTGCGTAACCTGGAGGTAGTAAGGATGTGCAGAGAGCCAATGGCATAAGCCCAAGGGCGGGTTAGAGTCCCAAGCCCCCTCGGTAGATTGGTTGTATCTTTGAGGGTGCGGTGCTGGTCCTACCCGCGATTATACTTGAGTTGTCCCGAAGGTGACCTGATACGACCCCGATGGGGAAAGTATGGGTGTGTGTTAGGAATAATTCCTCAGCTAGGTAGGAATCGATTTGAATCGCCATCTCTCCCGGATAGTGAGAACTTGACTTGAGTACACATCATCATAGTAAATGATGGAAATGTTGGTTATGGGATTATGCAAGAACTCGACTGGATATGGTGATTATTATGATGACTTAATGGTACCAACATGTTTGGCATAGGATAGTGCTAATTTAGTATGAGATAGGATTAATAACTGGTGATTCACAATTAAAGATATGTTAGATAACTTATGCTTTTTCTGCAAACAATGTCTACCAGCTCTACTTATAAAGCCTTGCATACTCCTTGGTGTCTTAGTATATTAGTTGGACGGATAAGTTTAGCTGAGTACCTTCTCGTACTCAGGGTTTTATTCCCATTGTTGCAGATAACGTTATGTATCATGGCTACTGCAAGAACTACCTTGCTCCTGTAGTGGATGAGGACTAGGACCATGGGCAATGGTCATTCTGTTTGTCATCTCACCCTTGTGCTTTTGGTTGGAGATGACTATGAAACTGGCTTTGTATTAAACCACGTGTGACGTTGATGTTAAACTACTTTGCTTCCGCTACTTTCAAACTTAGTTTGTAATAATTATTCAAACTCTAATGTATGAGAAATATTTATGAGCTGTGATGTAACATGTGACTAGTTACATTGAATCTCTACGATCTTGGTTTGTATGTTGGTATTTTGAGATTCTTTACAATTTCATTGGACTACCGGGTTTATATGGGCTCAAGTATGATGGTTTGATCGCTTTGGTGATTGCTATTGTACTTATGCTCTTATAAATTAGATGGTTCTTTGACACATTCACTCCGTAGTAGGGCTCCTGAGGCTTTCCTTCAGGCAGTCCATCTCTAGCTCTCCTTCCTCTTCCACCATTCTCGCATCCCACATTGTAAGAACTTTAGAGCATTCAAGTGAGGAACACGCACTCGATCATCTCTGAGACTGGACGTAGGGCTCCAGCCTAAACCAGTATAAATCCTTATGTCTTTTGGATGCTACCATCGTCTTCCTAGAGCAGCGCGGCAATTGTATAAGTTTACTAGTATGGTTTATAAAACACCGACACTAATCGAAAGGATATCTTACTTAGCACACAAATCCCATAGAGGGATGATTAGTTGAGCTTTAAAGGTTCTCTAAAGCTTAGATGGATGTGGAATGCCCTCCCATAGGGAGTGGATGAATATAAATACTTAATCCCACAAACCAATCGTTTAGGTTGCAGTCAGTCAAAACCGGCCTGGTTAATTTTTTTATTGAATTAGAGGTTATTGTACAAACTGGGGTAAAACTGGCCTAGCTAGTTTTCCCAACCTCTAGCCACTAAAGTCTAGATTTTAGAGTTATATCAAGCATTATTAGACCTTGTCTATAGTAATCAGTAATTAGTGTTGTAGCCCTTTTGATAGTACGACACATCTATACTCAAGAACAAAGATATATAATTCAATCACACTTGAGCGTCTATTATTTGAAATTGTGTCATCGCTTCAGTCTTAATCATTTGAGGGATTTCAACACTATCATTGTTGTGAGCTTGACTTCCATGAGCTAGTGACAATATGATCAAGACAACACTTTTCATCCTTAAGCCAATTCTTCATATGATTCAACAATGATTTGATTGTCCTCATAGCGTGACCCCTAGCTCATGGCTTGATTAGTACAATGGTGGCCATGGTACCTTAGCTGCCAAGCCATCGCTTGCCTTTCGCCTTTGCTTAGTGCCTTGAAGCTCTTTCCTTGCTACCTTCACCTTATCAAGTAGTCAAGTCACACCATGTCTTGAGTCAACATTAAGCACACAGTTGGAAACCGTGTCTTCAATACCTTGACCTTGTTTGAATTGATTTAGAAATCCCTTCATGTGAGACCATCACATATGCAAACACTCATTTCTGATTCTATTTTGTTCAATTATGCTTGCTCTAGATCAATAATGAAATCACAATTTGAATACATTCATACAATGAACAAGCTTCATATATGTGATAACCATTGATGTATATCAAATCATGTCTCTTTTGTTATCTTCACAACATGTTTGACACTTAATCAAATTTGAACTCGTTTATCATTTGCATGTCAGTTGCTTTATTTTTTTAGCCCAAACACGTAAATCAACCAGTGACTAAATACCTGCACAATCTTGCTAGTCCTTTAGTCATATTGCCATTTAATTCATCAAAAAGCATTTAGAGTCTAGATACGCTTTCATTTGGTAAGCTTGGCAGGAACTTCATTATCCTACCTTTTTTTTTGAAAGGACGGCAAAAGCTTTGCCACAAGTATTATTAGAGGGTAGATTATCATGTTCTATTTAGTGTAGATTTTTCCATTCTTGTGTTCGAATTCTTTGTGTTTGAACAAAGATTTTTCCAATTGAGTCAAGACCTCCAACAAGTATGGCTAGTTTAATGAATCAAATGCCTTTGAAATGTCAAGCTTAATAAGTAATTCTGTAATAAATAAGGCCGGGTGCTTTTCTTCCTGTAGACGTCGTATTACATTTTGCACATATAGGAAGTTGTCATGTATGCATCTGCCTTTTATGAAGGAATTTTGTGAGATGGAAACCAAATCGATTGGCCAAGACCTTGGTGATCAGTTTCATGAAGCTATTGATCAGGGCTAATTGGCCAAAATTGACAAGATACATGTAATAACCCAAAGATACGTGCAAATACAAGTCACTATAAACCTATCATCACCGTTCCTTGCAGGGCTGGATCATCTCTTCGGAAATCAGTATCGGTCTAACCTTGCGTGTTGGATTTGTTAGTTCATCAGACGAGAAACAAGTTATACCACGTTGTTGAACATAGAACCACTAGAACAGAAACGAGCTTTACTCCTGGTTGGGAAACTCCTTTAGTCCTGGTTTCCCAACCAGGAGCACGAATCCAGAACTAAAGGGCCCCTCCTTTAGTCCCGGTTTCTCGCCCGGGACTAAAGGTGCACCTTTAGTCCCGGTTGGTAAGACCAACCGGGACTAAAGAGGCCTCCCGGCCTGGCCACGTGGGGCGGCCCTTTAGTCCCGGTTGGTATTACCAACCGGGACTAAAGGTTTCCTTTTTTTTCTTTTTTTGTTTCTATTTTCAATTGATGATTCATTTTGGTTTTCGAATACGCATTCTACGCTGCTAGTAATATACGTATTCTACACGTTTATAATATTCGAACATTTTATACAAACTAAAGTATGAAACTAACGTATATATTACATGCATATACATATATTGTACATTATTTTATGTACATATAATATCATCCGTACTTAAAGCAAACCTTAAGTTTCTTGCGTCATTTGCAAACTCCGGGAATTCTCTATCGATTGCTCTCCACTGGGACCCATCAGCAGGGTGTCTCAACATATTGTCTACCTTACGGTCTTCTTTGTGCCATCGCAACAACTTTGCATGGTCTTTGTTTCTGAACAGACGTTTCAAGCGTGGTATTATAGGAGCATACCACATAATCTTGGCAGGGATTTTCTTCGTGGGACGTTCGCCCTCAACATCACCAGGGTCATCTCGCCTGATCTTATACCGCGATGCATGACATACCGGGTATGCATCTAACTTCTCGTATTCCTCGCCACGGTAGAGGATGCAGTCATTAGGACATGCATGTATCTTCTAGATTTCTAATCCTAAAGGGCAGACTACCTGTTTTGCTTCGTATATAGTGGTGGGCAATTCGTTATCCTTCGAAAGCATCTTCTTTTGGATTTTCAGTAACTCCCCAAATCCCTTGTCAGAAACACCGTTCTTTGCCTTCCATTACATCAATTCCAGTGTGGTACCTAACTTTTTCTGCCCCGCATCACAAGTTGGTTATAGCAATTTCTTGTGATCCTCTAGCATGCGCTCGAACTTGATCTTCTCCTTTTCACTTTCGCATTCTCTTTGTGCGTCATGAATGGCCTAACCAAGATCATCAGCGGGCTCATCTTCTGCCACTACCTCTTCTTCAGCTTCCCCCATTGCAGTATCATTGAAGGCACCATATTCAGCAATAATGTCATCATCGTCCCATTGTTCTTCTTCACCTTCTTCTATTACAACCCTGGTTTCTCCGTGTTTCGTCCAACAAATATAGTTTGGCATGAAACCCGACTTCAACAAGTGTGAATGAAGACTCCTTGAGCTAGCATATTCCTTCAAATTCTTACATATGGCATATGGGCAGCACATGAAACCATCGCATTTGTTTGCCTCGGCCACACGTAAGAAAGAATGCACGCCCTCAATGAACTCTTGGGAGCGGCGATCAGCATTGTACATCCAATGTCGGCTCATCTGCATTACATGACATACATACCATATTAAAATCTAGAATATAATTAGTTAATTATACGACATGCATGTCACCATACAAGGTATTAATTTATGAAAGTCTCGCTACAATGTAGACAATCCCAACTATCAGTAAAAAAACTAAAGCTAAAATGCACTTCAGCAGCATAAGGATTTCGCGACCAATCCCAACTAAAACAGACAGATCATGCGTTTGTTCAATATCTATGGGCTTCTTCCGCAGGATCACTGCCTCATCAGCCGCCGTAGCCACCTGTGCAAGAGAGTTTTGCACGTGTTCAACATATTCTTCCTCCCAGTACTAGCTTGAACATCCAGTGCCATCCCACTAAAATTAAAACAAAAAATTAGAACTTTAATCACAATCATCATGAAAATAAGTATAAATTAACCATAATCATCAAATGCGACAAAATAACTCACATTGCGATCCGGACACTTGTAGAAGATACGGCCTTTGTTGGGACACTCCTTCCTCACCCGGTACTCCATCACAATCTTCTTCTCACACTTGCCGCAAGCAATGAGAGGGAGGTCCGGCCTCAGTCGCTTTGTAACCCGATGAGAGGCCGAGGACCCGGAAGCAGTTGCCATCTACTCTCTATACTTATTTTTAATATAATATAAATTTCTCATTTTATAAACAAATAAAATTAAAAAAAAACTCTAAAATTCTCTATATCTCTAAAGCATGAAGTGTGCTATGCATGCTAGAAATGAAAGCTCAATACTAGTTTTGAATAACTACTTTAACCTTCCTTCATCCAAATATAGAAACTTTAAAGTGATTTTGAGCTTGAATGGCTTACAAATAAAAAAAATCTACCATAAAAAAACCACATATATCTAGTCTACAAAATGAAATAAGCTACTGATGAAACATGAGAGTATAAAGTTGGCAACCTTTAGAACCGAAGAATCGATAGAGGAATGGAAGAAACCTTGTGATCATCGGTGATGAGGAAGAAGAGAGGCCAGCGATGAAGCAAGAACATTGCGCTCGAAGTGGCTCGGACTCGAGGAGAAACAAGGGGTATATAGGAGGGGACCTTTAGTCCCGGTTGTAGATAGAAACCGGGACTAAAGGTCTATTTCTAGCCCCGAACGGAGCCTACAGCCGGAAGTAGACTTTTACTCGCAGTTGGAGGGACCAACCGGGAGTAAAAGTGAACCTTTAGTCGCGGTTGGTAGCTCCAACCGGGACTAAAGGTCCCCTCCAGCAAAAGCCTGGCGTAGTAGCCGTTAGGCAGGAACCTTTAATCCCGGTTGAAGCTACCAATCAAAACTTAAGGTTTTTTTTAGTCCCGAGCGTAAAAAATACCGGGACTACCGCCAAATTTCGCTACCAGTGAACGGTGGTGGAGTGTTTGAGTTGCTCGCAGGAAGAACTATATGTTACGGCTTCTTGAGTCTTGAAAACACGCCGAGACGTCCAATAGTAATCCGCACGTTGAGGAGCGGCGGCCAAGACGAGCTGCCGGCCTCGGCGTCGTCGCCCTCATCGTTGCTCCTCAACGTGCTCTTCCTCGCGCACTACGCCTTCCTCTCGCCGTCTCAGCTGCTCGGCGACGGTGGCAGCTGCGGGCTGAGCTGGGCGCTGCAGGCGGCCAGGGAGGCCGAGGCGTTGGCCGCCGCGGACTGCTCCGGCCACGGGAAGGTGTTCTTGGATGGAGTCGCCGGCGAGGACGGCCGGCCTGGGTGCGAGTGCAACCGCTGCTTCGACGGGCCGGACTCGATTCGAACGCCCAACTGCACCGCCGATGCTAACAGGTGAGGTGACCCCGGCCCATCAGTTTCCATCTCTGACCAATAGAGTTGCGGTACTAATGAAATGGTTGGCGGTGCAGCGAGGACCCGTTGTTCCTGGAGCCCTACTGGAAGCGGCACGCGGCATCGTCTCAGCTACGCCACCACCGACGGCCCTTACCAATCCGTCGAGCTCGAGAACCACACCCGGCGGCTGCACAGGGCCGTCGGCAACGCCGTCGTGGACGACAAGACCTTGGTGTTCGGCGCCGGCTCCACGCAGCTCATCAACGCGCTGGTGCACGCGCTCTCCCCGGACGCCGACGCCTCGCCACCGGCCCGCGTGGTCGCCACCGTGCCGTATTACCCGGTCAGACATCCAATCTTGGACGATGAGCATGCATGCGCATCGATGGTCCGCCAAATGCTCAGAGAATCGAAAGCATATAGGAATAGGAGTACTATATACAAAATCACTGATGGCCTTGTTGATAGATGCATGGTTCAGCCGTACAGAACACAAACAGCGATGTTCGACGGCCGCGAGTACAGATGGGGAGGAACCACGGCTGCATGGGCCAACGCGTCACGAAACTCCAGCGACGGCAGCAGGTTCGTCGAGTTCGTCACGTCGCCGAACAACCCCGACGCCCTGCTCCGCACGGCCGTTCTGCGCGGCTCGGCGGTGATCGCCGACCACTCCTACTACTGGCCTCGCTTCACGCACATCGCGGCACCGGCCGACGAGGACGTCATGCTGTTCACCATGTCCAAGCCATCTGGGCAGCTGGGTGCGTTAGCTACTTATAGCGTGTTATGTACAGATGGGCGTTGGTCAGGGATGAGAAGGTGGCCAAGAGGGCGTACGAGTACGTGCAGAACAGCATCATGGGCGCCTCCCGGGACACCCAGCTGCGGATGCTGGGGATCGTGAAGGTCATGCTGGCCAACCTGCACGGCAAGGACGACATCTTCGGCTTCGGGCACGACGTGACGATGAGCAGATGGCGCAGGCTGAGCGCCGTCGTGTCGCGGTCCCGCCGCATCTCGCTGCAGAGGATCATGCCCCAGTACTGCACGTACTTCAACCGGGTCAGAGAGCCATCGCCTGGTGAGCAGAGCAGTGCACCCTCCACGACTTTTTCATCTCATAGTCATAGCATTTTTTTCTTTGAATCTGCAACAATGTTATGTGGATGTGGACAGCCTATGCATGGGTGAAGTGTGAGAGGAAGACGACGACTGCTACGAGGCGCTGATGAAGGCCAGGATCATCACACGTTCCGGCGCTGGCTACGACGCTAGCAGCCGGTACACGAGGGTGAGCCTCCTCAAGTCGGATGATGACTTCCAAGTGCTCATGGAGAGGGTTACCGATCTTGTGAAGGCCGAGAACTACGACGACGACGCTCTGCTCCTGCCTCGAGCTCCTTGTTACGGTAGTTGATCTCCAAGTGATGAACTCTGCCCAAAATGCCGGACAGCAGCAGAGCACTTCGAGCAAGAATTAGAGCGGGGGGGCCAAATAAATTAAGAACGACAATTGAAGGATGACAATGCACGAACAGAACTATACAGACGTAAAATAATTTGATTTGAAAAACATCGAGACAAGTACCTCATAGTTTAGTTTAGTTACTTCTTCTACAGGAGACTTTTGAGCTCCTCAAGGCCAGTGGGCCTTGACCAGTGAAAGTCTTCCCGGCCGAGTTTCTTTTTTTTTTTCCAGAAAGAGGAGGTCCTTCAGTTCAAACAGGCAGAACATATGGGCCACAACACTCTGCTAGTTTGGGTTGTCGAATTGTTGGGCCATGCAGAAACAAACGACCATGCAAAATATATAAATTATTATAGTAGAGCACATAATTCCAGCATAAAAAGAAGGGAGTGACTACACAACTTTCAGGTGATTTTATTTTATTTTATTTAATCAACCAGATTTCCAACCAATCAAAGACTGACACGTCACAACTAAAACTGATATAAAATATGGAAGATATGACAGAAAAAACAACTAGAATTTAATCAGTCAAGCACAATAAAAAAAGTGATTGAATAACTAAAAGTGCCAACAACCAGATTTGAAACAATAAAGTAGACCACACCCTGCTACTGACGTCCACCAGATCTGTTGCACCTCACATGACACACAAAGAAGCAACTTGACTGCCAAGAAAGAAATAACACAAAAACACAAGGCTGCAGAAAGAAGCCAAGAAGCCAACATCATATCACACAAAAACACATGATGAGGACAAAGGAGAAGGGGAAAACAAAGGCTAAACCACAGGAAGAGGAAGAAGATAATCATCAGAAACAGGGAACAACGGTAAACTTACTACATCCAAAAAAACTAATTCAATTCCAGTTGCCTAAATACACAAAAATCAGTGAGTTTTTAGACCATCAATTTCAGTTTTCTGGGCACAATCAATTAATTTCCCCTATACATAACAATATGGATTGAAGCAATTGAAATATATCTGGAAGACATCTCCTTGAAAAAAAATATGAAAATAATACTTGACAAGAGCAAGAGCAGGATATTCTACATAGTGTGCCTGACCAAGTGCCACCAAGTAAAAGGAGCACAACTCTACTTCTGAAACTAAACAAGAGCCAAGTGCAAGTGCTTGACGAAGCATAGACAGAGGAGTTAAAAGGAAATGAAAAATAAATTGAACAAAACAAGAAAAAATAGAAAAAATGAGATAAATCAGAGATACCATGCCAAAACACTGAAACTGAAAACACTGAATCTCTGAACTCATTCAACTGAAACTTATGGAAAACATTTGAACTAAAATAGAGTTTCTAAAAATCAAATAACTGAAACTGAACATTGACAGTAGATCACTACGCCAAAACACTGAAATAATTGAAACATGGAATCTCTGAACTCATTCAACTGAAACTTATGGAGACATTTGAACTGAAACAGAATTTCTAAAAATCAGAAAACTGAAACTGAACATGGGTAGCAGATCACTATTGCTTAAACATGACACATCATACAATTACAACTTGCAAAAGCTACTAAACTGAAAAAAACTAAATTCAGGCAATTTAACTGCACATCGTTTCTAAAAATCATAAACTAAAACTGAGAAAAAAAACAAGGTGTATGATATGACTATTCTTAAATAGAACCATAAGTGGATTCGATCAGTGTGTTGTGCTCTAAGAAATAGACAAATCATATACCACATACCCACATATCATATGTGGGTATAAGGAGTAGCATAACTAGTATGTCATGATTTTTTTATCCCTAAAATGAAAAAAAAACAATGTGTGCTGAAATAATGAAATGACTTAAACTAAAATAAATTAAAAGAAGAAACTGAAATAACAGGATAATACTCAATATAAAAAATAACAATGTGTACTGAAAAACTAAAATTAATGAACATGCAGCAATGAAACAAACTAAAGTTAATGAACTTATCTACTAATTATAGTGCAGACATGTAATCGTAATATAGGTAGTCTGCAAGTCACCTCAGACCACTTAGCAGGATTCCAATCACTACTCAATAATACTTTATCAGAATCACCTTCTGTGCAGCAGCAGCACATATTTCTTTAGTTCTTTAATTCCTGATCACAGGGGCCTTCGGAGCTCAAGCTACTGCACGCAATAAACACAAAAAAGCAAGTCGCAGGGATCAGACCACTGCTCCCTGAACCTCTCCAACAGCCTACTATGCTCCAACTACATTTAGGTAGCGAGCGCTCACACGCTCCTCCTCTCCCCACGCCCACAACTTGTTGGCCACCTAGTCCAACTCATCCACATTAAGTGGCACTGAAAGCTCGTAACATGTGATGGACTTAATTGGGCCACCGTAAACACAAAAGTGAGCCCGTCGTTATGCGCCCAAACAATTAAAAAAACATAGAAAAAAGTGCACGAATCTACAAACAATCTCAACCACACAAAAGCGAATGAAAACATGACACGGTATCATCCGAGAGTTATTTAGTAAACCCGTAAAAAGAACGCAAAGTCTAACGCGCGCCCAATCGCGCTCAGCGCCAAGCGCGCGACGCAGGCCACCCACCGTACGACGTAGACCCTCCCCATGGCCCATCCCATCCTCACCGGCTCAACTACGCCCATGTCCGCTCCCGCGCCCGCGCCGGAGACCAAGAAGATGGTGGCGTTAGGGTTCCAGCGACCTCTCTCTAGCTCCAACTTCGGTAGGCTATAGAAGGAGCCGGTTGGGGGAGGCAGGCCGGCCAAGTGATGGGGAAAGAGGCCGGGCGGTTTAGAGAGCCCGATGGCGATAGCCAGCTAAAAGTACCTGAATGTACATAGTACCAAACAAGGTGGAGCCAGTATAAAAATATGTGAGCCAAGATCTATTTTTTATTTTATTTTCAAAGAAGGGTAAATCAATTTTTTTTGCACTAACGGCACTACATCAGCAGCATCAGCCGAGCTCCGTCGCGGACTGCGCCTAGGCCCACCATCTCGACTCGCACCACCGTAGGAGTGCCCCCCCCCCCCCCCCCCCCCCCCCCCCCCCCGGAATCTGGAATCAGGAATAGATGCGTGAGCGATGACAGCAACCTGATAGCAAAGGCCGATGACAGCAACCTCATAGCAAAGGCTTGACGGCAATTCCTAACTGTGAGAGGCCAGATATTTTCCATTTTTCTAACAAATGACGGCGATTCCTTCGTCTATCATGCAGGGTCGCTCTCGCAAGAAGGCAAGATCAAAGCTATATCCCTGTGGGATGCTCGAGCGATAAGAACGAAGAATCCATGCTAAATTTTATAAAGGAAATCACGTAATCGAAATACTCAGGTTTTTTCCACGAGAAGGGATTCTATTAAATTGATAGCACAGTTATTGTTCATATCTAAATCCAGGGACAATTTAAAACACATTAAGGTCTTGTTTAGATGCATGTGTATCCACCTCAATTACATGTATTGGAGTGAAATAAAATGGAATTTAGTTTAATTTCACTCCAATCCACTTCAACGCATTTGGATTGAGATAAATATATGCACATCTAAACAAGACCTAAAGTAAATCCAGAGCCTCTAATGATTATTCACCTCCAATCCATATCATTGGCAATTGTCTAGTTCCGGTACGTCAGCACTTAGGGACGCCAACAATTACAATCAGAACATCACTCTTTAATCATCCACACTAATAGGCCCCAAACCTTGAAAAGCCTATGTGATCTAACGCCACACGAACTTCTCTAGACGCATGACACATTGAAAGACTGCGTGGACAGCTTGAATCTAACCCTACGCTCAATTCGCAGCATAAAATAATTTGACTTCAAACGAAAGTAAAATGACAAGTTTTTTGTGTGGATGTTGTAATATTCAAAGATCCCTTCAGATGTGGCAAATAACGGGGACAAGATGTACAAGCGATTGATAATAAAAGGACGTGCCAACGGAGGCAATCCCTTAGGGAAGTGGTGCATGGTAACACTTGCTCGCCAAGATCTTTCCGTGGGATGATGGAGATTGACGACTAGAATCAGTGGAGCTTTCTATCGTCCGACGTATGAATAAACTTCCATATGTGGGATGGACGTGGGAATCACTCACACCCGGCACTTTTTTTTTTGAGACAGGCCCATGCATCCAGATCATCTACTGGATGATTCTGCATTTTACGGGTCGGGTTATGTGACAATTAGGACGTCTTTAATAAAAACTAGGTGATTAACCCTGCGCGTTGCTGCGGAGACTAAAGAATTGATTTTTCATGAATAAAGGATGTGGAATAGATATATTGATGTGCTGGGAGATTGTAGAGCCTTCTTTATGACTAACAATGTGTTCAGTTCGACATTAGTGTCATGTATGTACGCAAAGAGAAATCGTATTCCTGGTTTTGGCATGCCTGGTTAGACATCTGAGTGAAAAAGCATAATAAAGCAATTCCAACAGGGAATAGAAAAAAGGAACGTAAACAAATCAAAGCTGCAAGTAGGAGAGGCTGTATTTGTAAATCTATTTAATCTAAGGAAGAAATACATGTGGTGGTGATCGGTATCTATATAGCTCACGTGTACCATGCCTTGGCACGAATCTTTATATATCTTGTAGCGACGGGCAGGTGGTGACTAGTGGGAAGAGAGTAGATGTTAACAGAGCGTCGATGAAACAGGCTAACAACCCAGAAGACTCGTCCATAAAGTTGTTGCAGCCATGACCATAAAAGAAGTACCATCATAGATCGAGCTGCAAATCCGATATTGGCGATGATGATCCACCCACCCTATGGCCTCCGGCTTCGGGATTATTCAGCGAGAGCGGTGGGCTTTTCAAGCAATTGGAGAGGAGACGTCATCATGACTGATGGTTCGATGGTACAATCATCCCTGCATACAGTTATGTAGTACTACACTACATATAAATCAGCGGCTAATCACACTGACAACAGACAAAGACTTATGTTAGGTTTCCAGATCATAAACACAAGGACATCCGTCAGAAAACAACTCTTCTCCAAATCTCCATTATGCTATCGAAGACCAACCATGAGTCTATGACATTGCAGGCGATACGTCCAGATCTTTTTGCGATACCTTGCGTCCAGTATCAACCCAGCGTTGAGATCCTGGTTCTTCGATCCAATCGTAATGATGCTGACAACGTGTGGATTGACTGCGTAACCTGTGTTTTCAAATTGCAAATTGCATAGCACTGCAGGAATTCCATAAACACAGGTGCACGCGTATGCTGTACACGTAGCCTGAACACTGCTGACGTGAGATCAGTGTCGTACCGATGGACCGAACGCGGAAACTGTACAAGGCTATAAAAGGTGTAGCAAATTTTATGACACGAATATACGTCATGTAGTCGTCCACCTTTTTCATCTTCTTTTCATGCATGTTGTCGATACTAAAATACGCAAATTTAATTTCAAAAACTAAGACTAAAACACGCATTGCCATTGTGCAAACCTTATACCACCTGCCTTAACTAAACAGACTTACTAGCACCCGAACATCTGTCCGGGACACTAGTGTCCGGACGCTACCACGCAGAGGGAACAAACAAGCGCATAGCTCGTTGGGCTCACGATTACCAATAGTGGGCCCACGTCACCCAGGATGTTACCCACGTCGCTCCGATCGTCCGCGTCGCCGGTCGCTTCCAACGCGCATCCCATGTGCAACACCCGATCCACTTTTGAGATGCAACAGTTGCAACATACAAAAGAAGACAAATGAAACACTTAAAACAAGCGTCTGAAAACACTTGTAAAAACGGCTAAAAACATTTGAAAACCATTGCAAACCAACATCCAGATGAAACATTCACAAAGATACGTATGAAACACCTGAAACACTTGAAACATATGCTTGCAACGTGCATTTATATGCAACATCCAGATCTACTTTTACAACATCCAGATAAAACACTTGCAACATTCATCTGGAACAGATTAAATATTTGGAACATATACTTAAAACATACGTGTATAGCCATTACAACATGTGCAACATCCAGATATACTTCTGCAATATCGATATACTACACTTGTAACATACCTCTGAAACATCTAAAACACTTTAAACATAGGAAAAAATCTACTTAACCCCCCACCTATCAACCATGGTCTACTTCACCCCCAAACTATGAAACCGTCTATTTTACCCCCTGAACTTTTCAAAACCGTCTATTTTACCCCCCGAGCGGTTTTCGACGGTGGTTTTGCTACAGTAACGGTGGTTTGCTACAGTACGATGGTTTCAACTTTTCTTTTTATTTATTTTCGCTGAATCTTTGAAAAATCATAGTAAATCATAGAAAAATCATAAAATGGAAAATCCAATTTTGTTGGACTCCACATGAGTAGATCTACATAGTTAACATATAATGTGGTATGCTTTAGTACAAAGGTTTTGCTGTACCTTTAGATTAATTGGAAAATCTAATTTTGTCTATAATTAATTAGAATTTATCTATAACTAAGTTATATATGGTCCAATGAGTACGAAATTTTTACTATAGTTCAAGCATACAATAATTAGCCTACCATAAAAATTTCACCATAATTGGACCACAGAAGCTGCAGCTATGAATTATTCCAATTAATTACAGACAAAATTAGATTTTCCAATTAATCTAAAGGTACAGCAAAACCTTTGTACTAAAGCATACCACATTATATGTTAACTATGTAGATCTACTCATGTGGAGTCCAACAAAATTGGATTTTCCATTTTATGATTTTTCTATGATTTACTATGATTTTTTAAAGATTCAGCGAAAATAAATAAAAAAAGAAAAAGGTGAAACCACCGTTACTGTAGCAAACCACCGTTTCTGTAGCAAAACCACCGTCGAAAACCGCCTGTGGGGGGGGGGGGGTAAAATAGACGGTTTTGAAAAGTTCAGGGGGGTAAAATAGACGGTTTTATAGTTTGGGGGGTGAAGTAGACTATGGTTGATAGGTGGGGGGTTAAGTAGACTTTTTCCTTTAAACATACTATTGCAATATGCGCTTTCAGCATAGCATCTGCTTGCTGCTTGGACGAATGGAAGCTTGTCGATGCAGAGCTTGATGCAGTCGAGTGGTGCGGAGGTCGCCGGTGTGGATCTTGTCTACGGCACAGACCTTGGCAGGGGCAGTAGGATGGAGCGTCGCCGCGACGGGAGGCGCGAGTTCGGACGAGCGCATGCGACACGGGCTGGGGGGACGCAAGCGGGGTTGTGTGGCCGAGGGTGGGTTCTCTCCTGGAGCAGAGGCACGCAGCGCACCGAGCAAGCAGGCGACGCGGGCGGGGGCACCACGACCGAGGCGCAAAGCAAGCGGGCGACTTATACGGGGTTCGTCCGGGTGGACGGACGACCTATAAGCAGCATTACCATTAACTAAAACAATAATTGATTGTTGATATAGCTATAATACCTTTTTCTTGCAAATGTGCCTTGATAGTTTTTCACCCTCAAACATACAATGCATGTTCGCTTGAACTACTGCTCTGTTTGGATCAATTTCAGATTCTTAAAAAGCAGTTTTTGCCTCTAGTATTTAAAATCTGGACCCTGAATAAAAACTTATGGGTGTTTGGATCCCCTGTTTTTAAGAATCTGTCTTCATTTATTGCTCTATGAGTCACAAGAAACTGGCAAAAGCTAGGTATCAACAGCTTCCTGGTTTTTATGAATCTGGCAAAAACTGACAACAAAAACTGATCTAATTTAGATCTCATCTAGTTTCCAAAAGTATCGGTGTTTCGAGTTGCCACCGACTAGTAAATTTCTAATATTACACGTCTGGCTCGGATGGTATGCTAAGAGAACACGAGGTTTATACTGGTTCAGTCAGAATGTCCCTACGTCTAGTTCGTTGCTGCTGTTCGTGTTATAAGCACTAAAAGTTTGTAGTAGTGGTTACAAAGGGTCGAGAGAGGGACAGGTCCTAAGTCTCTGGTGAGAGGGGCGAACGGGTGTCGAGAGCTTGATCGCTTCTCAGCTGTGTGCTCATGTGTTCTGATCGGTTCGGGGTTCGATGGGTTCGAGTCCAAATTGATGCGATG
Source organism: Miscanthus floridulus (assembly GCF_019320115.1). Taxonomy (NCBI): domain Eukaryota; kingdom Viridiplantae; phylum Streptophyta; class Magnoliopsida; order Poales; family Poaceae; genus Miscanthus; species Miscanthus floridulus. Next base: position 101,574,733 of record NC_089584.1, read on the forward strand.
TGTTGCGATGCCTTGCGATGCCCCTTATGGGATGCCCTGCTTTCCATTTTATAGATCAAGGGAAAGCACTGGTTATAGTGATGGAAAAAGAGGAGGATAAGAAGAAGAAGAAGTCCTTCAGGATCGCCAAGTCCTTCTTTTCCTTCACGTGGGTCCTATCGACCCAGTAGACGTCAACAGAGACAGCTCCACGTCGCGGCCCTGCCTGTCACTGGCGCCATGTGCAGGCGTCGTCCCTCGGTCATGGCACTCCACTCTGTCCTGGCGAACATCGTGGTGAATTGACGCGCCTATCAGTGTCCGTACGAGGGTTAGGCAGAACAACACTGGTACGCCCGACGCTGTTCGTGATGTGAATCCCTAGGTATGGCCCGTCATGGTCACGGGTTATATCAGGGCGTGTCGGTCACCTCTCTGGTGTCAGAGCTTTCACCCAGGCCCATTCGCTTGGACCTGGAGTGGTCGGTGGCGGTATGGGTTTTCGTCGGGCGAGACGGATCCCCTGGCCTCGGGGTTGGTCGAGGCAGAGTCCCCCTAGAGGCCGGGCGAGGCAGAGCCCGCCCCTAGAGACCGAGCGAGGCAGAACCCGCCCCCAGAGGCCGGGCGAGATGGAGCCAGCCTCTAGAGGCTAGGTGAGGCAGAGCCAGCCCTCAGAGGTCAGGCGAGGTGGAGCGCAGACCAAGGGTCGGGCGAGGCGGAGCCAACCCTCAGAGGTCGGGCGAGACGAAGCCCGCCCCCAGAGGTCGGGCGAGGCGGAGCACAGACCAAGGGTTGGGCGAGGCGGAGCCTGCCCCCAAAGCTCGGGCCAGGCGAAGCCAGCCCTCAGAGGTCGGGCGAGGCAGAGCCCGCGGCCTCAGTGTCGGGCGAGGTGGAGCCCGTCCCCAGAGGTCAGGCGAGGCAGAGTCCACGGCCTCGGTGTCGGACGAGGCAGAGCCAGCCCTCAGAGGTTGGGCAAGGCGAAGCCCGCGGCCTCGGTGTCGGACGAGGCGGAGCCCGCCCCCAGAGGTCGGACGAGGCGGAGTCCGCAGCCTCGTTGTCGGGCGAGGCGGAGCTTGCGCACCTGGGGGTCGGTTGGAGTTGTAGTCACGCTCTTGACTGCTCGGATGAACCAATGTTGATGGTTATTATCTCCTCCTCTTTGGGTGCCCTAGTATTGGTCTCTGACAAAAAACTAGATTCTTAAAAACTGCCAAAACTAGAGGGGTCCAAGCAGGCCTTAAATAAAGCAGCAGCGACTGCTGGTCTGCTACTCTAACTGCACCTGTAAGAGCTCTCACAAAGTACTTAACTCCAAATGTTTCCTATAATTGACTTCCTCAACTAATAAATTTATTGAGTTAATAAAATAAGTATCAACCTCAATTATTTCCCTCTTCAATAGTTTTCTATATTACCTTTCTAAACGATATTGTATTTAGAAGACCGAACTATTTCTAACCAACCAAACCTCTTTTAATAGCTTACTTGTCTCTTACCATTTTCTTATCTAGAACGCTTTATTTTTTAATTTACTCATGTGTCCAATTTACTCCAATCTCACGAGAAAAATATCAGTTGGGGAGTGGACACGGAGTTTCTCTCGACCGTAGAAACTTGTGAGTTTGAGAGAATATTTGGTAACCTTTTTATTTTTTAGGAGCTCTTTTTATCGAATCGTTGGAGGGTTTTTTTTGTTTTTGCTAAAAATCAAAATAGGGAGTTGTTCTTACAAAACTCCTGAAGATGCTCTTAGCAACAACAGAGTCCATACCAGTTTAGGTCTTGTTTGGATGTTGTAGTATTAAGAAGCTCAAGAAACTGTAATTTTAGAACCATTGATGTGCAAAACTGTGGTTTAGAAAAAAGAGATCTGGAGTGAAGTTTTTAAAACTCTAAAAAGACTATAGTTTCAGCAATACCATGGTATTCAAACTGTAAAGTTTGTTGCACACAAACAATTCACGGCACTCTAAAATGAAATTTTTTATAAAATTATGGTATTTTTCTAAAACTCTAAAAATACTTTGTACGCTAATAGGGCCTTAGTGTTTTACTAATACTAACTAAAGAAAAGAGTCGTGTTCTGTCCTGTGCGTCACTAAACTCACAACCAGTGTTCATATAAGCTAAAATAGTGCATATCGAATTATAGGATATTTCGTTGCCATGCGCTAGCATTGTTACCAAGCCAAAAAGTAATACTACACTGATACTCAGGTCCAAAAAAGAATAGTAGCAGGTCCTAGGTGCCTGTCTAGAAAATAATACTCCCTCTGTCCACAAAGAATGCAACCACAAGTTGTGTGCCACCAAAAGTAGTTTGTGTTTGACAAAATTTTTAGTGAATACTATTCACATTTACGGCTACAAAATAATTTATTATGAAAATACATTTCATAATTAATCTAATAATATTTATTTGATATCATAAATATTGATATTTTTTATCTATAATTGATCAAACTTAAGATACTAAACCATCAATGTCAGGTTCATAAACCCGGGGTCCCTCTCCAACCAGAGGGATCACTTCGGTATCCAGCCCGCCTCCGGACGGCCTCTCTGACCGGAAGGCCTGGCCAAAACACTACTTCTGACTCCAACCCAACGTCTTCGACCGGGGTACGTAAAAATCCTGCTCACTGCTCGTCTCCGACTGACGCGATCAGAACCAACTGGGACCAACCGACCGGGGACGCCCGCTCGGAAAGGACCGGGGAACGAATGGAGAAAGCAAGGCAGAGCGCACAAGTCAAACCACGATACCAGGGACAATACCCTATACACCTACGGAAACAGTATTCTACAACCTCCCTGACACAAACAATGTTGTAGGCGTCGACATTTTCCTCTACAGTATTGTGGGCGCCATTAACTTTCATACAGTAAGGCCCCCCCACATGCCTCTGGGCATCGACAGTGTTGTGGGCGCCGGCTTTTACCATACCGGACGAACATGGTAAAACCCCCTTGCCTACCTCAAGTATCAACAGTATGGCAGGCGCCGACATCTGCCATGTCCGAAGAAGACAACACCACCTCCCACGTGCATCCGACATTCAATAGTATTGTGGGCGCCTACCATCATTCTGTACCCGCCGGCGTGGGCAGCAAGGCTTAGAAGCATACGTACTCTCTCCCTCTCACTTGTAAGGCCATCCTCTTCATCTATAAAAGGGGATGCGCTCTCTCCCAACATTCAAGTGAATCCAGATCCATTCAAGCCATTCTAGATTCATTAGATCGATCAAGTTCACTAGCACACAACCACAGAACCACCAGGTTCAAACCTCAAGCACACGCTTGAACACTTAGCTCATAGCGGAGCTCTTGTCACTCTCGGCCCTTCCGACTGGAGCCGACCGGACCTCTTGTACCCCCCATTTCTCCGCCTCGTTTGTAACCCCACTACAAACTTTGAGCACCTAGGCTCAGGAATAAAGTCACCGATCGACTCAAACTGGACGTAGGGCACATTGCCTAAACCAGTATAAACCCTTTGTTATTGAGTGCTAGGCCACCTCCGATCACAACGTACGACAAAAGTATAAATATTTACTTGTTGGTCACTTTCTGCACCGACAGTTGGCGCCGTCCGTGGGGAAGACGTTGTACGTTCAATACTTTTTGTTCATCGAATGGCCCACTTTTCCACCACCTTCGCCATGGCGAACTCAAGCGATACGACTCGCTTCGGCTCACTGGAGTTTTCCGCGCTCCCACCTGTTGGGATGTGGGTTTCACCTGTCTTCGAGCCATCCTAGGCCTTCCTCTTCAGAAGCCTAGACTTCGTCACCGACAGGCTCAACGTACTATGCCTCTATGAGGAGACACTCGTTCTGGCATCCATCGGAGAGGCACCCTCCATCGACTCCGAGACGCACAACTTCGATGACATGGCATCTGCGGTTCATTTCAAGCAAACTCTCTGCTCAAACCCCGCTGTGAGTAATGTACATGTTGTTATTACTTGCTATTCTATATCTTCCGCTGATCACCCGGAGAGACCTCGTTGTCCCCGCCGCGACCGTCATACGACCGGTTCCCATACGGCCTCGCGTCTCCCGCGGACGCGTATGCCCAGGGGCTCCGAAGGATGCCGGCGCCAACCCCTCTCGTGTCCGAATTTGTGGGGATGGCGAGCTACGCTCCCACCTATTTCCTCGACCTCATGGATGACGATGTTGAGAGTGATGGCTCCAGCATCGGTGACATGGCGCCTAGCCACCGTCCGTCCCGGGAGTGCGCTATGGCGGACGCTCTAGGACAGCGACCGATGGTGACGGAGTCCTTGCAGACTCACACCCCTCCAGACCCTCGTGCGGAGACCCCTGAGCTCACATGGGAGCACGGCGAGGAACTACAACAACAATGGCTGCACTAGCCACCAACCGCACCAGTGCGCTCGGCGCACCACACTGTGCCTCGTGCACATAGACCGGCGAGCAGAGCCTGGGGTCGTGCCCATCGGGTCCAGCGTGACACCATGGATAGGGAGAACAATCCCCCACACTTCGCTCAGGCCAATCAGAACATCGCTGCTGCGGCAATGCTTCTACGCGGCCAGCCCGAGCCGAACGATTCTCACGAACAGGCAATCCACCGCAACCTCCGAGCACTAGTGGAGACCGCCGCCGTTCAACAAGCGGAGAGCTCCGTATCGCGACACCGACTCGTGGCCTCGCTCCAAACCAGGGGAATGAGGACACAGTAGATGAGTCGCTCTACCCGCTCACCGCTACAACCACTGAGCGTGGCACAAGAGGTCGCACATGTGCCTCGTCTTAACTTGACAACCACTCAGCACCAACTGCCTGTCTACGCGTGTGAAAGCTCTAGTTTGGTTTTGGTTAATTGATGAAACCCTAAGTGCTAACCTAGTTTATCAAGATGATTATGAGATAGGTAGCACTACTCCAAGTGATGAAGTAATGGCGAAGATCATGACAACGGTGATGGCATGGTGATGGTCAAATGCTTAAACTTGGAAAAGAAGAAAGAGAAAAACAAAAGGCTCAAGGCAAAGGTATAAAATGTAGGAGCCATTTTGTTTTAGTGATCAAGACACTTAGTGAGTGTGATCACATTTAGGATTGATAGTCGTACTATTAAGAGGAGTGAAACTCGTATCGAAATGCGGTTATCAAAGTGCCACTAGATGCTCTAATTCCTGCATATGCATTTAGGATCTAGTGGAGTGCTAACACCCTTGAAAGTATTTGTGAAAATATGCTAACACATGTGCATAAGGTGATACACTTGGTGGTTGGCACATTTGATCAAGGGTAAAGAAGTTAGAGGTGAAATGGAGTTGGTCGCAATGATGCTGGCGTCGGTCTACTGACCGGACGCTGGGTCACTCAGCGACCGAACGCTGAAAGGCTACGTTCGGTCGAGCTGTCAGACGGCACAGTGGTTAGGGTTAAGCACCGGACGCTGGGCTGTGTCCAATCAAGCATGACCGGACGCGTCCGGTCGGCCAAAATAGGATTTGGACCCTTACTAGAAACGACCGAACGCTGAGGGTCCAGCGTCCGGTCAGCTCTGTCGGAGCATCCTGTCAATATTTCGATCGTTGAGATCAATCATTCATAGTTGAACACAGGTGACATGTGGCCGCCATTGGGCGACCGGACGCTGAGGACCAGCGTCCGGTCAGTTCGGCCGGAGCGTCCGGTCAGCCCGATCAGTGCCCAGTGAAGGGGTACAACGGCTCTATTTCATGGGGGCTTCCATTTAAGCCCCATGGCCGGCTCAAGCTCACTGGCTTGCACATTTTCATTGACATAGCAACTTTGTGAGCTTAATCAAACACCTCCCACTCATCTCCATCATTGATCCATCATCTTTGTGAGATTAGGAGAGAATCCAAGTGCATTGCTTAAGTGATTGCATCTAGAGGCACTTGGTATTAGTGTTGCGCTGCGGATTTTGCTTGTTACTCTTAGTGGTTGCCACCACCTAGACGGCTCGGTGGAGCGGTGGAGGATCAGCACGAGTTGGTGATTGTTCGTGGCCGTCTCCGTTGATTGTGAGGGGAGTTGTACCTTCCCCGGCGGAGTGCCGAAAGGTAACTCTAGTAAATTGCTCGTGTCATTGAGTTACCTCACTTATGGGTAGGTTCTTGCGGTGTCCAATCATGTGGACGAGGTTTGTGAAACACCTCTTAGCCACCGAACCACCAAGTGTTGGTCGACACAACGGGGACTAGCGTGCTGGCAAGCACGTGAACCTCGGGAGAAAAATCGGTTGTCTCTTGCCATTTGATATTCTTCTGGTGATTGGTTTCATATACATCTTGTGATTGATTCATTCCTCTACATGGTGGTATAACCATCCTTCTCACTCGTTTACATTCTTGCAAATTAGTTGTAGCAAGCTCTTTAGTGTAATTAGATTTGAGAGCTTGTTTTGCTATTTAAGTTTGCTTAGTGGAGCTCTTTAGAGTAGAAAGATTGAGAGCTCTTAGCAAGTAGTATCATAGCAAATTGTGTGTCTAGCTATCATTGCAACTAGAATTGTTAGATAGGTGGCTTGCAACCATCGTAGAGCTAGAGCAAGTTTGCATTTCACTGTTTGTCTTACTAATCAAATTGCTCTAGTTGATTTGTAGAATTTTAAATAGGCTATTCACCCCCCCCTCTAGCCATATTAGGACCTTTCAAGTGGTATCAAAGCCGTGGTCACCGTTTAATTGAAGGCTTAACAACCTCGGTGTCAAATTATGGCTCACGTTGTGTTCAACCATGTGGGGGGCAAACCATCTTTCTTTGATGGCACAAGCTATGGTTATTGGAAGAGAAAGATAAGGGTGTATCTTGGTTCAATCAATGATCAAGTATGGGATGTCACCGAGAATGATTATGCTATCATTGATCCAGACAATCCCACCAACCAAGATAAGTCTAACAAGCAATGCAATACAATGGCTCTCAACACCTTATACAATGCCATTGATCCAAAGGTGTTTGAGCAAATCAAGGATTGTGAAAGAGCAAATGAAGTGTGGAGGAGATTGAAGGAAACATATGAGGGCACACCGGCGGTGAAGAGTGCCAAGTTGTATATTCTCAAGGACAAGTTGACAAGCGTCAAGATGAAGGAAGATGAGAGCATTTCGGAGATGTTCCATCGATTACAAGTGATTGTCAATGACTTGAAGGCTTTGGGAGAGAAGATCAAGGATGATGATGTCTCTCATCGATTCTTGATGTGCCTACCTCCAAGGTTTGAGATGTTGAGATTGCTTATCATAAGAGGAGGATTAAAGGATATTACCCCAACCAAGTACTAGGTGATGTCATGACACAAGAGACATACCGTGTGGAAAGGGAGGGGGATGGCAAGGATGACAAGAAGGAAGAAGAAGACAAGAAGAAGAAAAGCATAGCATTCAAGGCTAGCTCATCATTATCAAAGAACAAGGGCAAGTCCAAGAAAGAATCAAATGATGACGATGATCTTAGTGATTTTGATGATGAAGCGATGGCTCTCTTTGTACACAAGATGGGAAAATTCATGAAGAAGAAGGGCTATGGTGCAAGAAAGAGAAGAGATCACACTAAGAAGAAAGAGTATGTGAGAAGATGCTACAATTGCAAGAGCCCCGATCATGTAGTAGCAAATTGTCCATATAATAGTGACAATGATGAGGATGAGAAGAAGAAGCACAAGGAGGATAAGAAAGAAAAGAAGGAGAAGAAGGAGAAGAGAATGACCTTCCAAAAGAAGAAGAAGGGTGGAGGCTATGTTGTCACTTGGGATAGTGATGGTTCTTCGGATAGTGATAGCTCTAGTGATGATGACAAGAAATCTATCAAGAGAGCATTAGCAAGCATCGCCATCAACAAGAAGCTATCCATCTTCGACACTCCATCGATATGCCTCATGGCAAAGCCTACCAAGGTAAATTATAAAGCCAGAGGAAGGCATTGGGTGCTTGATAGTGGGTGCACACAACACATGACCAGTGATCCAAGAATGTTCAATTCAATCAGTAAAAACAAGAGCAATGGGATTGATAGTATCACATTTGGTGACAATGGCAAAGGCAAGGTCAAAGGGCTTGGTAAGATTGCAATATCCAATGATTTGAGCATTTCCAATGTGCTACTAGTAGAGAGCTTGAACTTCAACCTATTATCGGTAGCTCAATTGTGTGATCTTGGTTTCAAGTGCATATTTGGTGTGGATGATGTAGAGATCATAAGTGTAGATGGCTCTAACTTGATATTCAAGGGATTTAGATATGAGAATCTATACTTAGTTGATTTCAATGCTAGAGAAGCTCAATTGTCAACATGTTTGATCACTAAGTCTAGCATGGGTTGGTTATGGCATAGAAGGCTTGGTCATGTTGGAATAAAACAATTAAATAAATTGATTAAGCATGAATTAGTTAGAGGCTTGAAAGATGTCACATTTGAGAAGGATAAGCTCTGTAGTGCATGTCAAGCTAGAAAGCAATTTGGTAACACACATCCTAAGAAGAGCATGATGAGCACATCCAAGGCATTTGAGTTGATGCATATGGACTTGTTTGGACCAACCACATACACTAGCATTGGTGGAAACAAATATGGATTTGTGATTGTGGATGATTTCACTAGATACACATGGGTGTTCTTTCTTATTGACAAGAGTGATGTGTTTGCAACATTCAAATCTTTTGTCAAAGGAATTCACAATGAGTTTGAAACAACAATCAAGAAAGTTAGAAGTGATAATGGTAGTAAATTCAAGAACACTAGAATTGATGAGTTATGTGATGAATTTAGAATTAGACATCAATTCTCGGCCAAGTGTACTCCTCAATCAAATGGGCTAGTTGAAAGAAAGAATAGAACCTTGATTGATATGGCAAGATCAATGTTGAGTGAGTACAATGTGAGTCATTCATTTTGGGCCAAAGCAATTAATATGGCTTGCTACTATAGCAACCGACTATATTGTCACCCCATGATGGAAAAGACACCTTATGAGCTATTGAATGAAAGAAAGCCCAACATAGCATACTTTCGGGTCTTTGGTTGTAAATGCTATATATTGAAGAAAGGCACTAGATTGAGCAAGTTTGAGAAAAAATATGATGAAGGTTTCTTGCTTGGTTACTCTACTACTATCAAGGCTTATAGAGTGTGGAATTTGGCTAGTAGTACTCTTGAGGAGGTTCATGATGTGGAGTTTGATGAAACAAATGGTTCTCAAGAGAAAGATGAGAATCTAGATGATGTAAGAGGCACTCAATTGGTTAATGCAATGAAGAACATGGACATTGGTGAGTTAAGGCCTATAGAGGTAATTGATATTGAAGATGACAAGAATCAAGTGCACTCTAACTCAAATGTGCAAGCTAGTGGTTCTCATGATCAAATCCAAGCAAGCACTAGTAATGGCAATGTGCAAGATCAACAAATGGCTAGTTCATCATTTCAACCAAGTGATCAATCAAATGCTAGCAATCAAGTGCAAGTGCTTCAATCAACCAATGTTGCAAGAGATCATCCATTGGACACTATCATTGGTGATATTTCAGGAGGTGTGCAAACTAGATCAAAGTTGGCTTCATTTTGTGAGCACTTCTCATTTGTGTCATCCATTGAACCTAAGAAGATAGATGAAGCTTTGAGGGATGTTGATGTAACGTCCCGCCTCTCCAAGGCCGGGCTCGCTTACATCTGACAGCTTCTCTAGGATATAGACTGCCCTCACAGACCAACATAGGTCTTTTCTGCGCACTTTGTCCTCATTCATGCGCACCCGGGCAGAACTTCCCGGTCGGTCACCCATCGCTCCTGGCCAAGCACGCTTAACCTCGGAGTTATTTGCAGATGGGCTTCCGGAAAAGAAGTTGCAACTTATTGGTATGAGTATCCTATTAATCCTGTTAAGCCCTAGGCCAGGATGTTACAGTTGATTGGGTCAATGCTATGCATGAAGAGCTAAACAACTTCACAAGAAACCAAGTATGGGAGTTAGTAGAGAGGCCTATGGATCATAATGTGATTGGAACCAAGTGGGTCTTTCAAAACAAGCAAGATCAAGATGGGATAGTAATAAGGAACAAAGCAAGATTAGTGGCTCAAGGTTACACTCAAGTTGAAGGTCTTGACATTGGAGAAATATATGCCCCGGTTGCAAGATTAGAAGCAATTAGGATCTTGTTAGCCTATGCTTGTGCCCACAACATCAAGTTGTACCAAATGGATGTGAAAAGTGCATTTCTAAATAGGTAATCAATGAGCTTATGTATGTTGAGCAACCTCCCGGTTTTGAAGATGAAAAGAAACCCAACTATGTGTTCAAGTTGAGAAAGGCTTTGTATGGATTGAAACAAGCACCTAGAGCATGGTATGAGAGATTGAGGGATTTCCTACTCTCTAAGGGATTCAAGATGGAAAAGGTTGACACCACTCTCTTCACCAAGAAACTTGGAAATGACTTGTTTGTAATGCAAATCTATGTTGATGATATCATCTTTGGGTCAACAAATCAAGAATTTTGTGAGGAGTTTGGCAAGATGATGGCAAGTGAGTTTGAGATGTCTATGATTGGAGAGCTTAGTTACTTCCTTGGTCTTCAAATCAAGCAAATGAAGAATAGTACATTTGTGAGTCAAGGCAAGTATATTAAGGACATGCTCAAAAAGTTTGAAATGGATGAGAGTAAAGCTATTAGTACACCAATGGGGACAAGTGGAAGCTTGGATAGTGATGCTAGTGGCAACATGGTGGATCAAAAGATGTATCGGTCTATGATTGGAAGTCTACTCTATGTGACCGCATCAAAACCGGATGTGATGTTTAGTGTATGCATGTGTGCTAGATTTCAAGCCTCACCAAGAGAAAGTCATTTGAAGGCAACAAAGAGAATATTGAGGTACTTAAAGCATACACAACATGTTGGATTATGGTATCCCAAAGGAGCAAGATTTAAGTTGATTGGATATTCGGATTCCAATTATGCGGGATGCAAAGTTGAGAGAAAGAGCACATCGGGCACGTGTCAACTATTGGAAAGATCACTTGTATCTTGGTCATCAAAGAAGTAAAATAGTGTAGCACTTTCAACCGCCGAAGCGGAGTACATTTTGGCCGGTAGTTGTTGTGCTCAATTACTTTGGATGAAGGCTACTTTGAGTGACTTTGGAATCAAGTTCAAGCAAGTGCCATTGCTATGTGACAATGAAAGTGTCGTAAAACTCACCAACAACCCGGTTCAACACTCAAGAACAAAGCATATAGATGTCCATCATCATTTCATAAGAGATCATCAACAAAAAGGGGACATTTGCATAGAAAGTGTGGGCACCAAAGATCAACTTGCTGACATATTCACCAAGCCACTTGATGAGAAGAGGTTTTGCAAGCTAAGGAATGAATTGAACATACTTGACTTCTCCAATATGTGTTGATGCACCCCCATTATATGACATGCCTCTCCTTCGAGTCAAGCAAGGTAAAGTTGATTGACATGTCATCCATCCATTGCTAAGGACATGATTAGTGCATCTAGACATATTTCACATTTGAATAGGCTTATTCATGAAAATCAAATGAATTTGATGCTTGTATGGTACCACTATTGCTTGTATGTTTGAAATGATCTAGTTGTAGCATATGACATGTTTGTGGACTTGTAAACCTAGTGTTTGATTTAGAAAATGAACTATAAGTGTTTAACTCAACATGGTACAAGATAACCCTTATTTGAAGGTGTGAAGAAGCTTGCCTTGGATCAAACCGAGTTAAATATCTTTTGCAAGTAATCTAGATTGAACCAAATTGGAAAAATGATCCTCACTTCACATGGCTTCACCCCAACATATCTATAATTTGAGGTCACCCCTATCTATACTTTAAGCCTTTGTGGTCATTGATGACAAAGGGGGAGAAATAGTGTACAAAGATAGTGAAGATATTAAAATAGTGTACAAAGATAGTGAAAAGGGGGAGAGATATTATATGACAAAAGAAGGGGATCAATTAAAATTTTGAGCATACAAATAGGGGGAGCAAGCTCATAAACTTGTATGGTGCATTTGAATGAGCATTACATATGTTTGCTTGCATGGTATAAGTTTAAATTTCAAATATCCATGTTTGTGTGGTGTATGCTAGTTGTAGGTTTGAATGTTGAAATGAAAAACTAGCATGCATAGGCTAAGTAACTAGACTTATGTTCATTCTATGGAAACTAGACCCTTGCATGTAATGTTGATCTCACGGGGTATTCTAGTTCTTGTATATGTCTAGTTACTAATGGTGCTAAGGATGGTATATTGGTGCACTCCGATTGGTATCACGCTTCAAAGGTCCATCTCTTATATCTTAGCATCATTTGGTAGAAATTGACTCCTATATTTCTGATCTAATCATATGTGCAAAACTACAATCCAAACTCTTAGCACATATGTAGGGGGAGCAATTGCTACCATTTGGGGTTCATGAAACTTGTCCATATCCTTTACACATGGTAAATATGCTTGGGCAAGCAACATGGATTCAAATGAACTTTAATTCATATCTTTGTATAAGGGTTGTCATCAATTACCAAAAAGGGGGAGATTGAAAGCTCTAGTTTGGTTTTGGTTAATTGATGAAACCCTAAGTGCTAACCTAGTTTATCAAGATGATTATGAGATAGGTAGCACTACTCCAAGTGATGAAGCAATGGTGAAGATCATGACAATGGTGATGGCATGGTGATGGTCAAATACTTAAACTTGGAAAAGAAGAAAGAGAAAAACAAAAGGCTCAAGGCAAAGGTATAAAATGTAGGAGCCATTTTGTTTTAGTGATCAAGACACTTAGTGAGCGTGATCACATTTAGGATAGATAGCCATACTATTAAGAGGAGTGAAACTCGTATCGAAATGCGGTTATCAAAGTGCCACTAGATGCCCTAATTCATTGCATATGCATTTAGGATCTAGTGAATCACTAACACCCTTGAAAATGTTTGTGAAAATTTGCTAACACATGTGCACAAGGTGATACACTTGGTGGTTAGCACACTTGAGCAAGGGTGAAGAAGACAGAGGTGATGCCAGCGTCGATCGTGTGACCGGACGCTGGATCTAATTGCACCGGACGCTGACTGCCTGCGTCCGGTCGCGCTGACCTGGCGGCACAGTGCCTAGGGTTAACCATCGGACGCTAGACTGTGTCCGGTCATAGTGGACTGGACGCGTCCAGTCGTAGAAATACGCCTCGGGGAGCTTACTGGAAACGACCGGACGCTGATGCTTCTGCGTCCGGTCAGTTTTGCCGGAGCATCTGGCCAGCTTCGTAGCCGTTGAAATCTGACGAACAGCGTTTGAAGCTAGTGACGCGTAGCGTCCATCGGGCGACCGGACACTGAGGGCCAGCGTCCGGTCAAGTCTGACCGGAGCGTCCGGTCAGCCCGCAATGTGCCCAGTGAAGGGGTACAACGGCTCTATTTCGTGGGGGCTTCTATTTAAGCCCTATGGCCGGCTCAAGCTCACTCACTTGCACATTTTCATTGACATAGCAACCTTGTGAGCTTAGCCAAAGTCCTCCCACTCATCTCCATCATTGATTCATCATCTTTGTGAGATTGGGAGAGAATCCAAGTGCATTGCTTGAGTGATTGCATCTAGAGGCACTTGGTATTCGTGTTGCGCTGCGGATTTCGCTTGTTACTCTTGGTGGTTGCCACCACCTAGATGGCTCGGTGCAGCGGTAGAGGATCGGCACGAGTTGGTGATTGTTCGTGGCCGCCTTCGGTGATTGTGAGGGGAGTTGTACCTTCTCTAGCGGAGTGCTGAAAGGTAACTCTAGTAAATTGCTCGTGTCATTGAGTTACCTCACTTGTGGGTCGGTTCTTGCGGTGTCCTATCGTGTGGACGAGGTTTGTGAAACACCTCTTAGCCACCGAACCACCAAGTGTTGGTCGACACAACGGGGACATAGCGTGTTGGCAAGCACGTGAACCTCGAGAGAAAATCGATTGTCTCTTGTCTTTGGCATTCTCCCAGTGATTGGCTATATATTCATCTTGTGATTGGTTCATTCCCTACACGTTGGTATAATCACTCTACTCACTTATTTACATTCTTGCAAACTAGTTGATACAAGCTCTTTAGTGTAATTAGAATTGAGAGCTTGCTTTATTATTTACATTCATCTGGTTGAGCTCTTTAGAGTAGCAAGGTTGAGAGCTCTTAGTGAGTAATTACATAGCAAGTTTGTGTGCCTAAGTAATCATTGCAACTAGAATTGTTGAATAGGTGGCTTGCAACCCTTGTAGAGCTAGAGCAAGTTTGCATTATGCTATTTGTCATACTAATCAAATTGCTCTAGTTGATTTGTAGATTTTTAAATAGGCTATTCACCCCCCCCCTCTAGCCATATTAGGACCTTTCACCGTTGTACTTCCACATCGGCTGCATCCTCTCCACCAATGGTGCAACCCGATGGCGGTAGAGGGTGTGGAACACCCGCACCCCATCAAGGCCACGCCGCACGAGCTTCCGGAGCTCCTCCTCGATGAACTCCACCTTCTTCTTCTCCCGATGGGCACAACCCCATGACCAACTATCCTGCTTCTCTAGCCTCCCTCCGGTGAACGCTGGGAACAGCGCCTCCGCCAGATTCCTGTGCCACCCCTGGTTGGAGTCGCAGGGGATGTACGCAGGATATGAGCCTCCCACGCTCGGTTTTCTCTACAGGGCAAAACCCCCCACCGGTGCGACCTTGGGTAGATTCCCCACCGTCAAAGCTCTCCCAGAGAATAGCTGCCGGAAGAAGTCCACGTGCGGCTCCATCCTGAGGAAAGCCTCGTAGACGATGACGAAGCCGGCGATGTGCAGCACCCCCGTTGGATTGAGGTGTTGCAGCTCTAGACCCCACTCATTGAGGAGTCAGTGCAGAAACCAGTGCGCGGGGTATCCTAACCCACGCTCATGGAAGGCGAGAAAGGAAACCACCTCACCGGGCCGAGGTTGTGGAAACTCCTCCCTCCCGGGAGCCCTCCAGTGCGTCACCTCCTTTGGCGGTAGAAACCCCTTCACGGCGAAGGCCTTCAACACTGACTCCCTCACAGTGGACGACCTCTAGTCCAACATTTCGCTCCGAGATCGCAAAAGGATTTGTGAGTTTTCTCTTCTCCCTTGCTCTCTCCCTTTTCTTTCCTAGAAACCGTCGTAGCTCTCAAGAACACTCTCAGCAAGAAGGAAAAGGAAAGGAGGCGGCAGATGAGTAACAGGCAAAAGAACAGGGTGAAAACCTTTTGCCTTCTCCTACTTAAAGAAAAGGGCACAACAGTTAGGGGAGGGCGCGCCGATCGGGAAAGACAAAATGGCGGAGCAAAAACAAACTCTCTCTTTCCCATTTAATGCAGATAAGACGCACCCTGGCCGATGAGACGTGCCCTGCCCGACGGAATGGCTCCTAATCAGATGGGACGTGGCCTGGGCATGGCCCACCACTACCGCACGCCAACCACTACTGCTCGATGGGCACAAGAACCAAAGCGCCACCACACGTAGGCGACCCTCCACTTCCCCAGGCGGGACTTAGAAAAAACCCAAAAATGGGACCTCCGCCAGGAGAGACCATCGGGCTTCCAAAAAGTCGATCAAATGGATCAGGAAAACACACCGAGGGACAGGCAAGGAGCAAAGGGATGCCCCATGTAGGCCATGCCGACTCTATCACAAACGACGAGCATGGGTCCTGGTCGAACATTTCCGACTGGAGCTCTCCAAACCCCGTCACTCGAGTCATCAAGGTAACACTACCGACCCCCTCTATTTCTTTATAATCATTACATACATCCATACGTGCATTCATTCCATACGCCCATAGCCCTAGATGATTCGGGCCTTGAACCGCCCAGGGGCTCGGGAACTAAGCATCGCACGTGCAGCGAAATGCATCACAACGCTCCGTGTTTCGTCATGAAGCGGCAGTTGCCTCATTCGACATGAGCAACAACAGAGCCAGGGGAGAAAATGCAGATGAGCCCCGTGCAGCCCTCGCCTAGTCTGGCAGACAGGGTCATCTCATCCTTCTTGTTCGATCCTAAGCCTCTGCCAAGCCCACAGAATCTCCATCGAGGGGAGGCCATTAGGCCACCTAGGTCAGTCTCTAGAATGACCCAGGCATCTGTTGGGTTGAAGGTAAAGGAGGAATGGAATGTCACAAGAGGGCTATGCCGACCCCGTCACGAATGACGGACCTGGATTCCACTTGATCATACCCGTTAGCGAACTCACCGAGTGCGTCACTCGAGCCCGAGCGATCGGGACAAGCGACAAAACTTAGCCCCTTTGGTTGTAAAAAACTAAGGACGAGGTAACGCACACAACTTAAATTGACCCCTACTAAGGCCCAATGGGGCTCGGGGGCTCAAGACACCAAATGCCTAGGTCTGCGACCCTGAACTCACTCCATCCGGCTATGCTTCGACTGCACACCAAAACGCCTGGGTCTGTGACCCCAAACTCGCCCCATCTAGCTACAATTAGACTACACACCAAACACCTAGGTCTGTGACCCTGAACTCACCCCATCAGGATCCGCGAGCCTCGGCTCACCCGATCCCTAAAACTAACTAACTACCTCGGCTGCACGGGCTGCACCAAGGCTAGGATCCACGACTCCGACTCGCCCGATCCCATGGCGCATACCGATGCCAGGACCTGCGAGTTCCATCTCGTCCGATCCCTAAGACTAACTGCCTCACCCGGTCCCACGACGCGCACCGACGCCAGGATCCACGAGCTCTGTCTCACCCAATCCCTCAAAAATAACCGCCTCGGCTGCGCAACGACACCTTGGTTGATGACTCCATCTCGACTGACAAACACGCACACACGCCCGCTGACAAAACACCCCCAGACGATTCTACCCGAATCGCCCAGGGACTTGGGGGCTACACCCGCGGGTGCGCTCACGCGCACCCGCTGTCAAGATAAAAATCCCCCAGACGATTCTACCCAAATCGCCAGGGGGCTCAGGGGCTCCTGTCAGGTTCATAAACCCGGGGTCCCTCGTGGACCGGCTTCCCAAAGAAAGGCTTGGCCCAAGCAGATAGCGCGCGACTCAGGGGTTGGCCCAGGTATATAAACAGCATACCAGAAGGGCGATCCAATCACCGACCGAAAGGTCTGGCCGAGGAGGAGCGACGCCTGTTTTCCGACTCCGGCCCACCTCTCCAACTAGAGGGCTCACTTCGGTCTCCATCCCGCCTCCGGACGGCCTCTCTGATCGGAAGGCCTAGCCAAAGCACTACTTCCGACTCCGACCCCACGTCTCCGACCGGGGTACACAAAAATCCTGCTCACTAATCTCCGACTGGCGCGATCAGAACCGACTGGGACCAACCGACCGGGGATGCCTGCTCAGAAAGGACTGGGGAACGAATGGAGAAAGCAAGGTAGAGCGCACAAGTCAAACCATGACACCAGGGACCGTACCATGTACACCTGCAGAAATAGTATTCTACAACAGCCCTGACACAAACAGTGTTGTAGGTGCTGATATTTTCCTCAACAGTATTGTGGGCACCATTAACTGCCATACAGTAAGGCCCCCCACATGCCTCTGGGCATCGATGGTGTTGTGGGCGCTGGCTTTTACCATACCGGACGAACATGATAAAAACCCCTTGCCTACCTCAGGTATCAACAGTATGGCAGACGCCAACGTCTGCCATGCCCGAAGAAGACAACACCACCTCCCACGAGCATCTGACATTCAACAGTATTGTGGGCGCCTACCATCATCCTGTACCCGCTGACGTGGGCAGCAAGGCTTAGAAGCATACATACTCTCTCCCTCTCACTTGTAAAGCCATCCCCTTCATCTATAAAAGGAGATTAAAAGGAGATGCGCTCTGTCCCAACATTCAAGTGAATCTAGATCCATTCAAGCCATTCTAGATTCATTAGATCGATCAAGTTCACTAGCACACAACCACAGAACCACCAGGTTCAAACCTCAAGCACACGCTTGAACACTTAGCTCATAGCGGAGCTCCTGTCGCTCTTGGCCCTTCCGATCAGAGCCGACCAGACTTCTTGTGCCCCCATCTTTCTCCTCCTCATTTCTAACCTCACTGCAAACTTCGAGCACCTGGGCTCAGGAATAAAGTCACCGACCGACTCAAACTAGACATAGGGCACGTTGCCTGAACTAGTATAAACCCCGTGTCATTGAGTGCTAGGCCACCTCCGATCACAATGTACGATAAAACTATAAATATTTACTTGTTGGTCACTTTCTGCACCGACAATGACACTGTGCTAGAATTGCATTTCTGGACGGAAGTGTTTTGTACTTTTCTTACGGGCATGACGAATTGCTCGCAATCCAAGCTCGGACCATTCCAATATGCCCCAATACCACAGTACCACTAGTGTTGGTGTTTCGAATCATCGACTAGTAAATTTGTGATTTGCGCGTCTGGCCCGGATGGTGTGCTCGGAGGACACAAGAATTTCCCTATGTCCATTCTGCCGCTGCTCGTGTTACCGGCACTAGTTTGTAATAGGGGTTACAAACGGTCGAGAGAGAGAGCAGGTCCCAAGTCTCTGGTGAAAGAGTCGAGCGGAGGTGAGTCTCGTTGAGCTCGTTCCGCCGTGCCCTTTGTGGGGCATCCTGCTTCCTCTTTTATAGATGAAGGGAAGGTGCAGGTTACACGAGAGAGAGAGAGAAGCGAGGAGTTAGAAAGCCTCTAGGTTTGCAGCGCCCTTCATCTCCTTTATGCGGGTCCCGCCGGTCCTGTAAATGATGATGGAGACGGCTCCATGTTGCGACCTAGTTCATCACTGGTGCTATACGTGGGCGTCGTCAGACGGTCGTGACGCTCCATTCCATCCCGGCGGACGGCATGGTTAGCGGATACCCCCGTTGGAAGTTGTACGGGGATTAGGTAGCATAGCGCCGGCACACTCGATACTGATGGCGATGTGAGTCCTCAAGTATGGTTCGTCGTGGCCGCGGGTCACGTCAAGACGCGCCTACTCCCTTTTTGGTGTCAGAAGTTTGACCCTAGGTTCGTACTCTTAGACCCGTAGTGATTGGAGGCGTTTCGGACCCCCGTCGAGCGAGGCGAAATCCCCCCTTCGATGGGTCTGGTGAGGCGAAGTCTGCGCCCGAGGGGTTGGGCGAGATGGAGCCCGCGCCCTCGGGGTCAGACGTGACGGAGCCCGCGCCCTCGGGGTCAGACGAGACGAAGCCTGCTCCTGAGGGGTCGCGCGAGACGGAGCCCGCGCCCTCGGGGTTAGGCGTGATGGAGCCCGTGCCCTCGGGGTCGGGCGAAACGAAGCCCGTATCTTCGGGGCCGGACGAGATCAAAATACGCTCTTGACCATCCGGACGAGTTAGCGTTCGCGGCCATCAACTTCCTTCTTCCAGTTATCCCTAATACTGATATCCGACAGTAGCCTCCGAGCCTGCAGATGAGTCGGATACTTCTTTCAAGGCTTTCAGATAGAAGAATTCTGAGGGTTTTGATCTCTCTTTGCGGACCACGGGATATCGATCTTCCTTCTTCTCGATAGTAGATATCACTGCTCAGTGGGTTCAGCAGTCAGCATCCGCAATAAATTAAATATATATATACACTTGGTTTTGAGAAATCAGAGCAGACACTCAATAATGGAGACGGGAGGTGGACGGCAGCATGCAACACGAGGACCTGCCGGCCTCGGCCTCCCGCTGGGCCTCGCCTACTCATCGCTGCTCCTCAACGCCGTCTTCCTCGCGCACCACTTCATCCTCTCGCCGTCGCTGCTGCTCCGTGACGACGACGGTGGCGGCAGCTGCGGGCTCACCTGGTCTCTGCAGGCGGCCAGGGAGGCCGAGGCGGTGGCCGCCGTCGAGTGCTCGGGCCACGGGCAGGTGTTCCTCGATGGCATCACCGGCGAGGACGGGCGGCCCGGGTGCGAGTGCAACAGCTGCTTCGGCGGGCCGGACTGCTCCCTCCGCACGCCCAACTGCACCGCCGACGCCGACAGGTATATTTTCGCGTGCTTCTGCTTCTGCTTCTGCTTCTGCTTCTGCTTGTTTCAGCTGGGCGAGCACTCTAGCTTCTCTCGTGTCCATGATGGCAAGTAGAGACGCATAATTTTTGCCTGCTCTGAGTACTATTATTAGCTTGAAACAAATTATACTTTAGGTGTTGTTTGCTTCCACCGCGGCAACCTTAATAACACAAACGAAACAGCTACCAGCGTCAACGCAAAAGGTGAATCAACGATTACCTTCTTTGTTTGGTCGAGTGGTGATAACGGGAAGCAGATTTTTCTCTCTTCTTTTTAGGCCCTTGCCCTAACGATTATAATAAATAATCAAATTATATAATTTTGGTCTAAACAAGATTTATTATACGATGGATTATTATAATCAAAACTCTTAGGGCCCGTTTGTTCCAAATAAGTCACCTACTTATAAGTTAAAAAATGAAATAAGTGACTGATTTTGTCAAACACCACCAACTTATAAGTTACCCCTGCTTATAAGAAATAAGCTGGTTCACCCCTGCTTAAAACTTATAAGCCACCCTTTTCCACGTAGGGCCCACATCTTTCACTTTACAGGCATGAGCTTATAAGTCATCTACGACCAAACAGGCATGACTTATAAGTCACTGATTTTCAGTCACCTGACTTATGGAAACCAAACAGGGCCTTAATTACTATAGTCCCATAGTCTAGGTGATACCAGATAGTGGATTATAGGTTCTCTGGAAGTCGAACTTTCCCCCCGACGAAGTCCAACTTACCAAACTATAAAAAATAAGATAGAAATCTCTCGCTTTAACCAATCATAGTCGACCACCATAATCCGTCGATCCAAACACTTATTGTAAATCTATAATCTTGATTATAATAATCTTATATATAATCCATATTATAATAATCAAGCTGTGATCCGGGAAGGCCCTTATTAGGACAGTTTCAATAAATAGTTTTCATGGCAAGGTAATAGTGTATTTATTGGAATTAAAGAGAGGAGAGAAGAAATGACTTGAAATTATTTACATTGTTGGACTATTGTAGCCACCGTAGCAGAAACTAGATAAAGCTCTAAAAATACTTGTTTCTGCGGCCTCATCATTTACCTTATTCATTTTGTTGAAAATAATTTTATTTTGACAGCTTCGTTCGTGCTATAATGTTTGCTATAATGGCTCTATTCGCTTGTCTTATAATACGTACTTTTCAGCTTTTTTTTAGCCAAAACAATATTTTTCTCTCACAATAAATCAGCCGAAAAAGTATTTCACCTTTTTCTTTCAGCGAAACGAACCGGACCAATAACCCAACAGCAGCGCTACTGTGTTTTGGTCGGAGCTCTTTTGTGGACACCAGCTTCAACTTGCGAGTTTGCGTGGGTGATGATTGGGAGGGACACGTGGGCCATGGACGGATACGTACAGCCTTAGCTTTTTGTTTAGTGCGGAGATGCATCCACATATTAATTAATACTAGCTAAAATTAGGAGTATTAATAAATCCTAACACATCTAATAGATGAATTAACTATTAGTACTCCCACAAATAAAAAACATAAGGTATCTGTAAGTATTTAAACCTAAATTAAAAAGAACTCTAGGAATAAATCCTCTAAAAGACAACATGCACATGTGTAGAAACCTTTAATGTTTATCATAAGCTCAAATATGTAATTATAAATGATATACATAATTTATTTTACCATATACTCCATGTCCATGAAAGAATGAATTTCTAACAACTTTAGGATAGATTAGTAAACAAGATAAAAGACCATACTGCCCCTCATTAAACTGTTAGAACCTTAATAGTTCTCAAGTTATCGAGAATTTTAATTGAGTAGTGCCGTTTGGAGTATCCAATAGCAGCGCAGAAAGGACAATAAAAGCACCAGGTGTTAAATGAGACCCAGACTACAAGAGAGATTAATGTGGATCAGTGGACTATCCATCTCCAGAAATCGATTCTTTTGGAGACAAAATTTGGGGCTAGAATTTGATTTTTTAAGAGATAGAGGGAGTAATGTCTTAAAATTGCTTGAATATCTTATATTTAAGAATGAAGAGAGTAGATGGCTACTGACTAAATACTCCCTCCATCCGGAAATTCAAGGCACTGAGAGCATCTCCAAGTGTTCCCAACAAAGTCTCCCAATCTATGATTTTTGGCAAGAATTGAAAAAACTATCTCCAAGAGTTTCCAATCCCATCTCCCAATCTTTTGGCATTTGGAAAAAAAACATGGAACGCACGGATATATTCGTGAATCGTGAGTGGAAGGCGCATGTACCGGTCCGCCAATCTGAAGGGCGTGAGAAAAATAAAGAGTAGAAAAAGGTTTATGATGCAAATGTACAAGAGAAAAAAAATATAAAAGTAGATAGGATAATTTAGAAATAGTATATGATTTTTGATATAAAATTGTCTTCTATTTTTTTTTTGAAACTGTGAATTATTGGAACGGTTGAAAATGATCTTATTTATTCCTCCAAATACTTTTTGATGAGTTAGAAAATTCCATGCTTTTGCGAAGAAATTATTCGGAACTATTGGAGATGCTTTGACGCACACATAGCAGAAAAGAAATCTTTGCATGTCACAATTACCGGACAAAAATTACAGTCCTTTTTTGCGCTAATTGAAAAACTGTTAGTTCCTCCTGCCAGTACTAAACCGTTTCTGCTAATAATTAGCTAGGTAATTATTACCAGTAGATCCACGGCTAGCGTCGGCATGGTAAAACGTCATCGATGAAACCACAGTGGAGCGGAGCGCTCACAGTCCCGGGCCCCGGGCGTGCCGTTTGGTCTTTGGAGCTAACCATGTGCATGTGCTGACTGACGGTCGTGTTGTTTGTGGCAGCGGGAACCCGTTGTTCTTGGAGCCGTACTGGCGGCGTCACGCGGCGGCCAGCGCCGTGGTGTTCTCCGGGTGGCACCGCATGAGCTACACCACCACCGGCCGGTTCCAGTCCGTGGAGCTGGAGCGCCAGATCCTGCGCCTGCACAGGGCCGTGGGCAACGCCGTCGCAGACGACAAGCACCTGGTCTTCGCCAGCGGCTCGCTGCAGCTCATAAACGCGCTGGTGCACGCGCTGTCCCCGGACGCCATGGCCGCCAAGCCGCCGTCCAGAGTGGTCGCGGCCGCGCCGTATTACCCGGTCGGTCAGCCTTTTCAATCATCCATCCACCCATCTAATTAAGGCAAGTCATTTCTTATGCTGAATCCATATATACCGTGCAGTCATACAGATTGCAAACCTCCATGTTCGACGGCCGTGAGTACAGGTGGGCCGGAACCACGGCCTTGTGGACCAACGCGTCACGGACGAACTCCACCGACGGCTTCATCGAGTTCGTCACGTCGCCTAACAACCCGGACGCCATGCTCCGCAAGCCCGTCCTCTGCAGCTCGGCGTCGGCGATCGTCGACCACGCGTACTACTGGCCGCACTTCACGCACATCCCTGCGGCCGCCGACGAGGACATCATGATGTTCACCATCTCCAAGCCATCCGGGCATGCTGGCAGCAGATTCGGGTATGTACGTCACGTGTGCATGGGCAGACAGAGTGACACACAACTCATCCTGCGCATTGCATTGCACGCTGCAGATGGGCGCTGATCAGGGATGACGAGGTGGCCCAGAGGGCGTTAGACTACCTGTCGAACAGCAACATGGGCGCGTCCCGGGACACCCAGCTGCGGATGCTGGGGATCGTCAGGTTCATGCTGGACAACCTGCACGGCAAGGACGACATCTTCGGCTTCGGGCACGACGTGATGCGCAGCAGATGGCTCAGGCTCAGCGCCGTCGTGTCGCGGTCCCGCCGCATCTCGCTGCAGAAGATCATGCCCCAGTACTGCACCTACTTCAACCGGGTCAGAGAGCCATCCCCAGGTGAGCCGTGAGCGTTTGGAAATTGGAACGGAATCCGATCGAAAACGCTTGCATGCAGCTCACTCTGACGGCACTAACCGCCGGTGATTGAATTGGACAGCCTACGCATGGGTGAAGTGCGAGAGGGAGGAAGACGAAGACTGCTACGAGGCGCTGCTGAAGGCGAAGATCATCACGCGCTCCGGCGTCGAATATGAGGCGGGCAGCAGGTACACGAGGATCAGCCTCCTCAAGTCGGACGACGACTTCGACGTGCTCATGGAGAGGCTTCAGGATCTTGTCGATGCCGAGAAGTACGACGACGCTCCCAACGGTTCCAGCTCAATGTGATGACGGTAATCCATGGAAGCTTAATAAGTGGTCCGCCAATGCGGAAAGTACCAAATGCTAAACTCTGGGGTTCCATCGAGCCCATTGTTTTGTTTCTCGTGATATATAGCAGCTATGCGTAGTACTACGATCAGCTAGCCGCTGATTGTTCTACAAATGCTAGAAGATGTACAAGATTGTGAAGAGGCGTGGTAAGAATAAGATACAGTCAATGCTGCCAAAATGCGACCAGCTAGGCGCTGATTGTTCTACAAATGTACTGGAACAGTCAACTAGAAGTTGACTGTGTTCCCATAGTATAATTAACTACCTATATTGGGATTGGCGCAAATTGTGCGGTCAGTATATTGTTCCATTTATACAACTTCATTTTTCTCTCCTTGTCTGTAATAATGAATCATATGTTCTACTCTAACGTCAATGGTATTATTAATAGTTTTATTTAGATCAGTCTCAGTGGAGAATTTCATGGCGTTGTTTCTAAGATTGCCACATCACGTAGAATAAAATGAAACTTGGATGAAACACCCATTCTCAATGGAGAGTTTTATTCTACGGTTTCATAGACATTTAATTCCATGACTCATATAGAGTTGGTATTTGCGTCAAGAGTATGAAACTCATTTCTTCTCTCTCTTCTTAAAAGCCTTGCCACATCATCAAAAACGTTTATGTGGCAGCTCATTAAATGCAAATGAAACTACGGTGAGACTCCACTGAGACCGGCAGAAATAGAGGTTCAAGTGTTCAACCACGAGCGATCAGCACAGTATTTTAAATCAATAGCAGTATTGGGCTCACGTAATCAATAGCAGTATTGGGCTCACGTAATCAATAGCAGTACTGGGCTCACGTAATCAATAGCAGTACTGGGCCGTGTCACGGGCTACATAATGTGTGTACTAGCGCAAGTAGCCCAACCGGAATGCTATGACCATGTTTGGTTGCCACGCTGCGCATCTCGTATCCTTGGAGGCATCACCAAACACTGTACTTAAATCGACTTTTAAACTTGTTCTAGCTCAAATTGTTTCAAGTTAGATCAGATTGATAGAAAAGAGCACACATATTTATACACCAAATTAGTAAATGTATTTTCATAACATACTTATTATATGCCATAAATATTGTTAATATTTCCTATAAAATTAGTAAAGTTTGACTTAGAGTGATTCTAAAAATTTATTTATTTTGAGGCAGAGGGTGTACTAGCTATGGCCTTAGGCTACCTCAAACATTTTTTTAAAAAAAAATGGTGTCAGGCTACCTCAAAAAAGAAAAAAGCTATGGCCTTAGGCAGTGCCAATTTTTTGTCCAAATGTTATATTTGGTATGGCCTTTAGGCAGTGCCAAATTTTGACCAAAGTAGTATGTTTGGTTCGTGGCTAAGTCGAATTCAGACTGAAAGAGGCTAATGACAGTACTCATGTCAAGTTTTATCAAAACCATAAACATGACTCGTGAGGTCTACATGTCACAAAATCTTATTCTATATTGAACTGTAAGGAATACCGCGGTTCAAACTTCAAACCGATTTGCAAGAGTACACGCACTATCAAGTGTTTTGATTTGGAGTTCGTAATCCAAATAAGCAACACATTTATGTAACGAAGATTAGCGGCATGCTGACACGTTATTAGCTAGCTACCCCGCTGCTCATCTGGCCAAGCCAAAACGGAGCGCAGGAAATCGTCGGCCGCCAGAGAAAACTGCTGCCGCATGCTGTACTGCTTCGGATCATATTCATAGTTTACTCTGGGTTAAGATCGCAGTAGCGTAAAAATTGTAAAACCGTAAATCACTATGTGCCAGATGCCAAATGCCAAGCTACTCTGAAATGACAACTCAAGTCTCAAGGTCACTGTTGTAAACAAAAGTCTTAAGGTCAGCATTAGCTTATGCGCTAGCAGTACTCTTTTCACACATACTACAAAGCAAACAACAGCGACTCTTTTTTTCCCGGTCCATCCGAATCGCAGCCTGTTGCCCAACAAAGCTCGCGGGAAAACCCCAAACTGCCACCGCGTAAAGCTCTCAAAGTACTGCTGCGTACCGGGTACGAGACCAAATTAAAGCCACCTCCAGTCTCCAGTACGACGTACTCCGTACTCTACAATATGGTACGTCGCCGATTACGTTTGCATGCTCCCGAGTCCCGACCTGCTGCTGCTACGAGTGCCTGAGGCGAGCCCTTGCTGTCCACTGTCCAGCAAGCAGCCCACAGCATCTTGGCCCTGTCCTCAGCTAACGTCCTTGTGCCCTCGCCGCGCACGCCAGCCTGCGAGCTCGTGCATGCCGCCCGCGCGCCCCCGTGCCCCGACACGGCACGGCGCACACATGACCCGCATCCGCATCGGCGTCCTGCGCCGCGCGGGGCTCGTGTCTCTGTGATCCGCCCGTACCACGACGTCGCACGAGGGGTGGTGGTGGCCTTTCCCGAAGGCCGCGCGCGGCGGCGTCGTACGCGCAGACACCGGCCGTGCTGCCGTGCGTCGCGGTCGCGGACGGATTAATCTAACCAACCTCCCGGCCCGAGTCGCCCCTCTTCCGGTGCCGTGCCCTCCGGTCCGGCAAGGCCAGGCCAGGCCAGCCAGCTCGTGCCCACCGAGGCAGGCAGGCAGGGGCAGGGCACCCGATGCGTGCGGCGTGCAGGACGACACCCACCGCGAGGACGCGAGATTCTTTCCGTGCGTGCGTGCGTTCATTGCATCATCCGGTCTGGCCCGGTCCGGTCCAGCCGGACGCCCGGCCGGCGAGCTTCGTCGCACGTGTGGTTCCGGGCGGACTCGCTGCCAGCGCCAGGACTATTAGCGCGGGCTAATCGATACACGTTGCACTCGGTTTCTTGCAGAGAAGGGCGCTGAGATGTACTCCTACTCCTGAAGCTACCTGCACGTCGGGAAAAGAAGTGTACGTACTGTTTATCTGCATCAGTGAGGACGGCCGTTTCAATCGCACGTCGTAAAAAGTCAACACGAACAGGACCGGGCTCATGCGATGTGAGAGTCCCGACACGTGCTCGGTATTTGCGTGCAAAAAACGTCTAAGCGTTGTCAAGTTGCCGACACGTCTCTTTCGGCCCGCCCGTGGCTCGGACAATTGGATGGGATCGGGGGTACGGGACGGATGGCTACATGCAAAGCAGCGTCACGTAACGAACCCTTGCGCACGGTAGCTTCGATGCCTAGGTGCGCGTGTACAGGACTGTACGGACCGGTGGGCCTCCAGATCCTCGACGGCACACTCTCTCCTCTGCCGCCAGACATCGTTTCCCACTTGGTATACCCGTCTAAACGCTAGGGATCGATTGGAAAAACAAATCAACCAACCAAAAAATAATATATGTTCTGATAATTGATCATGAATAAAAATGAACGGCACAAAAAAAAAAGTCCACGTTACCCTAATCAAAATATGAATAGCATGTATCAACATTAATGACAACATCCATAACCAAGGTTTTCTCATTTGTTTGAAAAACTTAAGTAACAATTTTTTTGCTGGGCCTCCTCACCGCCCCCTATCTCGCTAGGCCGGAAAGGCCAAGGGCCACACGGCCTTCCCTCCATCCTCATTGTCCAAGGCCGCTCCTTCTCAGTCTCCTTTTGCTTGGACCAGAAGGAGATTGGAGAGAAGGAAGGGGAGGGAGGAATCGATCTGCGGGCGAGTCACGCGACGAAAACAACATCCTAGCGCGCCCTTCAGCGATTGTCCCGCGTGCAAGCTCACCCCACCCCACCGAGACATACTTGCCATGCATGGGCGATGGCAGATCGAGGTCAGTGCCAGTGCCAGTGCGCAAACACACAGCTGGGCGCACGCAAGTTGAGCGACCTGCGGACATTTGAGGTCGCCGAGACAGGTCATGTGACAGTGCGGACGGATGGATGGATTCGATCCAGCCTGGGGAACGCCCAGACGCCCAGTCCAGGCGTTACCAGGGCTGGGCTTTCAGCCCTTGTTTAGTTGGACCCCAAAATCCAAAAAGTTGCTACAGTACATATCACATCGAATGTTTGCGGCCCGTGCATGGAGCATTAAATGTAGACGAAAAGAAAAACTAATTGCACAGTTTGGTGAGAAATTGCGAGACGAACGTTTTAAGCCTAATTAGTCAATGTTTGGACACTATTTGCCAAATAAAAACGAAGGTGCTACAGTAGCCCCAAAATCCAAATTTCGCGAACTAACAAGGGCTCACTGGGTCTCGCCATGTGCGCTTTCAATATCCGGCGTTGCCGTCTGGGAATCGCACCGTCAGACTTCTCCATGCCCATCTCATCTCAGACAGACTTCTCTATCGTTGTGAAGAAAGGGGCTGCAGCCTGCCGGGCAAGAGATAATTTTTAGGAGTATACTACTAGGCGCGACACGTGAGTTGTTCAGCCGTTGGTACGTATCAGATTGGTAGGCGCAATAGTAGTTTTACTTTAGTTCGCGAAATTTGGAATTTGAGGCTACTGTAGCACATTCGTTTTTATTTGGCAAATAGTATCCAAACATTGACTAATTAGGCTCAAAACGTTCGTCTCGTAATTTCCCACTAAACTGTGCAATTAGTTTTTCTTTTCGTCTACATTTAATGCTTCATGCATGGGCCGCAAACATTCGATGTGACAGGTACTGTAGCAATTTTTTGGAAGTTGGGGTGGAACTAAACAAGGGCTTTGTTTTGTTTATCTCGTGCCGTCAGTCCTAGCCTCCTGTAGGAGCTAGCTACGCTCCGCTCCGGGCACTGCTCTTCGTAACGACAAGCAGCAGACCTAGCACTGCAGATGATGCAGTTGCAGCGACCTGCCGGGGACCGTGCTGATGCTGCTGCTGCAACGTGGTGGAATTGGAATGTGCCACGGGACGATGGCCAACGCTGGGCGTACTGCAGGTGGAAGCCGTGATCAGCACAAGGAAGAACTGAAGACTAGTGCCGCCGCGGATTGGTATTGTATGTCTCCACAGTTAGGAGGAGGAACACAACAGATTCCACAACACACGAGTCGTGAGTTGTGACCCAGATCCCACACTGTTACCGCCGCTTTCAGGCACCAGGACATCAGGTGGCATCCAATGATCCAAACCCATCGGCCCAAGTTCGTCTGTCATCTGTCATGCATGCATGCGCATCATATCCCCCACGGTTCCCCGGCAAACAGGCAAACAAGACAAACGGCCCCACTTGCATCTCCATCATGCCGCGCCTCCCTCCAATCCAAGCCTCGTACGTCCGGGAGAGGGACTGGGAACCATGGCCACACCCACGCACGGGCAACTACAGGCGGGGTTGACGCACTTGATGGCGTCGTTGCCGCTCGCTCGCTAGGGTGGCCTCCGTCCATCCAAGGCCCAATTGGCCAAAGCATCATCACGCACGTAGCGTTACCACTGGCAGCACAGTGGCGTACGTACGTACCCATCGTCGTCCGGTCACCTCACTGCCCATCCATCTGACCCGATCCGATCGAGTCCGTCCAACGGACACGGCTGGCCACAGGTCGCTCGCGGCAGTACGTACTCCCAGTACGTAGAGCAGGGGCCGGCGGTCGCGGTGTGACCAGTGATCTGATTGACCGCACCAAACGATGTACTCGTACGTACTCCTATATAAGTATGGTGCACGCCGGCCGGGGGCGTCGCGCACGCGACGGGGACGGCTGTACCGGGATGCCGCGGCAAGGGCGCTTTCCGTTGGGGCCGCGTGCGCCCCCGACGGCGACGTCGATGGCTGCGTCCCACCTGTACACGACCGCGACCTGCCAATTGCCAAAGGCCAAACCGAGCGAGATGCATGGCCCGAGACCGAGAGGTTCCGGTCCTGCGTCAAACGTTCTGTCCAGTGCATGCCAGTCTTATGTCGCGGCTGCCTAGAAATCTGTGTGAGATTAGGCGTGGCCCTGGCCCTGGCCCTGACCCTCGTGCGATTTGATTTTGATCGACCCAGCTTGCTCTCCTAATCTGCTCGTGCTCGTCACCGTGTTGCCAGTTGCTGGGCGAGCTAATTCGGTGAAGTGAAATGACTTACGATCTGCTTGTCTATGCTGCCGCCACCAAAAGCTGAGGAGTCCATGAATCTTCTCCTTTTCCTTGCCTCACGAGGCTACCCAGTTCTTTCTTGAGAAGACGAGGTAGACAGGTAGTACTCATAGGCTACTAGGAGTACTTTGGTGGGATTACATACTCCGTAGTAGGACCTAATTATGGCATTATGATAGTGAAAAGGTCCATTGCACAAAGAGAAAAAGTCTAAAGAGATTGGCCGAAATGTGGGCTCTTTGTCCTGTTGCGTGCGTGTACTTACTCGTAATCAATTGCGCCCCATTCTTAGCCCATGATTGTTTGTCTCTTCTGACTGGATTTCAAAGGCGCCACCCTCCACTCGCAGAAAGGGAAAAGGCCAGTGGCAGTATGATATGCACGATAGAATTGAAAAATGATTCCCAAAAAGATGTATGCTTCTCGTACTAGTTAACAAAGAAGAGGCAATCGCTTAACAGTTGTTAAGTAGGGCAGCACCTACACCTGTTAATCATGCCAACCTTCGATCATGCATTTTTCGCTTTTGAAGTCCATGCATGTATGGAATTGGAATAATGAACAGCAGTACTAAACTACATTATCTGTATGATCAGCTCATTGGCTTTTTTTTCGATAGCATAATAGTTATGCACGAAGATGATGATGCGTAGTGCCGTAACGGTAGTCCAATTATCCGGCGGAGCAACCGTTAGGCGAGCGCAGATGCATCGAACTCACTAAAAATATCATGTTGACGGCGCCGAGCTCTCCACTATATACATGTGACTAAACTAATAAGCTTTCCCTTGCCTTTGGTTCTCTTCGTTAGTACTGTTTTCACCTCAGATCAGAGAGACGGTTATCGGTTTATCGTTCCCACACGTGACTAAAATGTTCATACGAACCCGAGCTAGTTACTAGTTTTAGGGCGCGTTAGCACTAAAATTTTGCAACTACAACTAGGACCAGTGGATCCAAACAAACATGTTAATGAACCTACTAAATATTAGCTGAAGGGTTACTAAATATTAATTTTATTAGTAGGTTTAGAGTTGCTAATAGATGCTAATAGTTTATATATACCTTCAATTAATTATCGAACCACCTATTAGCAGGTCGATCCAAACAACCTCCGCTAAAATTTAGTTGGCTAAAAATTAGCAACTCTTAGCTATTATTAGGCCCCGTTTGGTAGGGCTTCACTTCACTAGTGAAGCCATTTTTTTTTTTTTGCTTCAGCTCCACGAACAATTCCACCGGTGGAGCTGAAGCGGTTTTGGTAAACCGTTTGGCAAAATGGCTTCTCTGTGCAAGCATGTTTTTAGGGCCCTGGAGAAGGAGCCGGGAGAAGTCACTTTTTTTTGCTCCATCCCACCCAAAATCACTATGAGAGCATGTTTTTAGGGGCTTCACAAGTAAAACTATTTTACTTTACCCTGTTTGATAGAAAACGGCTCCAAACGGCTCCTGAAGCCGGTGGAGAAGCCCTGCCAAACGAGACCTTAGTTAGCTAATTTTTATTACTAATGGATTCAGACATGCCCTGCTAGGACGAATCTGCACTAATATTTTTGGCAAAAATATTTACGTTTTTATCGTATACTACGAGGATCGATTCATAACAGTAGAATGGCCATCGGCAGCGGCGGCGAATAGCCGAATAGCCAAGTAGAGGCTACAGCACAACCTGGCGCACAGGAGGCCTTGGCGCAGAAGAACCCAAGGGCTTCTTCCCGTTTGGCTGCATACATACACTAGTACAAGGGCTTAGTCGTACTAGCCGCTGTTGGAGGGAACGGGCCACTTCGCGCGCACGGGCGGGGCATTTAAAACCCCGTTCGTTGGCTTCTGGCATTGGCACCGTGTGCCGTGTGCGTCCCCCAAATTCCGTTGCCCGCCACGGGGAATCCGGGCCGGGGAAGGCGGAGCCCGCTGGTGCTGGACCGCCGCGCCCACGTGAGCACCCGCCCCACCCCTGAAAGCGCCAGCCACGCGCGCACCGCCGGCTCGCTATCAGCGCGGCGGACCAGGGCCGGGGCACGTAGCGCGCGCGACGTTTACGCTTGGTTCCGGTTCGATTCTGTGAGACGCGACGGGAGTCACGGCTGCCGAGCTGGCCAGCCAGCGCGGGGACGCGACACGATGGGGGCGGATCCGGCGCGCGTCCGTTTGGCAGCCAGCCAGCCAACCGCATGCATGAGGCATGACGGACGAACGGGAACCAATCGTGCGCGGCGGATGCATGTGGGCGTGCTGTGGTGGGGCGCCGGCCGTGGGCGGATCGCGCTGACCGCACGGTTGGGTTCGATGGCAACGTCGCACCGTTCCGTCGTTCGGTGCCTGTCTCTCTTTTCTCGGCTCTTTCCTTACGCATGCATGTATGAGCGCTGATTGATTGGGGCAGCAGGCGTCTTTCATGATCGTTTGCCCTGACTCCAGCTCTTGCTTGCTAGCTTGCAGTTGGACAGACCAAGGAGAGAAAAGATCATTTGGGACAGGGATTAATAGTTGGTGTCTTTTTCCACTTTTCTTTTGGCGTTTTTTCTCTACCTTAGCAGCAGGCCAGCAGCAAAGCAGTATCTCGTCTCAGCCTATCTTCCAGAGCGTTACTTAACCTGATGTTTGAAATTTTCTTGCTTTTGTGCACTTCTGCACCTTACACGTACGTGATTACGTGAGCAGTACAAATTGCACAATGACGCTAGTAAAATAAATAAATAAATAAAAAATCGTGGGATCTTCGAAAGGAAAATGAGGAACACATGATTTGAGGCTCTACACATTGACCTCCTCCATCCAAAAGCAACAGGCAGAGTATGGGGCTTTCATGAGTAAATAAAATAAAATATCCCTGCTGTAAGCAAATCAAGATTCAGAACAAATCTCCAACAGACCTGAAGCACCGAGACCAGAAGTCTTAAAATTTGGCAGCCGTACCGAGAGGAAAACAGGACGTAGCTGATGTGGAACTCAACTGAAGATTATGCCGTGGGGCCGATTCAGCATTGCTGAAATAAAAACAAACCAATCATCATTTGATTGGTTTTTCCTCCGATCTGGGGTGAAAAAAGGTCGATGTCACCGGTGTTGCAAGGAACTTGATGCATATCCACGCCTCCTGTCACTTCAAGATCCAATTTTGTCAAAAGAAAGCGTGTGCATGCATTTTGGATCCCGTAGTAGTAGTAGTGATGGATCAGACTGCGAGGTGGTGCAAATCTGTCAAGCCACAATTATAAAGGAGGCTTCTATGTTGACCAAAATAATAAAAGTAGCAAAGCATGTGGATGGTGGTTTAGTTGGGGACTAATTTATGTTGTACGCCATTATCTAAAAAACATGCTGTACGCTTGCTTAGTCAGTAAACATTTGTTGTTCTTTCTTATTATTATTATTTATCTGCTCGGCGTTCAAAAGTTGATCCGTTTTTAAATTCGGCTTCGGAATCAGGAAGAAAAACGGATCGGTTACAAGGTACTAGGCTTTTCGAAGTGATCATTTGGTTGGTACAGGCCTTATCATTTGAGCTGAATCCTGCCACCTTGCATTAGATTGCTCGTTCTGCCCCGATCTCAGCCTTGAGCCTTCACACATAGCAGCAGTATACATATGTCTCACGTCGTTCACTTCTAGATCCAGCTGTCCAGCTCTTGTTTTGATTTGTTTTTAAGAGTTCCTCTTGTTGTTATTTGCGAGCTTATTGCACATACATTATGCTGGCTCGATCTGGTTTCAATCATCCCTGAACCAGCTAACACGTAACACACACACACATATGCAGGTCAATTCGATCTGATCTAGTAATTGCATCACAGCTGGATATGGGTGTGATCCCTTTGACCGCCTGATGGGGCGGCCAGCGAGCCAGCCTATACACACATGTCTGAACGGTAACTTCACCACCGCTAGCTGGTGCAGTGCAACCAATATAATTGCAGCGACAAGACGGCGACAGGACTGACGTACTTAATCCGTTTTGCTTATAAGGCTTGTTTAGTTTCAAAAAGTTTTTTTTTTCAAAAAGTGCTACAGTAACCATCACATCGAATCTTGCGATACGTGCATAGAGCATTACATGTAGACGAAAAAAAACTAATTGCACAGTTTGGTTGAAAATCGCGAGACGAACGTTTTGAGCCTAATTAGTCCATGATTGAATACTAATTACCAAATAAAAACGAAAATGCTACTGTAGCCAAATTTCTAAATTTGACTCAACTCAACAAGGCCTAAATCATATTTTTTTAGCTAACAAACAATATTTTTTTCAAACAATAAATCATCTAGCAGTACTTTTAGCCATGTCTTATCAGACAAACGAACAAAACAGCACATCGTTGGCACACACGTCTGTTGCTGCTGGCACGAGTGATACGATCGTAAATTATAAATTAGAATAGTATTTTTTTCTTACACCAAACCCGCCAACAGATTGTTTACGGCCTGCCGAACCGGCCGAAGAAAGACCGACGAAACGAAAGCGACTCGATCGTACGTGCGGCAAAATAAAGTGCTACAGGTAACCACCGCCCGGTTGTCCGTGAAAATGGCGGAGGGGCAGGCAAACAAAGGGTTCGATCGAGGGCTCGGTCGCACGGGGACTGTGCCGGCTGGGGACGACGGTGTTCGTTCATTCGCGTCTGCACGCCACGGCCGATGGATGCCATCGCGGGCGGGGCCCATGTGCCGATCGATCCGCCGAGCGCGCCGCGGGTTACGGCCGGCCGCGATGCGCGTCCGCCGCGCCCGGGCATGCGCGCCTATGGGCCGTGTGGGTGGCCGGCTAGCTGCCCGTGTCCGTGTGCCATCCACATCGAGAGATCAGAGATGGCCGGGGTGACGAGTGTGTGTACATGAACATGATGCGGTACGCGCACAGTGCACCTGACTGGGCGTAGCAGACGTGCGCTACCTCCCCCTCCCGTCCTAGGCTCCCCTAGCTAGCGCTGCGACTGCGATGCATCTGCATGCGGCTGGTACACTACACGCTAGCAGGAGCGTCGCAAACAGTCCAAGACTGTGGGGGCGTTCTCGGTCAAGCAAGCACTGATGGCAAAGGGGTGTTCGGCTGGTACGGCCGTTGAGGAATTTGGACGAGACGGAGAAATTCCGGAGGAATTTATAAGAAAAAAAATACTATTCTAGATAAAAAAAAGAAACGGAAGTCAGGTTTAAAAACACGCTAACGAACCAAAGAGATTGCATCGCATCGCGCGCGCGCCTAGGCTCAGCACAGCAGCTACGCTGTACTACGCTATGATTGCTGGTGCTTGTGCTTTTTGGGAGATCGATCGATCTGCAATGATTTGTAAATCCATTGGCATTGGCAAACCGATATATATAGAAGGGAAAAGAGTCGAGACGACACAACGCGAGTAGACGAAGTGCTAGCTCTGTGCACAGATAGCGGCATCTCAGGTGCAAGTGCTCCGTGCGGCGCACTGCAGAGTTCTTGGTCGTTTTCCTCTCAAGAGTCAAGACGACGTATCACGGAACGGAAGAGAAGACCCCAGCCACGTGTCTCTCTCTTTTTTTTTTTGCCCTGTTCCATCGGCGTCCGTGAGAGAGAGAGAGACGGCTCTCCACTCCGCTCTGCAAGCCTTGTCCGTTTCTGCGACCACTCCTGCATCATTAGAGATCGGTCGAACAAGCACCCAGACCCAGCGACAGCCGCCAGATGGGGCGATGAGAGACGTCTCTCCACTCCTGCATCATTAGATGGGACGATGAGAGAGCTTTTGGCAGGTGATGGGTGCAGGCAGTGAGACAGAGATACCCATTGAACAGCGGCTACTACAGGGGTCACGCAGCTTTATTACTGGCTTGGTACCCTCTTCCTCGCATTCATGGGCAGAGCCGCATTCATGCACAGTGGTAAATGCCGCAAAGCCGTCACGACACGAACGAACAACCCGGCAGCGCCGCCCGTCACTTTTCGGGAGAGAGGTGAGCTGAGGTGCTCTAGTGGCCTACCTACGCGACACGGTCCTAGCGCCGTGGCATCGGCCATCGGCAGCGGAGGCTTCAGTTCGGGGCTTGTTTAGATCGTAAGTTTTTTCGCTTTCTATTCGTCACATTAAATCTTTAAACATATGCATGGAGTATTAAATATAGATAAAAAAATAATTAATTATATAGTTTGATTATAAATTACGAGACGAATCTTTTAAATCTAGTTAGGCCATGATAGGATAATAATTATCAAATATAAACGAAAGTGTTACCGTATCAAATATTGATTTCTAACCCAGTCTAAACAAGACCTCGGCCATGCAAGCTCCGATTTTGTTCGGCAGATTTCACGTACCATGCTACGAGCCTACTGATGCTAGATCGATCACTCGCTCAGCTGCCGCGAGTCACTGCTACCATAGCCCTTGTCCCTGGATGCCCTCTGGGAGCAGAGGGTGGAGCCGTGGAGGCATCCGGCCACGCACACTAGCACCACCCTACTCCTAGGGTCCACCGGGCCCCTGCACGGCTGCACAAATGATGGATGGTGGCATGACACCACCACCATTTGCAACAAGAAAAAAATACTACTACGAAGTAGTACTACATGCATGCCCACTGCAGGCCTGGCAAAAACATTTCCTGCAGACATTTGCTAGCCAGTAGACGTGCACTCATGAATAGTACGGTCACGTTCGCTTGTCTTTTAATTCGTATTTTTTTACTTATCTTTTTAATTAGAATAATATTTTTCTCTTCTAACGAATCAATTAAAACAATATTTCAGCTTGTTTTTCGAGCGAAGCGGACGGGCCTACATGTATAACCCCATGGGCTCTTAAGGAAAGAGAATAATAATCAAACAATTATATAAGAGCCCTAATCTACACTGGGAAACACTAATTTTTAACTGCAAATCTACTTATCTATCCTTGAAACCGTGACCCTTTTTGAATTACAGAACCTTCTAGCGCCGGCTGCTTGTGAGCAGCAACGCTTTGTGCCAAGCGCCTGGCATACGTACACGGTGGCAAAATTTGCATGAACTGCTGTTAAGCGCCGTCCCAAGCGCCGGCGTTGTACGTTGGCCTAATGCTCATGTAAACTTGATCCCCGGATTAGAGTAGTGTCGGTGTTTTTTATCATCGACGAGTAAATTTATATTTGCGCGTCTGGCTTGGATAGTGTGCTCAGATGACATAAGGGTTTATACCGGTTCGGGGGAACGTCCATACGTCCAATTCGCTGCTGCTCGTGTTACCGGTACTTGTTGTGCAGTAGAGGTTACAAACAGGCGAGAGAGGGAAAAGATCCCAAATCTCTGGTGGAAGACATGAACGGGTGCTGAGAGTTCGATTGCTGCTCAGTCGTGTGCTCGTGCCGTGCTCTTGTGTTCAGATCTCGTGTTTTTTCCGCCCCTCCATGAGGCGTCCTTCTTCTCCTTTTATAGACCAAGGGAAAGCGCGGGTTACAGAGGATGAAAAGTAGAAGAACGAGAGAGAAGAAGGCTTCTAGAGTTGTTGGGTCCTGCTTCTCCTTCACGCGGGTTCCGCTAATCCTGTAGATGTCAACTGGGACGACTCCATGTCGCGGCTCTGTTCGTCACTGGCACCATGCGCGGCGTCATCTGCCGGTTATGGCGTTCCACTCCGTCCTAGCAGACGTCGTGGTGAGCTAACGTGCCTGTCAGCGCCCGTACGAGGATTAGGCAGAACAACACCGGCACGCCCGACACTGTTCTTGATGTGAATCCCCTGGTATGACCCGTCACGGCCACGGGTTACATCGAGACGTGCTAGCCTCTTTCCTGGCGTTAGAGTTTTGACCCAGGCCTATACGTTTGGACCTAGAGCGGTTGGCAGCGGTATGGGTGCTCGTCGGATGAGACGAAAACCGCATCCTCGAGGTTAGGCGAGACGGAGCCCACGACCTTGGGCGAGACGGAGCCGCACCCAATGGGTCGGGAGAGACAGAGACCACGTCCTTGGGGTCGGATGAGACAGAGTCCGCACCCAAGGGGTCGGACGAGATGGAGACAACATCTTTGGGGTTAGGCAAGACAGAGCATTTTTAGCTCGTGGGCCTGAATGGGTTAGGCAAGGGTGCCCCAGAGCGGTTATGAACCCGTCAGAGGGCCAGCCTTCGAACTCCTGGGCCTAAATGGGCTGTTGGAGCATTTTTAGCTACATATCCCACCTTACCTGTGACGATTCTCACGCCCTTCTATACCGATGCCGAGCCAGACGACATCGAGAAGGAGGTGGCCCCTCTGGCATAGGACTTACCTACGGAGATAGAGGATGAGACCATCCCCTCAAGAGATTAGTTAGGTAGATAAGCCAGGTAGTGAACATAAAATGAGTGGACAAGCTCTCGTTATGGCCAAACATATTTTTAGTACTTCTCCCCTTTTTGTATAAAAAGGTTAATGCATTTCGACCCTTTCCATCGTTAAGGCTGTAAAGCTCGAGGTGCCAGTGAAGAAACTCTGATCACGCTGGTGAGCAAAAACACCGTAGCTGCTGGGGCATAGGTTTCTTGCAGTCCCACCAATTTTACTCAGCGTTCGTTTCCGCAACCCTTGCTTCTTGATCTTAATGTGAGAAAGGGTCAGGCATAGAGAATGTTTACCGGGTAGATATACTCTTTAATGCATTCCAACTCTTTCCGTAGTTAAGGCTAAAAAGCTCGGGGTTTGGGTAAAAAACTCTGATCACGCTGGTGAGTAAAAATATCGTAGCCGCTGGGGCATAGGTTTCTTACGGTCCGACTAGTTTTACTTAGCCTTCATTTCTGCAACCCTTGCTTCTAGATCTTAACGTGAGAAAGGATCAGGCTTAGAGATTGTCTACCAGATAGATATGCTCTTAGAAGCCCCTGAGTGAGGCCCGACCGCTTGCCATTGCTGGGGTTGGGTGTCACTAAAGATCAAGGAGTCAATAGCGAAACCAAGAAGAGAAAGCGTGCGTAAATTAAGAATAAAAGTGATGTAGCGGTTCAATGTTCTAGGCATTGACAAAGACTTCATCGTCGATGGTCCTAGGCTCCTTGTCGTTGCTGGGGTCGGATGTCACTAAAGATCGAGGAGTCGATATCGAAACTGATAAGAGAAAGCGTGCTTAAATTAAGGGTAAAAGCGACGTAGCTGTTCAATGTTCCAGGCATTGATGAAGACTTCGCCATTGATGGTCTTGAGCCTATAGGTGCCTGGTCGAAGCACCTCCACGGCGATGTACGGTCCCTCCCATGGCGGAGAGAGCTTGTGGCATTTTTTGTTGCTCTAGACGAGGCGGAGCACCAGGTCCCCGATGTTGAGACGCCTTAGGTTGTGATTGAGCTCGAGACCGTCGAACTTGTCCTCCAGCTGGCCAACTTCTCGGCAATATACAGCCATCTTGGCATTGTGGCAGCTTGATTCCTTCATAACTTGGTTAATGACCAGCTGGGAGTCGCCCTGGACGAGAAGCCATTGGATACCCAACTCGACAGCGATGTATAGGCCATTGATGAGTGCCTCATACTCGTCCACATTATTGGAGGAGGAGAAATGGATGCGAACCATGTACCTCATGTATACCCCGAGGGGTGAGACAAAGACCAGCCCAGCGCCGGTGCCTGTCTTCATCAGCGATCCATCGAAGTACATCGTCTTATACTCTTGGTCGACGACTGCTGGCGGCATTTGTTTCTCGGTCCCCTCTGTAATGAAATTAGTCAGCACTTGGGACTTTATGGCTGTCCGAGGGGTGTATGAAATGCCTTGACTCATCAGCTTGAGTGCCCACTTCGTGATTCTTTCTGAGGCATCCCAGTTTTGGACGACCTCATCGAGAGGGAAGGACGTCACAACTATCACCGAATACGGCTCGAAGTAGTGACGCAACATTTTTTTGGCGATAAGGACGACGTACATGTGTTTCTAGATTTGGGGGTAGCGAGTCTTGGAATCAGACAAGACCTCGCTAATGAAGTACACGGGACGCTGCACTATGAATGCATGTCCCTCTTCTTCTCGCTCTACCACTAGGGCGGCGCTGACCACTTGCGTGGTGGCCGTAATGTAGAGTAGAAGCGGTTCCCCATAGGTCGGGGGGACTAGGATCGAGGCCTTCGTCAGGAGCTGCTTGACTTTGTCAAGTGCCTCCTAGGCCTCGGGCTTCCATTCGAAGCGATCAGTGTTCTTCAGAAGCCAATAGAGGGGGTGACCTCGTTCGCCGAGGCGTGAGATAAAGTGGCTGCGCACGGTGAGGCACCTTATAACTCGCTGTACCCCCTTTATGTTCTAGATCGGGCCTATCCTTATGATGACCGAGATCTTCTCTGGGTTGGCTTCGATGCCATGCTCGGAGACGATAAAACCCAACAGCATACCCCTCGGGACCCTGAAAACACATTTCTCGGGGTTGAGTTTGATATTGTTTGCTCAGAGTTTTGCGAAGGTCTGCTCTAGGTCGGCTTTGACCTGGTCAGCTTGTTTGGACCTGACCATGATGTCATCTACGTAGGGCTCAATGGTTTGTCCAATGAGGTCTCCGAAACACTTGAGCATACAACACCGATACGTAGTCCCCATATTTTTTAGACCGAACGACATTATGACGTAGTTGAACGATCCGAACAGGGTGATGAAAGATGTCACAAGCTGGTCGGACTCTTTCATCGTAATTTGATGGTACCCAGAGTACGCATCAAGGAAGCAAGGAGTTTCACACCCTGAGGTCGAGTCGACTACTTGGTCTATGCGTGGCAAAGGAAACAGATCCTTTGGACACGCTTTGTTGAGACCCATGTAGTCAACATACATTCTCCATTTTTCACTCTTTTTCATATAAAAATGAGATTGGCTAACCACTTAGGGTGGTATACTTCCTTGATGAACCTAGCCACCAAAAGCTTCGCAATCTCCTCATCGATAGCCCTGCGTTTCTCCTCGTCGAAGCAACACAGGCGCTGCTTCATCAGCTTGGAGCCTGGCCTGATCTTCTAGGTATGCTCGGCGACTTCTCTTGGAATGCCTGGCATGTTCAAGGGTCTCCACACAAAGACATCTCTATTGGCATGGAGGAAGTCGGTGAACATGCTTTCCTCTTTAGAGGAAAGTGTGGTACCAATGCTCACCACTTTGCCCTCGGAGCTGCTGTGGTCTATGAGGACCTCCTTGGCACCCTCTATAGGCTCAAAAGACCTGGCCAACCACTTGGGGTCGAGCGCTTCTTTGACGACCTCCTCCCTGATGGCCGCAAGCACTTTGGAGGCGACAATTGCTGCAGCGTGTTTGTAGCACTCAAACTCGCAATCGTAGGTGTGCTGGAGGAGGTGTCGATGGTGATATCCCCACATGGACCCGACATCTTCAACTTGAAATAGGTGTTGTTGGGCATGGCCATGAACTTCACGTAGCATGGACATCCTAGGATGGCGTGGTAGGTCCTGTGGAACCTAACCACCTCGAAGGTAAGGGTCTCTGTCGGGTTCATAAACCCGGGGTCCCTCGGGGACCGACTTCCACACCAGGACTCGGCCCAGGAAAACAACCTTTCTTTCTTCTACACCGGCCCGAAAGTCTAAAACCAATAGACCGGAGCACTCGCTTTAGGCCCAGGCCGCCTTTGGCCCATCTCTCTGACCAGAGCACTAGCTCAGGCTTAGGCCAGCTCCGAATGGCCTCTTCGATCGGAGCGCTAGCGTCAGGCCCTGGCTGCCTCCGCACGGCCTCCACTCAGAAAGCCTGACCTGAGGACCGCCTCTGACTTCGACCCCGTGACCGGGGCTCGCGGGAAGCCTGCTCACTGCTCTTCTCTGACTGGCACGCCAGAACCGACTGGGGACCATCCGACCGGGGACGCCCGCTCGGAAAGTACTAGAAGGCGTGTGGAGAAAGGCAAGGCATGGCTCACAAGTCTTAGCCGAAATTCCTAAGTCGGACAACGCTTTGACGAAGCTAGGGTTGGGAATTTTTGTAGGCAAATTGGATTAAGAAGTAGTGTAATTTCATGGTTCGTTTTAGTAGTTTGACATACTATCTCGAGCGTAAAATTGGTGGTGTAGCTACTGGATCACCTAGTTGGATTTTTTAGCAGCATTAAAAAGCGTGCAAGACACGTTTTTGAACGGTACCAGCGTCTGGCCGCGGTCACCATGACTTGGCCGGCGTTGCCGCCAGCAGCACACACGCGCCAACGCACATCGCCGCCCAGAGTGCACCACCACTGCCGCACCCTGGCACACAACTCGCATGCACACACGCACACTGGGGCCCAGTGAGCCTGGCCGCTCTACCCGCCGTCGCATCTGCCTGAGCCTTTCTGCTTGCCATTGCCGTCGCGTTGAGCTACGTCCATGGTCGCGCTGTGTTTCGACCGCCACTCGCCCGGTCACTACAACTGCTGACACTTCACGGCTGCATGCGCGTGGGTTTGCCCCCGCCTACCTTAGCCATCACGTCCTTGTTCGTGCGTCTCCACGCTACTGCCTCCCTGGACTAGCGCCAGCCTCTGTGGCGTGAAGTGCCGTGCCATCGCCGTCTTGCGGGTCGTGGCACTGTGTTCACACGTCGTCGTGCCAGAGTCGTACGCGCATGTGGTGCCATCAGCATCGTGCTGCTGTCCTCTCCCAATTAGTGATTGCACCACGCCAAGCTCCCTATCCCGTGCCAAGGCAAAACCCACAGAGCTTGGTCCTACCCTCATAATTGCGCGCGTATGGAGCTTGGTTTGGAGTCTAGCGTCGCGCCAAGACTGCCACTGTTGCGGCCATACGATGTCGGGGCGTCAATTTGAGTTTTCCCCTCGTCGGCCACCAAAAGACTGAGTAGAGTCGTCCATCCAATTAGCCTTGCGTAGTCCACCTCCTTCCAATTAACCGCACACCCAACTAGCCCTGTTAGTTAGCCAGCGATTGGAGTCATCCCGACGAGCTTCCATCCTACAATGAGGTAATGTAGGGCATTCTCCACGCGGTGGTCCGCCATGGCCATCGAGGTGGGTGTTCGGCTAGCGCGTCCCTCCGTGGTCCGTTGTGTCAATTGAGTGGTGCCTTTGCGTCGTGTTGACTTGATTGCCTCGCCCGGGTAACAGTTTCGCTAACGAAGCAGCAGGTCACCGATGACACTGTCGCCGCGCTTGCAGTGAACCAGAATGACCTCACGCTTGTGGCCAACCACCCTACCTAGTCCCACGACTTCATCTAGGGCATCCTTCATGTATCTGGTGAGGCACCTTCGCTCCTAGGGTAGCGGTAGAGGCGTTGGGCTAGGTTAATTTGCCGGTGTTGGTGTCACCACGGCCAAACCCCACCGTGGTGCGTGGCCATGCCTCTGTGCGGCATCACTCATGGTGTTTATTACCTCTATCAGATGTGCTTGAGTTGAGGAACGTCACGGTGGTGAGTATTGCTGTCGAAGGTGTCCGAGCTCGCCGGTGTTTGGCCGGAGATGCTGCAGCCTCTGTTAAGTTTCGGCCAAGGACCTTGAAACAAGAATTCATAGTGAACCGAGGGGTTAAGTGCAAGCGTCAGTGAGAGAGTGAAATAGTGGAAAGGACTGTGGGTTCATTCAGTTGAAATCCGGGGTCTCTTTTGCATAATCACCGACGCGCGCGTGGGTCTCCCCGTGCTGGGCCACTGTCGCACGTGGGCCGCGCCGGTGTGCTGCGCATGCA
This sequence comes from Miscanthus floridulus, assembly GCF_019320115.1. NCBI lineage: Eukaryota > Viridiplantae > Streptophyta > Magnoliopsida > Poales > Poaceae > Miscanthus > Miscanthus floridulus. The sequence continues at coordinate 101,618,546 of NC_089584.1, forward strand.
CGCGCGCAGGGCACTGGAGTGGGCTGAGCCGCTTGCTCGCGGGCCACGCTGAGGAATTTGGTTTTTCATTTTCCAGTGAATTAATAAGTGTTTATTCAATTTAGTTTTGAGATGAAGTTTGAAAAACGATTGTAAATGTTGTAGGTATCCAAAAAATAGTGAAACAAAATTTGTTAGGTTCAAAAAATATCATCTATCTGTTGGTGTAGTTAGTTTACAGTTAGCTATAACAATGATAGAGTCATAAATTTAATTTAGAAAGCTTAGTATTATGTAGCTCAATATTTGTAGGAATTTTTGTGGCAAATCTGTGATAGCTTTAGCCATGAAATTTTGACGGTGGTCTCATTAGATTATTGTGCGCTCACTGTAATTTTTGTAGCACTAGAGTAGTGTAACACCCCGGTGTTATGCCTGCATTTAGGCACTGCAAATCATACATATCATGCATCATCAAGCATCCAAATCATACATGCCTAATCATGTAAATAACAACTGAAACACTGCTTCGAAACATACGAAACATGTTCGTGAAATGTCAATGTTGCATACACCTGTTTAAGAGTTATTTTGCCCTGATTATGTTGCTAGGCTAGTAAAACATGGTTGGCTATCAGGGTAAATCACCTAGAAATGTTTAGTACAATTTTTGGAGCAAGGTTTGTATTTGAATTATTGGCAAATTTTGCTTCAACAATAATTTCCCAAAAATTAGGGTTTTGAGTAAAACATTACTTTGATTTTATAATTCAAAATCTAGAAAGAATTTGGCTTTGGTCATAAAAGCAAAGTTGTAGAGAATTACATTCTAATCAACTTTCATTTTTGGTACATTTTCAAAAGATGTCATTTTCTTGTTCAAAATGATATTTGAAAGATGGTATTTGAAAAATTCTTGAAAATATTAATTGAAAAAGGGTTTTTTCTCACTTCGTGGGCCGCCGCCTCGTTTTCGGCCCACGGCCGAAGCCGGCCTGGCCTGCAACCGCGAGCCTCGCTAGCCCAGCCCAGCCCAGCACCACGCCTGGCCTGCCTCCGCGCTCGCCCGCCCGCTGACGCGCCGCGCCGTGTCCCGACCAGCGGCAGAGCTCGCCCGCCGCGTGGCGGCCATGCGCCGTCGACGCCGCCGCGCGTCGCAGCCGGCCTGCGCCCGCACCCACACGGCCGCCTACTTCTGTTGGAGCCGCTGCGCTCGCTTGCACTCTTCCGCGCTACCTCTCCTCTCCGCAAGCGCCGAGCTCACTCACTCTCTCCCTCGCCGCGCCACCGCACCCGCCGGTCGATTTCACCGCCTCTCCTCCACCTCGGCCAGCAATCGCGTGCCAGCAGTTCCGCCTCGCTCTTCGGCACATGGTGCTCGCGCTTGTGCCGACTGATTGAGCCCAGGTAGTGCCTTCTAGCGCCTCGCCACCGTCGGCCATGGCGCCGCCGTGCTCGGCCGCCGTGGAAGGCACCCTTCCTCCTCTTCTCCACCCTGCCTAGCTACTTGCCCATGTACGCTAGCTTCTCATGAACCGCATGCACCCGCTAGCTCGCCCTATCACGGCCAGCAATGGTCGCCGGTCTCGTTGGCCGAGCCGCGCCGCCGCGGCGTCACAGCGCCAGTGTGGCCTTCGCCTCGGCCGAGCCAGGCCGAGAGGCCATGGGCCGACGCCCGACCAGGCCGCCTCCCCCTTCCCTTCGCTCGGGCCGCACAGGCCAAGTGTGGCCGTGGGCCGACTGATTCCCGCGGGCCGGCCCAGTAGCAATAGGAGGATTCGTTTTCAATTTTTCTTTATTATTTGAAAATAGAAATGGTTTGGATACTCAAATTTGCTCCAAATCTGTTGAAATACATTTTACTAGGTTCCTTATCATCAGATCTACTTGGAAAAATTATTGCATGTCATTTTTGAGATACTTTTCTGTAGAACTTTATTTAATCATGGATATTGCTGATAACTTGAAAAATATGTAGAAAAACCTATAGGCTTTAGAAAAATATGATTCCAAGTTTGTTGATCTTTTTATGTAATGTACTTCCTAGGAAAAAATATATTTCATGCATGTGCTGTGGGAAAATTTTGAGGTGTAGTTCAAGCACCTTTAATGGTTAATTTTTGTTATTTTAGCTAGAGAGCAAACTTTGTATAAAACATGCATGTGATAATTTTTGTACAGTAATTGTATGCTATGAAGAACATAGGAAAAATACTAACTCTGTTGTTTGACACTTTTCATAGTACATAGTATTTTTATGTTCATAATCATGCCATAGCTTGTTATTTTTGTGTAGGCGAATCCACTCATTCAAATACCATGAAAATCTGATAGTAGACTACTTAGGGTAGTAATGTGCCATGGTAATTTTCTAAGATTTTTCTAAGCAAGAAAAATAGAGGTTGCTATTCAAACCTATTATTAATTAGGGTTTAAGTAAGTGTTGCTTTAAGTGTGATTAAGAAATTAGTGAATCTTTGGTGTATCTTTGAAGCATTTAATAAGATGTGTTGACTTAACATATTAGTAGTAGAAGAGAATGCAGTAGATGACATGTGCTTGTAGTATATTTTCTTGGATGATGTTGACTACCTTGCATTCAAGCATATCCCTTGTATTCATCTCATCCGATGCACCGATTACATAAGCACTTATGCACATTGCATCATACAGGATCGCAAACCAAGAACCCAGTCGTCATACCCGAGGAGCCCGAGGAGCAGCTCGAGGTGCAGCCACAGGAAGTGCCTGAAGCCGACGAGGAGGACGTTGAGGAACTTCTGGAGTGCCCCGATCACCGCCCGAGCTCCTTCGAGAGAGGCAAGCCTCGGAGCATTTTCTCCCAGTTTGTAATTATTAATTCAATGCTTTACTTTAATTGATGCATTACGTTCAGGAGTTGTTTGCAACCGTTGCTGCATTATACCTTGTTTACCTTTGTTATACTATATCCTTGTTACCCTGGTATCCGTAGTCGAGTCAATGCTTAGCTGACTTAGACCGGTAGAAGTCAGGTGATTTCCTATCACCTACGAGCTATAGGTGGTTATCTGGATCTGCTTAGATGACTATGAAGTCATGGTATAACTAAGTGTTAAATGAAGTTGAGACCGGTTGGAGACTTACAGAGTTTTGGACTGTAGTGCTTTCCGTCTGTGTCGATTAAGGACCGATCGTTGTTGGGCCTCGAGTCATGTTGAACGCATGCCTTACATTTAGCTGGCCGGATAAAGTACCTTCCGACCGTGAAGCTAGGAGATTATTCGGGCCGAGTAGATTGCCCGCAGCGCACTGTGCCGGAGCAGGTGTGGTAGGACATGGGGGCGAGATGATAAGACCAAAGTGCAGTCGGTCGGCCCCCGGGTACATGTGGTTCCTGGCAAACTCGAGATTCCTAGATAGTTGACTCGGTGATCAATATCTCACTTTAGCGGGTGAGTGAGGTTTGTGTAAGGAATAAATCACCAGCTGGTTAGGAATCGATTCGAATCGCCATCGCTCCTGGATAGTGAGCACTTGACTTGAGTGACTTCATCGTAGTAAATGTTTATGGAACACTTGGACAGTTATAATGAATATGACAGTATGGAAGTTGTTTAATGATCATTGGTTATCATTATCTGCTTAATCACATGTTTGCTCTAGTATAGGTACAAATCTAGTCGACAGGTTAATAACAATTAACTTGACAATAATGCTTTTGAAAAGGATCTTGAAATGCTAAAAATGCTTCTTTTTGCAAATGAGTCAGCTACCCTACTATAAAGCCCTTCATAATCCTTGGTGTCATTTATTTTCGGTTATGTCGGGTAAGTCTAGCTGAGTACCTTCTCGTACTCAGGGTTTTATTCCCACTTGTTGCAGATGGGCAGATGTATTACGGCTACTGTATCAACTGCCTTTATCCTGCGATGGGTGATGCTTAGGACCATGGGCATGGTCATTCCTTACGTCTCATCTCATGCTTTTGTTGGAGATGATCATTCGCTGGCACTGTATTTGAACTCCATGTGAGTGTGTGTGTGGTTTGAACAAATGACTTCCGCTACTTTTATTCGAACTTGATTTTGTAATAACTATGTTGAAACTCTGATGTATCTGAGATTGCGAACTTTTATGTAATATGTGATGGTGACCGCTAAACTTATTACAATCTTGGCCGGAATGGAAGTTGGTTTGAAATCCTTCGTGATTTCGCGGACTACCGGGTTATACGGGCTTAAGTTTGCTAAATCGTCTGCTCTGGCGGATGATTTTCTTACTTAATTTCGTATAATTGGTCGGTTCTGTTACAGCTGGCATCAGAGCATGGTTTAGCGTGTTACTGTTCACAAGTGTATTTAAAACAAAAAGGCATTTGAAAAACGTGATTTCCAAACTATAAAGTGTGCCAGTGGTCATATCCTTTATGCCTAGTTAAGGACTCTAGGTGGCTTAATTAAGTACTGACTTGGGATTCTTGCATCATATTTCTCTTTCGTCGCTCATACGACGTGCTATGGTATGAGTGCCACTTGTTTGAGTGGTAATGTATGGATCAATTGCCTCTACGCCTTGGTAAGTGTGAGTTGTGAGAGCATGATCGGATACACCGCCGATCTAGGGTGAATGCTTATATGATGCTGGAGTAATTACATGTTCTACGCATGTTTTACAAAGGTATCTCATGTATGGGTCTTCCGTCTGTTGAGGCAATGCCGTCAATAGGACAATGGTTCGGGTAGTTACTACCGTTGTACACGTATCTGGGGATTCGTGTAGAGCGTGTAGATAGAATTTACTGCTTTTATGCATTCATTGGGAATTGGGCTGAAATGAATCTTCTGTAGGTACATAACAACGCTATCGTGTAGAACGTATTAGCTACGTATTTGAGAGATCATGTGTATGCCACCGAATTCATCGTTAGAAATTATTCATTTCATAAGTTTGTGAGAACGTACGGCGCGTACATACATCATATTACTTGTGCATTTCATTCATGTCATGCATTCCTCCCCTTATAAATTGATTATCTCTTTTTGATAAAAGTTGTATCACCTAAAATATGTTTTTTTTCTCGGGGTAATAAAAGAACTTTTGCTATAGATGGCCCGCACGAAGCAGACCGCCCGTAAGTCCACCGGAGGAAGAGCACCTCGACATCTGTTGGCCCTGAGGGAGCACCGCACCACGGACACCTTCTTGAGTGAGTTTGGCATGCCAACCTTGCTTTGGAGAGTGCTCCATGATGTGGGGTACCCAGAGGGTCAAGAGACGATGTACCTAGAATGAGAGCCAGTTAGCAGAGGATGGACTCGCAGTGGTAGAAATCACGGTTCCTACTCTTGCTGATGCTCCAGATTGGGATGGTTGGCACTTGGAGTTTGAAGGTCGCACTCCTGCTGAGGGTGCAGAAGGAGCAGCCTTCCGTGTCATCAGGGATATTATGAGCAGATTTCCTAGTGAGCTTGCAGCAGCTCTAGCCGGCACTTTTCCTAGGGATGATCCTCATGATGCCATTTGGGTTCAGCCTCAGGGAAGTGCATTGGTCAGAGGTCTAGCTGAAGGACAGGCTAGCGACAACTAGGCAATGAGTGCTATGTTCGCCGCCATTAGAGCATATGAGGGTCTTGAGAGTACCTACTGGACTTTGACTGGCTTGCGTGGTCAGGATAAGCTCCAGGGGAGAAAGCAGAAGAAAAGACAGGCACGTGCTATAGCTAGCTTGCAGGAGCAGTTAGCTGATATGAACTTACAGCGAGACCAGGCGGTTGAGAGAGGTGATAGAGCTATGCAGCGGGTGCATACGTTGACTCAAGCCAACAACAATGCAAACCGCATGATGGAACAGTTGGTTTAGGAAAGGAATGAAGCCTGGGACGAGAGGGGCCTTCTGCTGTAGAGGGTCGATGAGCTAGAGGAATACAACGGCAACCTGCACGAGGAGTTTCACGCGCTCTACAATGGGGTTGGCCCATATGCTCCACCAGACACCGTGGGCATGGACATCGATGAACAACAACGAGGACGAGCCTGTAGTTTCACCTGGGGGTGATGGTGACGTCTCCGATCCCGACGATGGCCCCGAGGAGTAGGCTAGTTGCCTTGCGCTAGTATCTAGGTCCTATTGCGATGACCTTTCTTTTGTTGACAAGTAACCTATTGTATGTTGCTTCGAACGTATGAGACTTGGCATGTGGTTGGAACTTGATTTCGAATGCGATATCTGAACGCATAAAAAAGTCCAGCGTATGTATGCTGGCAATTTGGTTGTATGGACACGATGTTTGCCGTTGAAGTAATTTGATTAAGTGATGTTGTTTTAATTGGGATGCGATTGTTGTGCCTCTATTTTATTGTATGAATTTATTCTCTCCAGTAAATTCAGTACGGCATAATTTTTTCCTTCATTTGCAATTATTACAGCTTCACTCAATCATTACTTGTTGCTGAAATATGCAGATGACAAACACTCGCCGAACCACGTATGAGGCCACTGAGACCGGTGCTAATGGTGCGGGGACTGGTGGTGGTGGTGGAAACCACGGCAACAATAATGAACCTCCCCATGAACCGCATTTGCCACCTCCTCCCCCGTTTACCCCCGAGATGTTCCTCGCACAGTTGCTCGGGAGTCAGCGCAACGCGGAACAATCCCAGAAGAACATGAAGGATTTTCTGCATACCATCGCCAACAACGTTCAACGTTGTAATAATCAGGGTGGTGGCATGAGAGTGAACCAATATAGCAGCTTTAAAGATTTTATGGATACTAGGCCGCCAGTCTTCAAGGAAGCAACCGAGCCACTCAATGCTGAGGAATGAATCAACACTATGGAAGATAAATTCCATGTGTTGAGGATGACTGAGGTGTTGAAAATAGAGTATGCTGCACTTCAGTTGCAAGGACCAGCGGGAATGTGGTGGAAGCACCATCGCACCACCTTCCCTCCAAATGCTCAGATTTTGTGGAGCGAGTTTGCGAAAGCCTTCCGTGGAGTCTATATTCCACCCCGAGCTGATCGAGATGAAGTTGGGAGAATTCTTGGCGTTAAATCAGGGCACCAAGACCGTGACGCAATATCTGCATGCCTTCAACAACTTGTGTCGCTATGCTCCCGACATGGTTGACACAGATGCTAAGAGGATAGCCAGTTTCAAGAGGGGACTCAATCCAAAAATGATGAAGCATGTTGGTACCAACAACCGCGTCAGATTCAATGACTTCATCAGCGACTGTCTAAAGCAGGAGAAGAATAACAACGCCAGCACCGCAGCCAAGACATGCAAGAGAGCCCTTGAAGGTGGTCTGTCCCAAGCTAGAGCACCTATGGGAGGTCATCCTCCATATCGCCCATCGGCACCTGATGCTAGGTTCAGGCCACCTCAGCAGAGAAGTCAGAATTTCTGTGGACCCCAGAAGCCTTACAAGATGGCAGTACAACCCAACAAGGCAGCCACAACTACGGTACAAGGTAGTTCCAAGGGAGCTGTGGGATCTACTGGGATAGTGAGGGGACCCTGCTATAACTGTGATCAACCTGGCTGTTTCTCGAGGTTTTGTCCGTATCCGCCCAAGAAGAAGCAAGCAGACTTATAATGCTAGGGTGCATAGTACTGACTGTGGATGAAATTCCTGAGGGAGAGCCCGTCACTGCTGGTAAGTTTCCTATCAATCGAAAACCATGTAGTTGTTCTATTTGATTCTGGATCATCAGCATTCTTTTATGAGTCAAGCATTTGCACAGAAACATGAACAACTATGCATAGAATTAGGGTTATGGTTACCGTATAAGTTTAGCAGGGGCTAATGTTTTGACCAACCGGATGGTTCGAGGGGCAACCCTTGAATTAGGTAGCAGGAAGTTCCAAGTGAACTTGATAGTTATGCCTGGACTAGTTTTGGATGTCATTATAGGGATGAATTGGATAAAGGATTGGGGAGCAGTCATAGATATTAGAAGTCGAGTACTTACCCTTAAGGATCCTCTATGTGAGGGTACTTTCCAAGTACCATTGCCTCGGAGAACAGACCTTATAAGTGTTACATGTGTTACGATAGTCATTCCTATTCATTAGATTCCGGTAGTGTGTGAGTTTCCGGATGTATTCCCGGATGAGCTACCTGGTCTTCCGCCGGATAGAGAGATTGAGTTTGGAATTGAGTTAATCCCCGAAATAGCTCCGATTTTAAGGAGACCCTATCGGATGCCTCCAGATGAACTAGCTGAGCTGAAGAAGCAATTAGAAGATTTATCAAAAAAGGGGTTTATTCGGCCTAAGCAAGTCTGAATGGGGATGTCCCTGCCTTGTTTGTGAAGAAGAAGAAAGAGGGCACGTTGAGAATGTGCGTAGATTACAGGCCACTCAACGCTGTAACCATCAAGAATAAGTATCCCTTGCCTCATATTGATGTTCTGTTTGACCAGTTAGCCAAGGCCAAAGTGTTCTCAAAAATAGATTTGAGATCCGGTTATCATCAGATTCAAGATTAGGCCACAGGATATACCGAAAACTACATTTTCCACCAGATACGGGTTGTATGAGTATCTTGTCATGTCCTTTGGCTTGACAAATGCTCCTGCATACTTTATGTTTTTGATGAATACAGTTTTCATGCCAGAATTGGATAAGTTTGTGGTAGTGTTCATCGATGACATTCTGGTGTACTCCGAGAACGAGAAAGATCATGAAGAGCATCTGAGAACTGTCTTGACCAGACTTAGGGATCATCAACTGTATGCTAAGTTTAGCAAATGCGAATTCTGGTTGAGGAAAGTTCCTTTCCTTGGTCACATTCTGTCAGAAAATGGAGTTTCAGTCGATCCAAGTAAGGTGCAAGAAGTTATGAATTGGAAAGCACCAACCACAGTGCCTGAGATTAGAAGTTTCTTAGGACTAGCCGGTTATTACCGTCGCTTTATATAGACTTTTCGAAGATTGCCAAATCGATGACAAGTCTCCTACAGAAGGATCACAAGTTTGTGTGGACAGAGCAGTGTGAGGCAGCTTTCCACACTTTGCGGAAACTATTGACCACTGCTCCTGTTCTAGCACAACCAGATATCGAGAAACCATTTGATGTGTTTTGCGACGCATCGAAAACTGGATTAGGCTGTGTTCTTATGCAAGAAAGGAGAGTCATTGCTTATGCATCACATCAATTGAGGAAACACGAGGTCAATTATCCAACACATGATCTTGAACTTGCTGCAGTTGTGCACGCCCTAAAAATTTGGAGACATTATCTACTTGGTAATGTGTGCAACATTTTCATAGATCACAAGAGTCTTAAGTACATCTTTACCCAACCAGAGCTGAACATGAGACAGCGCAGATGGTTGGAATTGATCAATGATTACAACTTAAATGTGCAATATCATCCTGGAAAAGCCAATGTAGTGGCAGATGCTTTGAGCAGAAAGTCACATTACTTGAATGTGCAGCCATTACTTGAAGATGGGTTCGATCTGATGCATCCTATTGTGTTACATAGTATTCAGATTAGTTGCTCTTTGGAGAGTAAGATAATAGAAGGCTAGAAAACCGATAAGGGGATATTCCACATCAAAGAGAAAATCAAAGAAAAGTCGTCTCAGCACTTTAAAGTGGATGAACAGGGCGTGTTGTGGTTTGACGACCGTCTTGTGGTTCCCAAGGATCGAGAGCTTAGGAATAAACTCATGGATGAAGCTCACCTTTCTAAGCTATCTATCCATCCTGGAAGTAGTAAGATGTATCAAGAACTAAGATCTCGTTATTGGTGGACCAAAATGAAGAAAGAAATTACAGCATATGTTGCCAGATGTGACACATGTTGTCGAGTGAAAGCCATTCATATGAAACCTGCCGGTATGTTGCAACCCTTATCAGTCCCTAGTTGGAAGTGGGACGATATTAGTATGGATTTTATCTCAGGTTTGCCTACTACTCAAAAAGGACATGATTCGACTTGGGTAATTATGGATCGTCTTACTAAGACCGCTCATTTCCTACCTGTCAAGACAACTTATCGACCACCTCAATATGCCGAGAAGTATATCACAGAAATTGTGAGGTTGCATGGTATACCAAAGACCATAGTATCTGATAGAGGCTCATAGTTCACGGCTCACTTTTGGGAACATTTACACAAAGGCTTAGGAACTAGTTTGATTCGTAGTACCGCTTATCATCCTCAGACAGATGGTCAGACTGAATGAGTGAATGCTGTTTTGGAGGATATGTTAAGAGCCTGCGTATTGTCTTCTAAAGGATCATGGGAATCCTGGTTACCATTAACTGAGTTTTCTTATAATAATAGTTATCAAGAAAGCATCAAGATGGCTCCCTTCGAAGCTTTATATGGCAGAAAATGTAGAACACCACTGAATTGGGTCGAGCCTGGAGATAGAAGGTATTATGGCATTGACTTTGTAGAAGAAGCCGAGAAGAAAGTTCATATTATTCAGCAGAATATGAAAGCGGCACAATCACGTCAGAAAAGTTATGCAGACAGAAGAAGGAGACCCCTTGTGTTTGAAGTTGGTGACTATGTTTATCTGAAGGTCACGCCAATGAAGAAGAAAAGGTTTGGAGTCCGAAGAAAGCTTGCCGTGAGATTCGTAGGACCATACAAGATCTTGGAACAAATGGGTCCGGTAGCCTACAAGTTAGAGTTACCTGAGACAATGAGTACCGTTTTCCCAGTTTTCCATGTATCACATGTCAAGAAATGTTTGCGTGTTCCGGAGGAAAAAATAGAACCTCGAGGTATCCAACTCAAATCAGATTTGGTGTATCGTGAGCAACCAGTCCGTGTGTTAGACACTAAGGAATGTGCTACTCAGAATAGTGTGGTGAAAACATACAAGATACAGTCGGATCATCATGATGAGGGAGATACAACTTGGGAAACGGGAGAGTATCTACAAAAGGCTTATGAAGATTTTTATAACAAATGGTTCATAACCGAAATCTCGGGACGAGATTTTTATAAGGGGGGAGGGCTATAACACCCCGGTGTTATGCCTGCATTTAGGCACTGCAAATCATACATATCATGTATCATCAAGCATCTAAATCATACATGCCTAATCATGTAAATAACAACTGAAACACTGCTTCGAAACATACAAAACATGTTCGTGAAACGTCAATGTTGCATACACCTGTTTAAGAGTTATTTTGCCCTGATTATGTTGCTAGGCTAGTAAAACATGGTTGGCTATCAGGGTAAATCACCTAGAAATGTTTAGTACAATTTTTGGAGCAAGGTTTGTATTTGAATTATTGCCAAATTTTGCTTCAAAAATAATTTCCCAAAAATTAGGGTTTTGAGTTAAACATTACTTTGATTTTATAATTCAAAATCTAGATAGAATTTGGCTTTAGTCATAAAAGCAAAGTTGTAGAGAATTACATTCTAATCAACTTTCATTTTTGGTACATTTTCAAAAGATGTCATTTTCTTGCTCAAAATGATATTTGAAAGATGGTATTTGAAAAATTCTTGAAAATATTAATTGAAAAAGGGTTTTTCTCACTTCGCGGGCCGCCGCCTCGTTTCCGGCCCACGGCCGAAGCCAGCCCGGCCTGCAGCCACGAGCCTCCCGCGCCAGCGCCGTGCGCCTCGCTAACCTAGCCCAGCCCAGCGCCGCGCCTGGCCTACCTCCGCGCTCGCCCGCCCGCTGACGCGCCGCGCCGCGTCCCGACCAGCGGCAAAGCTCGCCCGCCGCGTGGCGGCCATGCGCCGTCGACGCCGCCACGCATCGCAGCCAGCCTACACCCGCGCCCACGTGCCCGCCTACTTCTGCTGGAGCCGCTGCGCTCGCTTGCACTCTCCCGCGCTGCCTCTCCTCTCCGCAAGCGCCGAGCTCACTCACTGTCCCCCTCGCCGCGCCACCGCACCCGCCGGTCGATTTTGCCGCCTCTCCTTCACCTCAGCCAGCAATCGCGCACCAGCAGTTCCACCTCACTCTCTGGCACGTGGTGCTCATGCTTGTGCCGACTGATTGAGCCCAGGTAGTGCCTTCTAGCGCCTCGCCACCGTCGGCCATGGCGCCGCCGTGCTCGGCCGCCGTGGAAGGCACCCTTCCTCCTCTTCTCCACCCTGCCTAGCTACCTGCCCACGTATGCCAGCTTCTCGCGAACCGCATGCGCTCGCTAGCTCGCCCTATCATGGCCGGCAATGGCCACCGGTCTTGTTGGCCGAGCCGCGCCGCCGCGGCGTCACAGCGTCGGCGTGGCCTTCGCCTCGGCCGAGCCAGGCCGAGAGGCCATGGGCCGACGCCCGGCTAGGCCGCCTCCCCCTTCCCTTCGCTCAGGCCGCGTAGGCCAAGTGTGGCTGTGGGCCGACTGATTCCCGCGGGCCGGCCCAGTAGCAATAGGAGGATTCGTTTTCAATTTTTCTTTATTATTTGAAAATAGAAATGGTTTGGATACTCAAATTTGCTCCAAATCTGTTGAAATAAATTTTACTAGGTTCCTTATCATCAGATCTACTTGGGAAAATTATTGCATGTCATTTTTGAGATACTTTTCTGTAGAACTTTATTTAATCATGGATATTGCTGATAACTTGAAAAATATGTAGAAAAACCTATAGGCTTCAGAAAAATATGATTCTAAGTTTGTTGATCTTCTTATGTAATGTACTTCCTAGGAAAAATATATTTCATGCATGTGCTGTGGGAAAATTTTGAGGTGTAGTTCAAGTACCTTTAATGGCTAATTTTTGTTATTTTAGCTAGAGAGCAAACTTTGTATAAAACATGCATGTGATAATTTTTGTACAGTAATTGTATGCTATGAAGAACATAGGAAAAATACTAACTCTGTTGTTTGACACTTTTCACAGTACAAAGTATTTTTATGTTCATAATCATGCCATAGCTTGTTATTTTTGTGTAGGCTAATCCACTCATTCAAATACCATGAAAATCTGATAGTAGACTACTTAGGGTAGTAATGTGCCATGGTAATTTTCTAAGATTTTTCTAAGCAAGAACAATAGAGGTTGCTATTCAAACCTATTATCAATTAGGGTTTAAGTAAGTGTTGCTTTAAGTGTGATTAAGAAATTAGTGAATCTTTGGTGTATCTTTGAAGCATTTAATAAGATGTGTTGACTTAACATATTAGTAGTAGAAGAGAATGCAGTAGATGACATGTGCTTGTAGTATATTTTCTTGGATGATGTTGACTACCTTGCAATCAAGCATATCCCTTGTATTCATCTCATCCGATGCACCGATTGCATAAGCACTTACGCACATTGCATCATACAGGATCACAAACCGAGAACCCAGTCGTCATACCCGAGGAGCCCGAGGAGCAGCTCGAGGTGCAGCCGCAGGAAGTGCCCGAAGCCAACGAGGAGGACGCTGAGGAACTTTCGGAGTGCCCCGATCACTGCCCGAGCTCTTTTCGAGAGAGGCAAGCCCCGGAGCATTTTCTCCTGGTTTGCAATTATTAATTCAATGCTTTACTTTAATTGATGCATTACGTTCAGGAGTTGTTTGCAATCGTTGCTGCATTATACCTTATTTACCTTTGTTATACTATATCCTTGTTACCCTGGTATCCGCAGTCGAGTCAATGCTTAGCTGGCTTAGACCGGTAGAAGTCGGGTGATTTACTGTCACCTACGAGCTATAGGTGGTTACCTGGATCTGCTTGGATGACTATGAAGTCATGGTATAACTAAGTGTTAAATGAAGTTGAGACCGGACGGAGACTTACAGAGTTTTGGACTGTAGTGCTTTCCATCTGTGTCGATTAAGGACCGACCATTGTTGGGCCTCGAGTCATGTTGAATGCATGCCTTACATTTAGCTGGCCGGATAAAGTACCTTCCGACCGCGAAGCTGGAAGATTATTCGGGTCGAGTAGATTGCCCGCAGCGCACTGTGCCAGAGCAGGTGTGGTAGGACACGGGGGCGAGATGATAAGACCAAAGTGCAGTCGGTCGGCCCCCGGGTACATGTGGTTCCTGGCAAACTCGAGATTCCTGGATAGTTGACTCGGTGATCAATATCTCACTTTAGCGGGTGAGTGAGGTTTGTGTAAGGAATAAATCACCAGCTGGTTAGGAATCGATTCGAATCGCCATCGCTCCTGGACAGTGAGCACTTGACTTGAGTGACTTCATCGTAGTAAATGTTTATGGAACACTTGGACAGTTATAATGAATATGACAGTATGGAAGTTGTTTAATGGTCATTGGTTATCATTATCTGCTTAATCACATGTTTGCTCTAGTATAGGTGCAAATCTAGTCGACAGGTTAATAACAATTAACTTGATAATAATGCTTTTGAAAAGGATATTGAAATGCTAAAAATGCTTCTTTTTGCAAATGAGTCAGCTACCCTACTATAAAGCCCTTCATAATCCTTGGTGTCATTTATTTTCGGTTATGTCAGGTAAGTCTAGCTGAGTACCTTCTCGTACTCAGGGTTTTATTCCCATTTGTTGTAGATGGGCAGATGTATTATGGCTACTGTATCAACTGCCTTTATCCTGCGATGGCTGATGCTTAGGACCACGGGCATGGTCATTCCTTACGTCTCGTCTGATGCTTTTGTTGGAGATGATCATTCGCTGGCACTGTATTTGAACTCCGTGTGAGTGTGTGTGTGGTTTGAACAAATGACTTCCGCTACTTTTATTCGAACTTGATTTTGTAATAACTATGTTGAAACTCTGATGTATCTAAGATTGCGAACTTTTATGTAATATGTGATGGTGACCGCTAAACTTATTACGATCTTGGCTGGAATGGAAGTTGGTTTGAAATCCTTCGTGGTTTCACGGACTACCGGGTTATACGGGCTTAAGTTTGCTAAATCGTCTGCTCTGGCGGATGATTTTCTTACTTAATTTCGTATAATTGGTCGGTTCTGTTACAAGTAGGAGGATAAATATAGTAGCTAGTACTCCCTGTTTAATCATATATAGAGTAAATAGGTATTAAGAGTAAGAATACCTTTAGTGCTAAGATAATATATGTTATGCTTCATACTTTTTAGTGGTAACAGTAGGTAACTTAGAACCTTAGTTGGTAGAGCTAGTTTAGTAGCTTGACAAATGTATTATTATTTTAAGAGTTGCTGTTGCTGTATTACTAAGTGTTGCATCATCATTTCATGCATGTAGATCACGAGTTGGCAGAGTTCGTGTCTGCGAACGAACAGGACTACGAGGAGGTCATTGAGGAGTACGAGGAGAAGATCCTCATGTAGGAGGGAGCCCTGGAGCCTTTTGATGCTGACTTTGTTGACCCACCGCCTGCCCAAGGCAAGGCCCGGTGCAAAACCCGTATTTTTAATGATCACTGAATATATATATATATATGATGTGCATTTACGTTACAGGCATTTTATGAAAACTACATGCATAAATATATCTACCTATGAGTCCTACTAGTACAGGTCGAGTAGCTGCTATGCTCAGGATTTTAGTAGCGTGAGTAACCTGCCGTTACTCACAATAGGTAATAATTATGATCACTCATGATAAAATGGTGGAAAAGAAAAATAGTGACCGAGCAGGGATATGGTTTGGGTACTGGTGGGTGTAAGAGGTTGTGTCCTGCTGCCAACAGGGCATAGCTTGCTTACACTTTTTCCCTGTCCGTGTCGGTTAAGGACCGGCCGTTGCATTGGACGCTAAGCAAGTCATAGACTTATTATCCCGAGCACATACTTGGGTATGGGCGCTGGGAAGACTTGTCGCTCTCTTGTCGTGGGTTCTAGCTCTTTCCAAATCGACTGATTGGAGGTGGGATGGTAGAGGTCCTTGCACCATACTGAGTCTGGGACTCAGGAGCGGTGGCTTGGAGTCCAAGTTTGGACGGGGACCTAGACCCCGGAACAGGAGGGTGATGGGTTGGTCCTGCTTGTGCCTAGGGTACAAGAGGGGCATGTGTTTTTGGGGTACCCGGCTGGGGGCATTGATTTGTGAATTGCCGAGAAATCTAGTATGGCTTGTCTAAACTCTAGCACCGTAGTAAGAACTAAAAGATGGAAGGTGATGAAATAGAACTGATTGCTCAACTCTTGCTTGAAAGTAGAACAGGTGCTTACATAGAATGGCTAGATAATAAATGAATCTTGGCTACTAATAATAACATAAATAAGGAGTCACTATTAGTATTGCTTTCTACAAAAAAGAAAACCAACAAACCATAAAGCTTATCATATTCCTTGGAGTCAGAAAATTATTCCCACTAGTCAGATAAATCTTGCGAGTACATCATGTACTCAGGGTTTATTCACCCCTGTTGTAGGTAACGCTTGAGGAGTACCATTGTGTGGAGGATTCTTCTGGTGAGCACAGACGGATCCTTGTTCTTTATCGATAGATGTTTATTATCATTCCGTTGTTTAATCTTCCACACTCTGAATTTGGCAATGTAATAATGAATTTCTAAGAACTCTGAATGTATGAAATATACTAAGTATTGTAACTCGTTCTCATTATTGGATCCTTGGGGAAAAATATGGATCTTTCAGACTCTCCCTTCGGATGTGCTCGACGAAAACCGCCCGCTGTAGCTTGCTTACGGGGTGCTTAGTGTCTGATGGAAGACGAGCGCCTCTGTAAGTGCGTTATTTTGGGCAGTTCTGCCACACAGTCCGCCTAAACATGAAAATGCGAGTTTGTAAAAAAATGGAAATGTTGTTAGTGAAATTTCTAGTTTGATTTTGGTAATTGAGCGACAACTTTAGGTGGACCAATATGTTTCATGTGAGATGAACATGTACTTAGTCCACATACACTAGGTTGAGCAAGACATGATAGCCATGGTGGAGAGATGGCTTGTGCATGATGAAAGTGCTCAACTAGTGAAGTTGAAGGTGCTCGTTGAATATGAGAGATGACATAGCCTGATATGGCTAGGTGGAGAAGATCAAGGTGAGACTTGGCTGCGAAGGAGCAGGTTGCAGGAGTGAAGGGCAAGCTAGAGACTCTGGTGTGAAGGACCGTCAAGGTGGTGAAGCGCGAATAGAGGGCTTGGTGTCGATGGACCGAGACAATGATAAAGAGAAATCAAGGCCATGATCGATGAACTAATAAGGTCATGAGAAATTATGAGGTGGATCATACCATTAACGAAAAATCAAGTCAAGTGTTGATTTGTGTTGATGATTAAGTGGCTTGACAGTTTTGAGACATAGAGATTACAGAATACCTATATCAAGAATGTGTTAACAAATGGTCAACAGAGAGCTTAAAGATAAGTAATTTTTTGTTAGTTGTATGTATTCAACACAAACTTTTAATATTTTCATCTTCTAAGATTTTAACCCATGCAATGTTGATAGACTAGCAATAATAAGTGAAAAGTCTTTCCCAAACGATTTTTTTGTATTTTTTGGCTCATTTTATATATGTTTTTTAAAGATACGCGTGGGTCATGTAGTCATGAATTGTTAGAAAAAAAGCCAAAATTCTAACTTTATTAGATCATACATTACCTTTACTAAGGAACATATCTTACATATCATTTCATAAAAAGAGACATCTTACATCTGAAAGTTTTTCGACATCTGAAAGTTTTTAGACAGGTCAAAGATGCTGGCAAAAGACGTATGTACTCTCATCTCTTTTACTTTCCTAGACTAGAGGATCTCTCCTAGATTTGGTAGTTATCGTTTGCATGCACCAATAATTAGTTGCCGTATTAGAAGACAATGTTCTATGTTTGTGTAAATTTCATTTGTTTTAAGGCAAAACTTCAACCTTAGAAATATTTATTTTAGGAGACGGGGGCTACATAATTAACCAATCATCAAAGAAGCACTAGAGAGCGTGGCTAGGATTTCTTCAATAGACTTAGAGCCTCTTTGACAGGGCTCCTGCAGGAGCTTCAGCTCCGGCTCCTGCAGGAGCTGTGCCAAATATCTATTTTGGAAAGGGCTCCGTATGGGGAGCCGGTCAAGAGCCGAAGCCATTTTTGGCCTGCGTAGGAGAAGCCTCAAAAACGAGCTTCACGCGGCTCCTTGCTGTGGGTTCACGTCGTCTAGTGCGAATAAGCCGTTTTGTCAAACGTTTTCCAGAACGGCTTCAGCTCCTCTAGAGGAGCTGCTCCTTCAGATGAGCCAGAGCCATTTTCAGAGGAGCCAGAGCCCTGCCAAACAGGCCCTTAGTGCCTTTTTGGCAGGGCTCCTACAGAGGCTCCAGCTCCGGCTCCTGGAGCTGTGCCAAACAACAGTTTGGGAAAGGGCTCCGCATGGGAGCCCCTGCAGAGCCGGAGTCGTTTTATGCTGTGGCCGGCGGAGCCTCAAAAACAAGCTTCGCATGGCTCCTTCCTTGGGCCCACGTCGATTAGTTCCGAATTGCCTCTAATGATCGACACATGAATAGATTCCAGGATGACATTGCAAGAGCAATTTTCCGTTCTAGATCATCATGATCATGTAGTTGGATGATATTTCAATGTCATGCCTACTTTTGTAAACGTTATTGTACTCTAACTAATACAATTATCAGTTAATCTTATTTTCCATATTTAATCTTTGTTAATTTTAGACAATAGTATGACAAAGTGACATCAAGAATAAATCATATGTACAATCAAGTTAAATAAAGCAGAGGCACTATGGACATTCAACATCTTTGATCTATTCTAGAAAAACAGGAGGAGCCGTTTTGCCAAATATTTCCAGAATGGCTTCAACTCCTCCAGAGGAGCAGAGTAATTTTCAGAAGAGTCAGAGCCCTGCTAAACAGACCCTTAACGCTACCCAAGATATTGACGTGTATTTTCCTTTCTTTTTTAATAAGAAAAAAATGTAGAGCTGTAATTTCGCAGACTTATCAAGTACTACTAGCACCCTTATGGCTGTGAAAGTGGGAAGCCATCAAACCACACGGTGGGCATCGTGGTAGTGCTGCCTGCCACTATTCCGACGAGGGTCAATGTCACCAAAGGCCTATGTAGCTTTTGTGTCTTCTTCATTGTTGCTATGAAGTCATGGACAAACTACATGGAACCTCTTGAGCCCAGGAAGGGTAAAATAAAATTCTTGCCTAGGAGTATGCACAATATACTACTCCACCCGTGCAAAAAAAAAATACAATTCTAAATTTGACCCAAATCAAACTTTCTTAAGTTTGACTGAATTTAAAAACAATAATATCAACTTTTATATCTCCAGATATGTTTACTAAAAAAATATTATATGATTAATCTACTGATGATGCTCTTTTGGTGTCATAATGTTAGTGTTTTTTGGTATAAATTTTAATCAAATTGAGACTCTTTGACTCCTTAACAAGCACGAATTGTTTTTTTTTTTCTTTGGACGGAGGGGGAGTACATGTAAAGATATAAAATTCTCTGAGTTTAGTACTTATTAGTGACCTTTCACCATATCGGACAGCTACTGACCCACTGTCCACTAATCATCAAGTAGACAGTAAGGAAACATTGCGAACCAGAGCAGGGAACACATCACAAGCTCAAGCACCACGCATTTGAATGCTAGTAGCTCACTTGAAATCTGAGGGAATCTGCGCGCACGCTAGCGTGCCACTTACTTGCTGGACAGAGATCAGTAGTTTAGCATCGCCACGCATCGGACACAGCACCATGCAAGTATAATATGGAGGAGGATTATAATAAGATTAGGAGCCATGTTACCCAAGTGATTAAGATAGTCAGAGAGGACAAAAAATGCTTAGGGGAACCTTTGACCAGCTAAAGGCTCTGCTCAGCTGAGCTCCCCTTGAATGTTGATGATTGAGGACAAAGCAAGCAACGCCCCCCACGGGGAGAAAAAATAAAAGAAAGTGTTTGTGCAGCGTGAGTGCGTCCTCTTGTGGGTGTGTGTATCTGCACCTGGTCCTACACTTGCAAAGCCATGCGGAGCCTTGGGTTACCTCACATAGAAACAGGAGCTGTGTCAGCCTCTTGCTTGACTGGCCCCTCCCCTTTGTGGCCTTTTGCTGTTCACCTTGCTTGGCCAGTCCAGTGTACTCTTTGCACTTCCACCCTTCGCATGGTGCTTCACCACTTGCTTCTCAGATCTGGCCGCCATTTCCATCATGCTTGCTGCTGCTGCTGCTGCATCTGCAATTATTTATCTATGTATATTGATAGTACAATTTGCAACATCGTTTATCAAAAAGGAAGGGAAAAATTGACAATAAGGAATGGAACGAAGTGGATTTGGCACCGAAGAAAAATCACCATTTATATATGTACATACACAGCTCTTACTGAAGTGTGACGAGAAGAGATGAACAAAGCTTGAAAACAAAGAAGAAAAGAAAATCAACCTACTCCCATAGGTACATAACATCTTCAACTGACGAAGCTATGAGGGAAAACTTCTGTCTTGTACCATCAGAAGGGAATGCTAAGCTCAAGAAGAGACTTCAAATGGTATCCTGACCAACTGATTCCTACGGGCATTTTGCCTCTGACTGGCCGTGTAGCTGCCACTACTAACCCCTGGGCAGTTTCTCGCGTGTCGGTGGCCTTGCTAGTCCTCCTCCTTGTCTTCTTTCAGGGTCGTCGTCTCCACATCTCCAAAACATGCATCATCCATGGCGCCTGTGCATTCTGAAGTCTTTGAGTCCACCGCCGAACTGGCCTGCAACTCCTTGAACATTGCCATGACTTTCAGCATTGTCGGACGCTTCGATGGCATCTCATGCAAGCACTGGGAAGCAATTTTTACGTGCTCCAGTAGCTCGGGCTCCAAGGCTGGATCCTCCTTCACCAGTTCAGGATCAAAAACATCTGTGAGCTTCGACTTTGAGTGTTGTTTGACCCATCCTACAAGATTGTTGTCCTCACCGAAGTCAGTTGAATCTGTAGGCGGTTTCCCAGTGAGCAGCTCGAGCAATACAACACCATAGCTATACACATCGCCCTTGGTAGTGCATCTGAAGCTCTGGTAGTACTCTGGTGGCACATAACCGGGAGTGCCAGCGAGAGTGGACACACTCAGATGGGTGTCCACCACGCTCACCATCCTTGCCATACCAAAATCAGATACCCTTGCCTCTAATTGCTCATCGATAAGCACATTGCTTGACTTCATGTCTCTATGGATGATGTGTGGAATACAGTTGTGGTGGAGGTATGCCAATCCCCTTGCAGCCCCAATGGCAATCTTTTTTCTTGCTGCCCAATTTAGCTTAATCCCGGTCTTTTTTCGGTCGTGCAACACATCTTCCAAGCTGCCAAACCTCATGTAATCATAAACCAACAGCCGCTCCTCACCACACTTGCAGTAGCCGAGGAGCGGAACAAGGTTGCGGTGTTTGATCCTCCCAATGGTCTCCATTTCTGCAGTAAACTCCCGGTCACCCTGGCCACTCATATGTATAAGCTTCTTGATTGCAACAACCTTTCCATCCTTGAGCTGGGCCTTATAGACATCCCCAAAACCACCAGACCCAATTAGGCTATCATTGTGGAAGCCATTCGTGGCCACAATAAGATCATTAAAGGTGAGTTTCTGCAGTCGCTTCTCAAATGTAGCAAGGTTGACACTGAGGGCATTAGTACCAGAGAGTCTCCAATTGGTAGTCCCAGAATGTGACCGGCTATCAATGTATATGTCACGAGAGGTACTTGCCTCTTCATTGATCTGCTGCCGCTTCTTGCACTCGATGGCTATGATGACAATACCAACTATGCAGAACAGCGAGAACAAGAGTCCCATAGCAACACTACCTGCGAGTGAAGCCTGGTTCCGGTGGGATCGGTGGTCATCGGAAGAACTTGAGCCTGCATTGTGCCCGCATGGCAACAGTGGGAAGCCACAAAGACCAGAGTTATTCTCATATGAAATCTTCGGGAATGTGAACAGCGAACCGAGCTCTGGAATTGAACCATTCAGCTGATTGTTTGAAAGGTTGATCTCCGACAAGGACAGCGTCGAGAAAGAGTTGGGAATAGGCCCTTCCAACTGGTTGTGTGACAGGTCGAGTACCGCAAGCTTCTTGGCACCAGCTAGTTCTGGTGGGATGACGCCAGACAGTAAGTTGTGCCCAAGATTCATGATCATGAGGTAGAACATGTTCCCAAGCTCCTTCGGGATCTCTGAGTCGAGCTGATTAAATGACAAATCCAGAAATATCATGGATCCATTCTTATTGAAGGTATACTCTGTGCTCCCCATGTACACCCGAGTGAAGTTACACAGCTTCTTGCTCGGCATCCGACTGAGCTCTTCAGGTCGGATGCTGGTGAACTCTAGCAAGCTCCCCTTGCCATGGCACTCGCTGCTCAGCTCGTCGTTGCGAAGATACACATACGGCCGCCCAATGACAAGGCCGACGTTCATCTTCCCAGATTGTTTTGCCAGTTCCGCCGGTATTGACCCGTTAAGCTGGTTGCTGTTCAGGTCCAGCCAGACCAAGCTCTGGCAGTTGCCGAGCTCAGCCGGTATTGGCCCCGAGAAGGAATTGTTGCTCAGCTTCAAGATGGCCAGGTTGCTGAGCTGCCCAAGCCAAGCCGGGATCGGACCAGACAGCTGGTTGCTCGCCAAGGATATCCAGTTCAGCTCCTTGCACTTGGAGAGTTCCGGCGGGATGCCGCCAGTGAGCCCGTTGTAGTCGAGGATGAGATGCTCGAGCTTGTCCAAATTTTCCAGGGACGCCGGAATCTCGCCCTCCAACAAGTTCTGCCACAGAATGAGGTCCCGGAGCTCCCCGAGCTTTCCGAGGGATGCTGGGAGGGTGCCGTTGATGTTGTTGAGGCTGAGGTCGAGAGATTGGAGCCTGGTGCAGTTGGAGATTGACTCCGGGATGGCGCCGGAGAGGTAGTTGTTCTGGAGGTACAGCATGCGGAGGCTGGAGTTGGGGCCTTGGCAGATGGACGAAGGGATGGTGCCGGAGAAGGTGTTGGAGCTGAGGTCCAGCACGTCGAGCTCCGGCAGCGCTGCCAAGGAGTCCGGAATGGTGCCGTTGAAGTGGTTGAAGCTGAGGGAGAGCACCTTGAGCTGCTTGAGCTCGGTGAAAGCGTCGGCAGGGAGCTCGCTGGAGAAGTTGTTGTTTGACAGGTTGAGTGCGGCGAGCGAGGTGAGGGCGGCGACGTCCGGCGGGAACGGGCCGACCAGGTGGTTGCCTGAGAGGTTGAGCGTTCTCAGGCCACGGCAGTCAGCGAGAATCCCGCCGGCTACCTCGCCGGCGATGAGGTTGCCGGAGAGGTCGAGGTACTCCAGCCCGGAGCAGTTGCTGAACTCCGGGACCGCGGAGATCTTGTTCCCGGAGATATCCAGACGGCGGACTGCGCCGACGCCGGCGCCCACCATCCACCGGAGGTCGCCATCGCCGGAGATCTTGTTGTCGGACAGGTCGAGAGCGTCCAGCCGGGCAAATCCGGAGGCGACAACGCCGGCAGACCTCGGCCCACCAACCGAACAGCCGGAGAGGTTCAGAGCGCTGAGCCCGGCGCAGGTAGCGGCCAGCGCCTCGACGTCGGCGACGGAACCCCGCAGGCCGGCATTCCCCGACAGGTCGAGCGACTGCAGCTTGGAACCGCACCTCGGCGCGGCGGGCAGCGCGCCGCTGACGTTGGCGCCGCGCAGGCTGAGCGTCTCGAGGCTGCCCAGCTGCAGCAGGGTGGCCACGACGGCCCGGAAGTCGGCATTGAGCGGGACGGCGGCGAGCGACAGCGACGTGAGCCGACCGCCCCTGCAGCCGGCGCCTGGAAACTTGCAGGCGCCGTCGCTGGCGCTCCACCCGCTGAGGCCCGCGGCGGCCTGGCTCGGCACGGCCTCCTTGAACTGCTCCAGCAGCTGAGCATCGTCGGCGGCGGAGGCGGCCGCGGCCGCGGCCGCCGCCACGACGACGAAGAGTGCCACTACAGCGACCAGCCCCGGAGATTCCATGAACTGACTAGTGCGCTACCTTAAAACCATTAAAGAAGCGGGTCGGCGACGGGGGAGGAGCCGACCGACGAGATGGTGGGAGAGGTGGGGAGGAGATGGTGGTGACTGGAGGAGGGAGGTGGGGAGGGAGTGTCGAGGAATGGGCTGCTATACCTAGAGAGAGAAGCGGCAGGAAGAAAGAAGCAACAGTGCAAAGAGAGAGAGAGGAGGAGGAGACGGGGAGCAAATTAACAGCTGTAGGTGAGTGGTGGTGGGGTTACGTCACATGTCGTGTGCCCTGCCCTGCCTGCCCTCATCGCGAATCGCTGCCCTAATTAACCCGAGTGCCGATGGAGATTAGTATTCTAAACCACGGAGCTTATCCGCTGCCCGCGGCGAGGTTAATCCCGATCGGATCCGACGGCGGGGGCCGCCCCAATCGGGGCAGGCGGTGCTCTGCTCGAGGCGGGGTCACGTGCCGCCGGGCGCGGCCTCCGGGGCTCGTCAATCCGCGCGCCACTCCACACCACCCACGGGCATGGCCGCATGGTGGGCAGTTTAGGGAATTCGGGGTCGCGGTCCGAGCGTGCGGGATCCCTGGCGGGCGGGCGTGGAGGGAGGCGGACGCGTTGGCCGCGTTGCTTCGACGAGGGTTTTTGTCTTTTAACGCCCGTAGCGCGAGTGAGCTGGTAGATCCGATCCGGGGGGCGGCGTGCGTGCGGTCGACGCTGCGCCGCGCCGTGCCGTGCCCGTGCCACCTTTCCTGTGTGATCCAAGCGTGTGTTATGATGGCGAGGCCGTGAGAGTGGATAAGATCCCGTTACGCCGGCAGCTGAGTGTTTGTTTGTTCGATCGGCGGCACTGCCAGCAATGCCAAGACCAATATGCATGACCATTTGATTTGTACTCGTTTTTTTTGAATTATAAATAAGAACAAATCTAGATTTTAATATTTCATGCTGTTGATAACTTAATATCCATAAGTTAAGTTAAAACTCTTGCGTCTATTGTTTATTAACTCTCCTTTTATATTTTATAAAAATCATATATTGCACTTTTGTATGTGCTACAAGAGCACTGATAGTTATGTATCGTGTATTTTCTTTAGAAAACTTTTGGATTGTATCCTTTTTAGCATGGCTCGTGAAAATTAATGTGAAAACCTCTAGTTAGAATTTATAGGACTTCTTTTTTTTTGTAGAGTAACATGTATTTAGTTGAAATCTAATTATATAAGCACTTGTTTCACCTTGTTTGTGACATCATGAATCTATATATTAGCTTTTCAACTTTTGATTTATTAGTTCTTGCAGATTTTTTATTCACACGCCAAGTTGAAACTCTACTACTTCTTGCATCTTATATTAAAATTGATACTTTCTTATTTATTAAAAATTATTATAGGCCCCTAAGATACACTTTTAAATACTACAAATGGCATAAATTGTCATTCTAGCTTGGATACATGGCACTCGAAACATTGAATTTGTTGTGTCAAAAGAATTATTTTTGTTAGCACTGTTTAAAGAACATATATAGAGCGCTTAAAATTGAAGTACCGATATTGATATGGCATAATCCTTCAGCCAAACATTATAACCTTATTAAAACCAATAAGTTACAAAATCTATTGTCATGAAATATTGAGATAATTTAAGATGAATTGTCAACGTCATTGATATGTGGTTTGTAGACATGTCGGTCTCTTGGTAGAATTCCTCTAAAATTCATATGAAACAAGTCATTTGATAGGAGTTACATATGATTTGTAGGAACCTATCTTTGTTTCAAAGGGTTCATAGAAAATTTCCTTTAGGATTCCAATCCCCAAGAATTGAATTCCTCCACTTTTCCGTTGTTGGGCAGGGCAAGAGCAAGTTGAAACTGATTTATGATACAAGCATTCCTTAGGGCCCTCGTTGGAACATAGACTCAAAACACAACACAAGAATAGGAAAACCATGGGATTAAAGTTGCACGCAATTCTACAGGATTTTATAAAATACAGAAAAGTTTCGGTTGTGGTCTTCAGATGCAACACAGGAATCCTAAGGAAGAGACGCAAGGAAAGTTTCCGCTAGGTTCAAGCTCACGCTAGTTTCCCTCTAAAATTCCTATAGTTTCATACATTCCATATTAATTTAAAGGAATTTCATAGGACTTCTTTTATCCCAAAGTACATATATTAAATTTTTCTATAGGATTACAATCCACTAATAAAGGCCTTACTTTGTTCTTGCTCTTCTAAAATGCCAACCCACTAATTACTTTGGGATATCAATATCGCATTTCTCGATCTTTGTTCTTGGAAGGCCTTACTTTGTACGTTCTCATCTGAAATGCGAGTGAGAAATTGGCATGCTATCTGCCATCGTGCCCCAACCAAGGCAACACTGACAAGGATTGAGAAGTATGTATAGTCTGAGATCGAGAAAGGAATTTCATGACAGCTTTGTTGCAGGCAGAGAGTTTCTTCAGTGTAGCGCTTTGTCCGTCACAAGGCGCTTTCCATCAGCATCAGCTGCACGATCTCAACACGTTTCACAAAAATTTGACTTATGTTGATGTTTATGCTAATTTATTGTGAGAGAAAAACAATGATCGTTCGCTGAAAATTACTGCTGAAGTAGTGCTGTAGAACCGGGTGAATGTTACAATTCCAACACCTGCGTCGAGTCATCTAGTATAGTGGTACTGAACTAGTTGATGATCAACCGTTGATCCATCATTTAAGTAATAAAACCAATAAGTTACAAACTATATTTTATAATGGTAGACATGGGTAATTTAGACACAAGTTTAGGTGGTTATTTAAGATTATCTTGCATAATGGCATAGTTGATAACTTTTTACAAAACACAACAGATCCTATCGTTATTGTTGGCAGTGATGATTAGAGTCTAACGAATTAAAGGCTAGATGTTTTCTAGTTATTATGAAAAATTTTAGAATTTATCTTCTTTTTTTCATCGAGCATCTCATTGGTACTAACGTGAAGGCCCTATTATTAGTAAGAGTAAGATTTTATCTTTGCCCTAACTTTAATATCTCTCATTTTTATCAAACTTTTAGAAAAATAAATTAATACATACAAGTTTAAGTAGATTCACTATCAAAACATATTTTATGAAGAATTTAATGAATCTTATTTGACGTTGTAGATGTTAGGTTTTTTTATAAACACGATCCAAATTAGAGAAGTTTGATTTAAGATAAAAGTCAAAGTGACTTATACTTTACTCCCTCCATCTCAAAAAGAGTGTCGCTATGAGTTCTGTGCAGGTCAAACATTCTTAAGTTTGTCTTGCTTTATTATAAAATTATCAACATTTATGTCTCAAATAAGTTTATTATGAAAACATATTTAATGATTAATCTAGTGATATTAATTATGCACCATAAATAATAAAAAACTCTTAATATATTAGGTTAAAATTAAAAATGTTTGACTTATCGGGAAGTGAGAATTACACTTTTTATGAGATGGAGGGAGTATTATGAAGGGAGTTGGTGTCTTGGTGGTCATGAAATCTATCTCTATAATTAAGGTCACAATATATAGTGGTCTAGTTTTCCGGATGCATTTATATAGATTTGGTGTGTGTTCGGTGAGTGCACGTGTCCTATGTTATGAAAAAAAATAGAGAGGCGCTGTTAGTAGTTTATTTGGCTATAAGTGATAATGTGTTGTGCCAGTGAATTTCTCAACATGAATAGACGTTGGTTCTTTTCATTTCACGAGTAGCAAGTAGCATATCATGTTTGTCACGTTTCTTTTCTTTTCTGGTACATCGAGAATTGCCTCTAGTAGGAAACTTCTAAAACACATCTTTTGCTATACACTTAGACACACACTATATCTAGATACATAGGTAAAATAATATATCTAAAAAATCAAAATGCTTTATAATTTAAAACGTAAGGAGCATATGTATGAGATCTCTATTTATTCGATTGACTTCTACCTTCTGCGTGCAAAGCTGCACCAATGGACCAATGGCAGGAGACATAGTAATTAAATACGATCATTTCGTTTGTTGGAATAGTGATTAAATACACACATTAGTCCATCGGCAATAACCGGAGGGGGACAAACTCGAAAAGCCACGGAATGAACAACGGTTCGCTTTTTGCTTGAGATCGAGGGTACCACCTGCCTACCGGCCAAGTAACCATCGATCTTGTTTTTTTTAGAGAAGTCTATATTTGGCACGGAAACAAATCACTCTTCCGTATTTGGTACTGAAAATTTTAAACTTCCTTATCTAACATTAACTTGAAAATTCCTTCCGTATATGGCACTTCCGTCCATTTGATACAGTAACGGTGTCAGGTGCCACCTAAAATGACATATATGACATTCTATGTAATAGCAACATACAGTGCTAGATAGGAAAAGAATAAATGGACATAATGTTAAGTAAGGAAAGCACAAATATCATAAATATACCTGTGAATGAAACATGGCATTTTGATAATTGAAGAGTGACAATAATAATCAATAAATTTGATGCACAAGTTTCACAAATCTGACCACATTGTCAACATATTTAAAAAAACAAAAAAAATATAAACACCTTGCACACCTCGCATCAGCTCAACAAATCCATACAATAGGGGTCTAAATTCACATGTCTAGGTTCATAAATATGCATACATTACCAGGTTCATAAACATAAACACATGAAGGTTCATACATAGTGTAACACCCTAGGTGTTTGGCTTCCACAAAATTGCATTTCATTTCATAAACATATGCATCATCTATGTCATCATGCCATTATCACTGAAACATGCATATGCAACATTCGCAATTTTGTTGTTTCATACTTAATTTGCTTGTGAATGGTAGTAGTGAAACATGTGAATGCAACATGAGTTTCTCATACCTTGAAACATGGCAACATAGTAGGAATGTGGCAAGTTAAGCTTGCAACAAAAGTAATGAAACATGTGAAACATGGAATTGCAACAATTGAGTGAATTGGTTGTTTTATGCTTCATCACATGTGATCATTAGAAATTGGTATAACAATTGTGTAAAGTGGTTGATCATGGTCTAATACACCTTAACTACACCCAGGGTAATTGTTTGGACATTGTTCATGTGGACCAAAATGACCAAATTGCCCTTTAGGAGAGGTTTGACTTGAATTGACCCTTAGAGTGCCACTGTTTGACTGTTTCAAAAGACCAGCTTAGAGACCTTGCATGGCTGTGCACTCTTTACCAAAGTTGTAGCTAATTTATCAAGGAACAAAAGTTGTTTTATGATCACCTCATGAAAATGGCTAGAACATGCTCAAACATGGCCCACAAGTCAGAATTCCATGCTGTTTTCACACTTGGAAAAATTGCTAAGTCATAATCCATTTTCAGTTTGATTGAGCCACCTTTGGCTTGATACAACTCAGGATACAGGGTGAATTAGCTATTGATGTCTAAATCAAAGTTGTAGCCCTACCATAGCTCTACAACTTTCGTATACATTATTTCCACTAAATCGTCATGGTTTAAGAGATCCATCACGCTTAAGTTCGTCTGTCAGTCATCGTCTTTGAACACTGAAACGAAAAATTCAGAAAACGGGCAGAGTTCGCCGTGGCCGACCGGCGCAGGAGCTGCTCGCCGCGTGGCGCTCATGCTCTGCCGACGCCACCACGTCGTGCGTCCGTGCTCCAGAAGAAGGCCAGCGCCTGCCCGACGCACTCGCCTGCTCCATTCGCTTTTCCTTCGCCTTCACCGCGCGCAGCGCCGAGCCACAGCCGTCCGCCATTGCCGGCCGAGCCTTCGCCCTCACCTAGCTCATGCGTCTTTGCAAAAAATGCGTTGCCCAGTTCGCCTAGAGCCTTGTCGTGATCCCCTCTACCACCTCCACCGTTCAATCGAGTCAATTGAGTCTTGGTAAGCGTGTATTCGCCAGTTCTTCCACCGCCGCCATGTCGGGACTCGCCGGAGTTGGCGCTCCATGTGGCCAACTGTCATCGCGTCCCTTGCCATCTCTTCTATCCCTTGTGCTAGTTCCGGTGAACGCTATCGAAGCTCGTAGAGTCACCCGTTAGGGCCGAGACGCAGTTGTCTCACCAGAGCCGGCCCTGCCGTGGCCGTGCGCCGCCATGATCGTCGTCACCCCCTATAGCTGTAGCACTAGCTTCAATTGAGGGCACCGCTAGATGCGCACGGGTGAGGTGACCGCCGTAGCACCGCTGACCTCGCCGGAGGAGCCACCGGCGACGAGTTACGCCGTCGTCTTCCTCCCTTCCCCTGTTTGTCTCTCTGTCGCGTGGGGTCCAGTCGTCAGTCACTGAGTCAAGGTAGGAGCCAGTGTGGGCCGCGCCAGCGCATGTGTCGTGGGCCGCCAGATCTGTTCGGGCCGGCCCAGCAGTAGAGTAGGGTTTCAAAATTATTTTTGGTTTATTCTTTTCACAGATTTGTGTATAGATTCAAAAATATGTATCTCCTAGTTGGTAGCTTCAAATGATGTGGTTCCAATTTTGCTGAGTTCATGATAATGTCTAGTTTATATTAAAAAATGATTTATGCCATGTTCTGTTATGAAAATGGGAGTTTCTATTTATCTCTTTTAATCATGGAGGAATTAGGGATAATTATATCTTTTTCTATATAGCTCCAAATGGCATGAAATTTTTATGGTGTACTGCTCATATCATGAATAGCTTGTAGTTAAATTTTCATATATTTTGGACACTGTATGTAGGAGATATAAAATTCTCTTGTTTGCATGGGTGGATCTTGTGTGAATTTTCATAATTTTTCTATAGATCCAGTAAAGGTAAAAATTGGTGAGTGCTGTTCTTATGCTATAATGAGGCTAGGAAAAATGAGAAATCTGTTGCTTGACACTTTTCAATAGGGTTTCCTAATTATGCTAAAAATAGACATGCCATCTGTTATTTTAGATACAGCAAGTTCTGCTTGTCCAATTGCTTGGAAATTTTTATGGTAGTCTATGTGAAGCATGAGATAGCTACTGTAATTTTTGTAGATTTTTCTGAACAGTTTTACTATATATTGCTTTAATCACCTAATTAACTAAATAAATTAGAAAATGATATTAAATAAATTATTTAGAAGTTGGCACTATACTTTCTAGTGTTCCTCTGGTATGTGCAACAAGTTGGTAAACTTGGTTTGGTACAATTATGCTTTTGCATCATCATTAAATAATTAGTTAGTAACCCTGTCATTTTTGGACAGATTCTAGGTTTACTGGAATTCGATTTGGTTAACGTAAGAATCATGCTTTGATGTTACAAATGATTTGTAGAGAATTTCATAAGCTTTCCAGAATGTCCTCATGCAAGTCATTTGGATTTATAGAACTCTGGTTATGATTGAATTAAGGAACTACTCGTTGCTTGTAAAACCTTAACTTTGATTTAAGTATGCCTTTACTATTTCTAAGTTTGTGGTAATGTTCCTAGGTGTTAGGCCTTTAACTGAAGATGAGCATCTTTATCTTAGGTTATGCAAGTTAGGTAAGTTGATCTTATTTTTCAAGTTAAGTTAGATACCTGTTTTAAAGTGATTTGAATAGAACTATTCTTACTCGATAAACGAGTGTCCAATGATGCTTTCGTAAACACTTACTGTGATTCATTCATCATGAGCATCATGTTATTCCTTATGCATCCATGGTATTTATCTTGTGCATTGGCATGCAATAGGTGTACCGGAGGGTGTGACACTGCTGGAATTCGAGGAACCGAGCGAGCAGCAGCAGCCGACACCGGAAGTTCAGGAGGTGCCACCCTCACGAGAAGTGCCAGACGAGGTCGCCGTTGAGTGCCCGGATCACCGTCCGTGCAACTTTGTGAAAGGCAAGCCCCGGAGCATATTAAGCCTCCTAATTTTCAAAATGCAGTTACAGTATTATTGTTACATATATATATTGTTGCATTAAGTTTAAGTGTTGGATGCAAACACTTGCTGCATTGGTTATCCAATCCTTGTCTAGATATTGATACCCTAAATCCTATGTAGCTTAGGCTCGTGTAGTGCTTAGCCCTGCTTTAACACGATAGAAGTTAGGTGATTTCCTGTCACCTGCGAGATATAGGAAGATACATATGGCACGGTTGGCTATATTTGCTATCATGGAAAAGAACCAGTCTTAATTTGAAATAAAGACCGGACGGAGGCTTGCTGGTTTGTAGTGACTCCGTTTGTGTCGATTAAGGACTGAATCTTGGAGCCTTTCCTGTTTATGTTGAACGCATGCCTCTCTCTTAGTTGGCCGGGTCTAGAGACCGACCATGAAGCTGAGTAGCTCACCTCAGGCCAGGAGTCGATAAGTATAAAGTGCGCCTCGAAAGGGAGCCGTAGGCGTGAGTCCAAGGGCAGATGATTTAAAAGTCCTGATCGTCCTGGCAGAAGGGTAATCCCTAAGAGTGCTGGCGCTGATCGAACCCGTGAATTTGGTTCCTAAGATGTTCCAAAGGTGACCCACGGCTACCCTTGCTAAGTATGCCAGGGTGAGAGTTAGAAATACCCCCTCAGCTGAGTTGCAATTCGATTCGAGTCGCCGTCTCTCCCGGTTAGTGAGAACTTGACGGGCTTATCTCCAATGTAGATACACTAAATAACCTAATGGTTCAGAAATGATGATATGATGATGATAGCCTTATTATACCTGCTATGGTTAATATTGTTTGCTCCTAATAAGTGAGTGCTCTAGTACAGGTGCTAATCTAGTGGACAGGTAAATGATGATAAGCTTGATGCTAAGTTTAAATTGGTTACTATAATCATAAGCTCTTTTATGCAACTGTGTCAAGCTAGCCCACCTCATAAGCCTTGCATGACCCTTGGTGTCTTTTATTTCTGGTTTTGATGGGTAAGTCTAGTTGAGTACCTTCTCGTACTCAGGGTTTATCTCCCACCTGTTGCAGATGACCAGTTCTACTTTGGTTGCTGCAAGTACTGCCTTCTCCCAGCTGGGGATGAAGACTAGACCGTTGGGCGCGGTCTCTACTAGTTTTCGTATCTGTTGATGCTTTTGTGGGACATGACTCAGACTTGGCAATATATTTGAAAACTATGAAGTTATGTACTAAACTATGTTGCTTCCGCACATTCGAACTTGGTTTGTAATATTTTATTTGAACTCTGATGGATGTAATCCGAATGCTACTTGTGAAATGTTGTAACGAATGATGTGTTGTGTTGAATCACTACGGTCTTGGTTTGTATGTCGAAAGTTGGTTGAAATCCTTCGTGATTTCCAGACTACCAGGATTATGGGAGCTTAAGTACAGGAATTTGATCACTTCGGTGATTGTTTTTGTACTTACGTTCTTATGATTTGGTCAGTTCTGTTACAGCTGGCATTAGAGCAAGATTCGACACTAAACATGTCATTTGGGTATTTAAAACAAAAGTATTTGTGAAAATCATAAATTAAATACTAAGTATTGCCAGTGGTCATATCCCTTATGCCCAAATAAGGACTCTTAGGTGGCTTATTAAAGTACTAACTTGGAGGTTCCTGCTTGTTTCTGTTTCGTCGTCCATATGGCGTGCTATTGTATGGATGCCATCCGCTTGGGTGGTAATGTATGGATCAAAATACCTCTACGCTCTGGTAAGTGGGAGTTGTGAGAGCATGACCGTCCAACCGTCGGTCTAGGGGAGAGTAGTTGTGGTTGCTCGCATACTTACATGTTCGATCATGTATCTATGAGAGTACTTAAATGTGGGTATCTCTGACGGGTAGCTGTGATACTAGAGTATATGCATCAGGGAATGTATGTACGAAAGTATTTAGTTTACTGCTTACTTTACATGCATTTTGGGAAAGTATTGGGCTAAAATGAAATTTTCTGCAGGTACACTAACAACGTATCATTGTAGATCGACTAGCTACCGTATACGAGAGAACGTATGTATGCCACCGTATATTTCGCTAACCTTTAAATTTTTCTAGATTTGTGAGGACGTACGGATCGTGCATGCATCATGTTCAAGCATACATGGCATTTCTGCATTGCTCCCTCCTTTAAAATTGATGGTCCCGACTAATTAAATTCTGTATCCCTTAAATGATTCTCCCCTTACGTTGCAACTTTTTGCTATAGATGGCGCGCACGAAACTCACTGCTCGCAAGTCCGCTGGAGGCAGGGCGCCTCGTCACCGGTTAGCTCCTCGTGAGCCCTGTCCTGAGCCTACTGAGGCGGAAAGGCTGAGGACAGAGCTGGCCTGGGTGACTACTGAGAGGAATGCGGCTCAGCACCGTTTGGAGCAAGTAACACAGGAACAGGACCAAGAGACCCTGGAGGTTCAGAGGTTGACAGTTGCTCACTGCAATTGTGAACGCATGTTGATTCATGTGATGAACCAACAGAATGAAGCCTGGCACGAAGAGAATGTGTTGAGAGCGCGACAGGTGAAGCTAGAGCAGCAGTTGGCAATTGCCGAAGAGTACAATGACCATCTCCATGAGGAGGTTCACCTATTACATAATCAACTTCACCCTCTCCTGCCACCTGATGATGAGGATGAGATGGGCTCTGGTGTCATCATGGCTGAAGGTGATGATGGCATTGAGGTCAATGGACCTGAGGACGTTCCACCTAATGAGGAGGAAGATGAGGAGTTAGAGTCTGCTAGTGATGAAGATGGAGGAGAGATCTTCGACACTGACTCCGAGGACGATGCATAGTTTAGCTTACTACTTAGCTAATGCGCTAGAGCTAGTCTTTTGTTGATCCTCATGCATGAACGAGTAGCTTTGTATCAAGTTAATTGTTGGGATGTAATATCGAACCCTATGTTACCCTTGATGTAAGTTTGGAACCACTATGGCTTGGATGTAACCTATCGAACGTATTATGCTCCACGTATGTGAGCTTTTGATGAATTTCGTCTTTGCGGTCTATAGATCTCGTTGTTGGTTAAGTTCATCACATTTATGTGTCAATTGATGCGCTTGATGAGTTGTGTGATTGTGATGAATGATTGTGCCTCTGTTGATTATATAAATGCATTCTCTCCAATGGACTCAGTTTGGCATAATTATACAATTCATCTACAAAAATTTCCACATCGTCAGTGCTCATTGGCTATACATTTTGCAGATGGCTTATAACCTTCATCGCGGTCGTAGCATGGGAGATGAGGAACAACCACCTCCTCCACCGCCCACACCAGCTGAGCTAATGCAGACAGTTGTTGAAAGTCAGCGCATGCTAGCTGAGGCTATGCGCCATATGGCTAACCGTGATGACCGACATGTCCGCTAGAGACCCGAGCCGAACCAGTACAGCAGCTTTAAGGACTTCATGGACACAAAGCCTCCTATCTTTCGTGAGGCAGAAGAACCATTATAAGCTAATGAATGGTTGAGCACGATAGAGCAAAGGTTTGGATTGCTCCGTTTGACAGAAGGCATGAAGGCTTCGTATGCAGGACACCAGCTCCAAGGCCCTGCAGGCATCTGGTGGACCCATCACAGGACCACCTTCCCTGCAAACATCGAGATAGTTTGGGACCAGTTCCAAACAGCTTTCCAGGGACACTTTATCCCTCCTGGTCTCATGGCCATTAAGCATACCGAGTTTATGAAGCTAACCCAAGGCAACAAGAGTCTTAATGAATACCTCCAGGCATTCAACAACCTGGCGAGGTATGCTCCCGAGTTCATCGATACTGACGCTAAAAGAATAGCTAGTTTCAAGAGGGGACTTTCCCCAAAACTGATCAAGTCTATGGGCAACTGCAAGTGTGTCACCTTCAATGAGTTTATCAGTGACACCCTGACTCAGGAGAATAATGATAAGATATATGCTGCTTCCAAGACCCGTAAAAGAAACTTTGAGGCTGGTGCTTCTCAGTCTAAGGCACCAGTGGTATCCAAGACCCAGTATCGTCCACCCAATGCTAATGTCCGGTACCGCCCACCTCAGAAGAAGAATCAAGCTAAAACTGGTTTTCGCAAGGGGTACACAATTTCCTTGCCAAAGAATACCTCGGGGCAGGGCAGCTCCAATGTCCCACCAGCTAACAGGGCGTGCTGGAACTGTAACCAGTCTAGTCATTGGGCTAATAAGTGCCCCTATCCTTCCAAGCAGAATGCTTAGGGAAACGTCCGTCAGGGGCGTGTTCACTACACTACTGTGGAGGAAATTCCTGCTGGTGAAGTGGTCACCGCTGGTAAGTTCCTTGTTAATGATCACCCTACAGTTGTGCTCTTTGATTCGGGTGCTTCGCATTCCTTTGTGAGTTCTACTTTTGCATCTAGGCATAAGATGAATGTGATTACAATTGTCAAGGGTGGTTATTGTATTAGTGCTGCTAGAAATAATATCATGACTAACCAAGTAGTTAAAGATGTAAAGATTGAGATTGGGGATCGAGAGTTCCTTATGGATCTTATAGTTCTGCCGGGGGTAGGAATCGATGTAATCCTAGGAATGAAGTGGATGAAGCGGGAATGGAGTGTTGATCGGTACATCAACCCGTGTGGTAATGTTGAGAGATCCTGTGGATAAGAAGGGTTTTCTAGTGCAGTTACCTCGTGATATCGCTATCCACAATACAGCCAATGCTACCCTAGCCAAAGCCATTGAAGATATACCGGTTGTCTATGAGTTTCCAGATGTCTTCCCTGATGACTTGCCTGGATTGCCTCTAGACCGTGATGTAGAATTCAAGATAGAACTCATTCCGGGTACGGCTCCTATTTCTCGAAGGCCCTATAGAATGCCGCCCAATGAGTTGGCTGAGCTGAAGAGTCAGTTAAATGAGCTATTATAGAAAGGTTTGATTCGGCCTAGTTCTTCTCCTTGGGGTTGTCTAGCTATCTTTGTGAAGAAGAAGGACGAGTCTCTACGCATGTGCGTGGATTATCGCCCCCTTAATGCTGTTACTATCAAGAACAAATACCCTCTTCCTCACATCGATATTCTGTTTGATCAGCTCTCCAAAGCTAAGGTATTCTCCAAGATCGATTTAAGGTCTGGCTACCATCAGATCAAAATTCGTCCTGAAGATATACCTAAGACA
Source organism: Miscanthus floridulus (assembly GCF_019320115.1). Lineage (NCBI taxonomy): Eukaryota > Viridiplantae > Streptophyta > Magnoliopsida > Poales > Poaceae > Miscanthus > Miscanthus floridulus. The sequence goes on from NC_089584.1 coordinate 101,655,347, forward strand.
GCTTTCTCTACTCGTTATGGCTTGTTCGAATACCTTGTCATGTCCTTTGGGTTGACAAATGCTCCGGCACACTTTATGTACCTGATGAATTCGGTCTTCATGTCGGAATTAGACAAGTTCGTCGTCGTGTTCATTGATGATATCCTTGTATATTCTCAGAATGAAGAAGAGCATGCTGAACATCTGAGAATTGTTTTAACTCGGTTACGTGACAACCAGCTTTATGCTAAGTTCAGCAAGTGCGAATTCTGGTTGAACAAGATACCTTTTCTGGGTCATGTGTTATCTGGTGATGGAATTTCGGTTGACCCTACTAAGGTGCAAGAAGTCCTAGAGTGGAAGGCACCTACTACGGTCATAGAAGTCCGAAGTTTCCTGGGTTTGGCTGGCTACTATCGTCGCTTTATCCTGGATTTCTCAAAAATTGCCAAGCCCATGACTCGACTACTTCAAAAAGATGAGAAGTTTGTGTGGACTCCGAAGTGTGAAGAGGCTTTCCACACTCTGCGGACCTTACTAACCTCTGCTCCTGTATTGGCATAACCTGACATTGAGAAACCTTTTGATGTCTACTGTGATGCATGTGGCACCGGTTTAGGATGTGTTCTTATGCAGAAGGGCCGGGTCATTGCTTATGCTTCACGCTAGCTTCGAAAGCATGAAATCAATTATCCTACCCATGACTTAGAGCTAGCCGCGGTTGTTCATGCCCTGGAGATTTGGAGACATTACTTGCTGGGTAATGTGTGCAACATCTATACTGACCATAAAAGCCTCAAGTACATCTTTACTCAACCCGAGTTGAACATGCGTCAACGACGATGGTTAGAATTAATCAAAGACTACAACCTTCAAGTGCACTACCATCCTGGTAAGGCAAATGTGGTTGCTGATGCCTTAACCAGAAAGGCCCATTGCAATTCCTTAGTTAGTGAAGACTTTCATCTGGCACACCTCCTTCATCCTGTAGTACTCCACAATATCACTGTGGATTGCTCTCTTAGAAGTCAAATTATCGAACTCTAGAAGACTGATGTGGGTGTGTTTCACATCAAGCGGAAGATGAAAGATCAGGAGACCAAGCACTTTAGGGTCGATGACAAAGGAATTCTCTAGTTTAATGATAGGCTTGTAGTACCCAAAGACAAAAAACTTAGAAATCAAATTATGGCTGAAGTTCATTCTTCTAAATTATCCATCCATCCTAGTAGCAGTAAAATGTATCAAGATCTTAAGCTGTATTATTGGTGGACCAAGATGAAGAAAGAAATCGCAGCCTACGTGGCAAGGTGCGATAACTGTTGCAGAGTCAAGGCTATTCACATGAGGCCTGGATTATTGCAGCCACTCTCTATTCCTGGCTGGAAGTGGGAAGAAATTAGCATGGATTTCATTGTTGGATTACCCACTACAAAAAGGGTTGTGATTCTATCTGGGTTATCGTAGATCGTCTAACTAAATCCGCTCACTTTATTCCGGTCAAGTCTACCTATCACCCTCACAATTATGCTGAGATTTACTTTCAACAAGTGGTATGTCTCCATGGTGTACCCAAATCCATTGTTTCAGATAGAGGACCGCAATTCATGGCTCGCTTTTGGGAGTGCTTACATCAGAATCTTGGCACTCATCTAATCCGCAGTTCTGCTTATCATCCGCAAACATTAGGACAGACTGAGCGTGTTAATCAAATTCTTGAAGACATGCTTAGAGCTTGTCTTATCTCTTGCAAAGGCTCTTGGGAGGACTGGTTGTCTCTCGCTAAATTCTCTTATAATAACAGTTATTAGGAGAGTATCAAAATGGCTCCTTTTGAAGCTTTTTATGGCTGCAAGTGTAGAACTCCTTTGAACTGGGTGGAACCCAGAGAAAGAAGATTCTATGGTATTGATTTTGTAAAAGAAACCGAAGATCAAGTCTGAACTATACAGAAAAATATGACTGACGCTCAGGCTAGACAAAAGAGCCATGCTGACAAAAGAAGAAAACCTATTGAGTTTGAAGTAGGTGACCATGTTTATCTGAAGGTATCCCCTATGAAAGGAGTAAAACATTTTGGAATCAAAAGGAAGCTTGAGCCTTGATATGTTGGACCTTACCGTATTATCGAGAAAAGTGGAAGAGTAGCATATAAGCTCGATCTACCACGTGAGATGGCACCTATATTCCCGGTATTCCATGTGTCCCAGCTGAAGAAGTGTCTCCGTATTCCCGAGGAAAGAATTGCGACAAGGAAAGTCAACTTGAAATCTGATCTTTCTTATGAGGAGAAGCCCATGCAAGTTCTAGATACTCAAGAAAGAGTGACTCGTACGCGAGTAGTTAAGTTATACAAGGTAGTTTGGAGTAATCATAGTGAACGGGATGCAACCTGGGAGCGGGAAGATTATTTAAAGGAAAATCATCCAACTTTCTATACTAAATGGTACGCTTTCCAAATCTCATGACGAGATTTTTTTAAGGGGGGAGGGCTGTAACACCCTAGGTGTTTGGCTTCCACAAAATTGCATTTCATTTCATAAACATATGCATCATCTATGTCATCATGCCATTATCACTGAAACATGCATATGCAACATTCGCAATTCTGTTGTTTCATACTTAATTTGCTTGTGAATGGTAGTAGTGAAACATGTGAATGCAACATGAGTTTCTCATACCTTGAAACATGGCAACATAGTAGGAATGTGGCAAGTTAAGCTTGCAACAAAAGTAATGAAACATGTGAAACATGGAATTGCAACAATTTAGTGAATTGATTGTTTTATGCTTCATCACATGTGATCATTAGAAATTGGTATAACAATTGTGTAAAGTGGTTGATCATGGTCTAATACACCTTAACTACACTCAGGGTAATTGTTTGGACATTGTTCATGTGGACCAAAATGACCAAATTGCCCTTTAGGAGAGGTTTGACTTGAATTGACCCTTAGAGTGCCACTGTTTGACTGTTTCAAAAGACCAGCTTAGAGACCTTGCATGGCTGTGCACTCTTTACCAAAGTTGTAGCTAATTTATCAAGGAACAAAAGTTGTTTTATGATCACCTCATGAAAATGGCTAGAACATGCTCAAACATGGCCCACAAGTCAGAATTCCATGCTGTTTTCACACTTGGAAAAATTGCTAAGTCATAATCCATTTTCAGTTTGATTGAGCCACCTTTGGCTTGATACAACTCAGGATACAAGGTGAATTAGCTGTTGATGTCTAAATCAAAGTTGTAGCCCTACCATAGCTCTACAACTTTCGTATACATTATTTCCACTAAATCATCATGGTTTAAGAGATCCATCATGCTTAAGTTCGTCTATCAGTCATCGTCTTTGAACACTGAAACGAAAAATTCAGAAAACGGGCAGAGTTCGCCGTGGCCAACCGGCGCAGGAGCTGCTCGCCGCGTGGCGCTCATGCTCTGCCGACGCCACCACGTCGTGCGTCCGTGCTCCAGAAGAAGGCCAGCGCCTGCCCGACGCACTCGCCTGCTCCATTCGCTTTTCCTTCGCCTTCACCGCGCGCAGCGTCGAGCCACAGCCGTCCGCCATTGCCGGCCGAGCCTTCGCCCTCGCCTAGCTCATGTGTCTTTGCAAAAACGCGTTGCCCAGTTCGCCCAGAGCCTCGCCGTGATCCCCTCTACCACCTCCACCGTTCAATCGAGTCAATTAAGTCTTGGTAAGCGTGTATTCGCCAGTTCTTCCACCGCCGCCATGTCGGGACTCGTCGGAGTTGGCGCTCCACGCGGCCAACTATCATCGCGTCCCTTGCCGTCTCTTCTATCCCTTGCGCTAGGTCCGGTGAACGCTACTGAAGCTCGTAGAGTCACCCGTTAGGGCCGAGACGCAGTCGTCTCGCCGGAGCCGGCCCTACCGTGGCCGTGCGCCGCCATGATCGTCGTCACCCCCTGTAGCCGCAGCACTAGCTTCAATTGAGGGCACTGCTAGATGCGCACGGGTGAGGTGACCGCTGTAGCACCGCTGACCTCGCCGGAGGAGCCACCGGCGACGAGTTGCGCCGTCGTCTTCCTCCCTTCCCCTGTCTGTCTCTCTGTCGCATGGGGTCCAGTCGTCAGTCACTGAGTCAAGGCGGGAGCCAGCGTGGGCCGCGCCGCGTTTGGGCCACGCCAGCGCGTGTGTCGTGGGCCGCCGGATCTGTTCGGGCCAGCCCAGCAGTAGAGTAGGGTTTCAAATTTTTTTTTGGTTTATTCTTTTCACAGATTTGTGTATAGATTCAAAAATATGTATCTCCTAGTTGGTAGCTTCAAATGATGTGGTTCCAATTTTGCTGAGTTCATGATAATGTCTAGTTTATATTAAAAATACGATTTATGCCATGTTCTGTTATGAAAATGGGAGTTTCTATTTATCTCTTTTAATCATGGAGGAATTAGGGATAATTATATCTTTTTCTATATAGGTCCAAATGGCATGAAATTTTTATGGTGTACTGCTCATATCATGAATAGCTTGTAGTTAAATTTTCATATATTTTGGACACTGTATGTAGGAGATATAAAATTCTCTTGTTTGCATGGGTGGATCTTGTGTGAATTTTCATAATTTTTCTATAGATCCAGTAAAGGTAAAAATTGGTGAGTGCTGTTCTTATGCTAGAATGAGGCTAGCAAAAATGAGAAATCTGTTGCTTGACACTTTTTAATAGGGTTTCCTAATTATGCTAAAAATAGACATGCCATCTGTTATTTTGGATATAGCAAGTTCTGCTTGTCCAATTGCTTGGAAATTTTTATGGTAGTCTATGTGAAGCATGAGATAGCTACTGTAATTTTTGTAGATTTTTCTGAATAGTTTTACTATATATTGCTTTAATCACCTAATTAACTAAATAAATTAGAAAAGGATATTAAATAAATTATTTAGAAGTTGGCACTATACTTTATAGTGTTCCTCTGGTATGTGCAACAAGTTGGTAAACTTGGTTTGGTACAATTATGCTTTTGCATCATCATTAAATAATTAAGTTAGTAACGCTGTCATTTCTGGATAGATTCTAGGTTTACTGGAATTCGATTTGGTTAATTTAAAAATCATGCTTTGATGTTACAAATGATTTGTAGATAATTTCATAAGCTTTCCAGAATGTCCTCATGCAAGTCATTAGGATTTATAGAACTCTGGTTATGATTGAATTAAGGAACTACTCGTTGCATGTAAAACCTTAACTTTGATTTAAGTATGCCTTTACTATTTCTAAGTTTGTGGTAATGTTCCTATGTGTTAGGCCTTTAACTGAAGATGAGCATCTTTATCTTAGGTTATGCAAGTTAGGTAAGTTGATCTTATTTTTCAAGTTAAGTTAGATACCTATTTTAAAGTGATTTGAATAGAACTATTCTTACTCGGTAAACGAGTGTCCAGTGATGCTTTCATAAACACTTACTGTGATTCATTCATCATGAGCATCATGTCATTTCTTATGCATCCATGGTATTTATCTTGTGCATCGGCATGCAATAGGTGTACCGGAGGGTGTGACACTGCTGGAATTCGAGGAACCGAGCGAGCAGCAGCAATCGACACTGGAAGTTCAGGAGGTGCCGCCCTCAGGAGAAGTGCCAGACGAGATCGTCGTTGAGTGCCCGGATCACCGTCCGTGCAACTTTGTGAAAGGCAAGCCCCGGAGCATATTAAGCCTCCTAATTTTCGAAATGCAGTTACAGTATTATTGTTACATATATATATTGTTGCATTAAGTTTAGGTGTTGGATGCAAACACTTGCTGCATTGGTTATCCAATCCTTGTCCAGATATTGATACCCTAAATCCTATGTAGCTCAGGCTCATGTAGTGCTTAGCCCTGCTTTAACACGGTAGAAGTCAGGTGATTTCCTGTCACCTGCGAGATATAGGAAGATACATATGGCACGGTTGGCTATATTTGCTATCGTGGAAAAGAACCAGTCTTAATTTGAAATAAAGACCGGACGGAGGCTTGCCGGTTTGTAGTGACTCCGTCTATGTCGATTAAGGACTGAATCTTGGAGCCTTTCCTGTTCATGTTGAACGCATGCCTCTCTCTTAGTTGGCCGGGTCTGGAGACCGACCACGAAGCCGAGTAGCTCACCTCAGGCCGGGAGTCGATAAGTATAAAGTGCGCCTTGGAAGGGAGCCGTAGGCGTGAGTCCAAGGGCAGGTGATTTAAAAGTCCTGATCGTCCTGGCAGAAGGGTAATCCCTGAGAGTGCTGGCGCTGATCGAACCCACGAATTTGGTTCCTGAGATGTTCCAAAGGTGACCCACGGCTATCCTTGCTAAGTATGCCAGGGTAAGAGTTAGGAATACCCCCTAAGCTGAGTTGTAATTCGATTCGAGTCGCCGTCTCTCCCGGTTAGTGAGAACTTGACGGGCTTATCTCCAATGTAGATACACTAAATAACCTAATGGTTCGGAAATGATGATATGATAATGACAGCCTTATTATACCTGCTATGGTTAATATTGTTTGCTCCTAATAAGTGAGTGCTCTAGTACAGGTGCTAATCTAGTGGACAGGTAAATGATGATAAGCTTGATGCTAAGTTTAAATTGGTTACTATAATCATAAGCTCTTTTATGCAACTGTGTCAAGCTAGCCCACCTCATAAGCCTTGCATGACCCTTAGTGTCTTTTATTTCTAGTTTTGACGGGTAAGTCTAGCTGAGTACCTTCTCGTACTCAGGGTTTATCTCCCACCTGTTGCAGATGACCGGTTCTACTTTGGTTGCTGCAAGTACTGCCTTCTCCTAGCTGGGGATGAAGACTAGACCGTTGGGCGCGGTCTCTACTAGTTTTCGTATCTGTTGATGCTTTTATGGGACATGACTCAGACTTGGCAATGTATTTGAAAACTATGAAGTTATGTACTAAACTATGTTGCTTCCGCACATTCGAACTTGGTTTGTAATATTTTATTTGAACTCTGATGGATGTAATCCGAATGCTACTTGTGAAATATTGTAACGAATGATGTGTTGTGTTGAATCACTACGGTCTTGGTTTGTATGTTGAAAGTTGGTTGAAATCCTTCGTGATTTCCGGACTACAGAGATTATGGGAGCTTAAGTACAGGAATTTGGTCACTTCGGTGATTGTTTTTGTACTTACGTTCTTATGATTTGGTCGGTTCTGTTACACATAGAGGGTCTAAGTTCACGTTACAGAATAGCAGGTTCATCATACACACATCAGTTGTACTACATTATACTTCATAGAGCATATGGCTTACACATTGCCAAGCACATCTACATAGAGAATCACAAGCTCAATCTTCTCTTGCTTCTTCTGCTATTTGCAGGACTAGCAAGCTTAGTTGTTTTATTTCTGGTACCCATTGCAGGGCTGTCAAGTGGCAGCATAGGAATTTTTTTTAGGTTTGAAGCAAGCTATTTCTTGGTCCTTTTAGTCTTCTCCTTTGTTGGAGAATGAAACTAAGTGGAAATTGGCTTGGGTTGATTGGAGCCACTTTTTGACCTGCACATGTACATTCAAACTAGGATGACATCCTTGTTCTTCGTTGACTGCAAAATAAGTACTAAAATAATATTCAGAAATACGAGACAAGATCAGCAAATTCATACTACAGAACAAAGACATCAATTGACACAGAGGTGACAGTCAGTTATAGCAGCTGATTCTAGCATGTGTAGCGCCAACCCAACTTATCAACGTAGAGCCTACAACAGAGAATTGTAACTGACATTTGCTACGGCCTATAGAGGATAAGCAGATTAAAACAATCCTAGATTATCAGGTTTGGACAATCTCAAACATCAGCATTTCAGCGCATAGTACCCTCTTTTTCCTTGACCAAGAAAATATCAATGTGCCCCCAAATAAAATAAAATAAAAAAGTGCCCCGGACTGAACAAACCAGAACTGTACAAATGCCTAAGCAGACCAGTGCGAAGGCAAAGAGGGTTTTGACACACACAGAGTCGCACAGAACTACCATATCAAATGTAACATGTTACTTTTTTATGCTCTAGGGCTGGAGTTACCATATTTCTTATTTTTCTTGCTTTACAGTCTCCATGCTTTGGCTATGGTGAGAGAAGATTGGTAATTAGGTTCTTTAATTAGATTGGAAACCATGTTTCATTAAATAAAATATAAAAGAGATCTTAATACTGGTTTGAACTCTTTGAAGGTCCAGATATAGAGTCGGGCTTTTTCTCTAATTAGATTGGAAACCGCCACGCCTAGTCCGCCGCGCGGTCTGGCCGGAGCTCCGGTGGGCGAGCTCACCCCGCCGCGGCCTACACCCCGCGCCATCGGGCGAGCCCCCCCCCCCCCCCCCCCCCCCCCGCGCGCGAGCACCACGCGTCGCGAGATGGGGCCAGCGCCGGCCGGCGAGCCCGCCCCGCCGCCGCGTTCCCCGCCGGACCCGCGCCTCGATCTGCGACCATGGGGCGAGCTTGGCTGACTGTGGGGCGCCTCGAGCTGGGGGACCCGCCCCGTGAGTTCCTGGGCACCGACGACCGGCGCCTCCTTTGCCCCATCCTCATCTCCTCCGGCCTCCATTCTCTCTAGGGTTTCATGTCTCTTGTTTTCAGAAGAGAAGAGTGACGGGAGAAAGCAGGAGACTCGGGGGAGAAGGGGAGATGGACGCACGCACGAGACTGTGCGCGCGACCAAAATAAACATGGGCATTTTGGTACTTCTAATGAAAAGCTGACATGGTCTTCTTAGCCAACGAACGGAGAGATGCCTGAAATGGATGGCAGTACCATTTATGTAATAAATTTTTAAGTTAGTGCTAGATAAGAAAGTTCAAAATTTTAATTGCCTCATATAGAAGAGTGATTTATTTCAGTGCTAAATAAAGAATTCTCTCTCTTTTTTTTCCCTCCTGAAGCTAATGGCTGCAAATTTGTGAGCAGTCGTCAAGCCCCATCCGATCCATTGCTAGATCCACCATCCATCAAAGTCTGAAGCAAGCTACCAATCACCTGTACATGAGTGTTATGGAGAGCGAAGTAGTATCTTTGTGACGACTGGACCCGAGCTTCTAGCAGCTATGATATCCAAAGGAAGATATAATTAAGAGAAGCAATAAAAGGAGCTTGGCTGTGGCCCATGGGCCGTGGCGAGCGGACGAGGTCGCGAATTCCGTGGACTGCAGGAGATGAGGACGTCGAGGTGCAGCTGCTGCTTCACGAGCAGCATCATTTGCAGCGATCATGGTCTAGGGACTAACCGAAGAAACGCATGCAAATCTCGAAAGATTCAGTCAAAAAAGGAGCTTTGCGAGAGGTGTCGACTGGCGCGAGAGCGATGATGATGAGGTTACGGCCACACCCGTGCGCGCATCTACGCGGCCTTTTCGTGTGCGAGGAGATTAGACTCATCTTTTGAGCTCTCATCGTCTCATTGGGCGACAGGTTCTCTCAGCTCAGCTCAGCTCAGGACCGACGAGGAGCGCACATACACTGCGTCGGACGTACGTGGCCCGTGGCCGGTGGTTCCCGCCACCCATGCCACATCCACCCCAGCGCAAGGCCCTCTGAGTCACTGACAGGTTTACCCCAGCGACGTACGGCTCCACCCGTCAGCCACCGTGTGCGCCCGCGTACACCTGATTGGACAAGTCACTGGCAGCGTTTGGTGCGCCCCGCCGCTCCCCCGCGCCGTGGCAGCCAGGCACGTGCGCCTGTCCTCCGCGGACCACCTGGGGAGGTGCGTCTCCAGCCGTTGGATTGGGAGGCGCCGGCGCGGGCCCAGAGGGCTGTCATCGCCGGGTACGGCCGGAATCTGCCGTTAGATGTCGCCTCTCTCCCGTCCTTTGCCGATTTGAGGGAAAACGTTTGCGTAATTGCGTTGCGTCGCGCAGGGCAGCTGGGCAGGGGAGGCCGGGCTGTTCCGTGCGCAACTGCCAGTAGCCAGAAGCCAGAAGCCAGAAGCCTAGCCTCGGCCAGAGCCTGTCACGCGCGCCACCTGGTGGCGTTTGACCGGGAGGATGGACCAGGTGGGCGGAAACCACCGGTTTCATTGCAGAATTGATTGGCCAACGACACCACGCTACATTTACGTCTGCATGTAACGGCAGCAGGGCCTCGATGTTTTGGCCTTTGGGGGACAGGAATTTCGCCAACCCGGAAAACGAACGATCGATTCCAATTGGATGGTGTGCGTTGTCTGTACATGGTTTACCATTTTGCCTGATGTTGAAACGTGAAATTGGAACAGGACGCGACAAAAAAAGAAAGAGCGAGAAGAGAAAAGAAAATTAGGACCACTACATTCAGATGCATATATTTTGCAGGATTGCAGCCTTTATTTCTTCTTCTTCTTCTTTTTCAGAAGGATTTGTACATGCTACACACAAATGATTTTAAGGTGAAGCAACACTAATCTCTTTTAAGGCATCCTCTAGAAAAAGAAACGTATGGCACCTCTTCTTTTTCTTTACAGAGGTGCTATTCTTGGTGTGCCCGACAATGTCTAAATATTTTCCTGTTAATGCTTTTGACTCCTTGTGAACAGTACTTTCTCTGTCCTATAGACTCTGTTCACTTCTCTTATAATTCATCTTTTTCAGCTTGTTTTTTCAACCGGAACAGTATTTTTCTCTCACGGCAAGTCAGCCGGAACAGTGTTTCGGCTTGTTTTTCAGCGAAGCAAACGAGCCCATAATACTAGACCTTTACAGAGTTATTCTAGGTGTAGTTATTCTAAATTATCTGTTATTCTCAAGCAATATAAATAACATACGAGCCAGAGTGTATACGAAAATGCGGACAGCATACGGCAATAAATTCTCGCTCTCAGCCTCCGTCGTCTACGTACACAGAGAAGTTGCACGCAGGAGTAAACCACGGCCGGTCCGGGGCTGTGGGGCTTCTTCCCCCGTTGCCGCACGTGAGAGGCGGATAGGGAAACGGGACAGGGCAATAATGAGGCGGGGGCGCGTACGGATGGAACCGTGGGGCCTCCCCCCGTTGCACTTTGATGGCGAGACCGGGGGTGGGGTGGGGGGGGGCTGATCCATGGATCGCTTCGCTCTCGCGTGTGCGTGACCACTGGCTCCCGGACTCGAGTTGTGGTTTGGGTTGGGTTGGATCGGACGGATGTGCCCTCCCTGTCCCCCCGTTACGGTTCCGCTTTTTTGGGCAGCGAATCACACATCACGGTTTCCGCCCCGTGATTACTCTCCGGCGCGCGTCTCGCTCGCTGATCTTATCGTTCTTATGGAGTATTGCGGAATCCTACTACTAGTAGTAGGCACACTGTTCCTGTGGGCTGGGGACCAGAGAATCGCTCTACGTGGGCCGTGGAGGGATCGATGGGCATGGGGGCTTGCCATCTGCGGGCTGGGACTCTGGCTTTATCATAGGCTTAGCTAGCGGATGCTGGCCGCGGATTTCTATTCCAAAAAAAAAAGTAGTTTGGCGCCCGTGCTGTCACTGCGGAGTATCACCTCCCGGGTGTGTCGATCCTTGATAGAGAAACCACAATCGTCAAATTCAACGGTAATTGGATTTTCACGAGTAAGAGTGCGAACTGAAACAAGGTTCTTGATTAAGGATGGGGAGATCAGAACGTTATTTAGAGTAAGTGGAGTAGAAGAGGTTTTAATGGAGGTGGAACCAGTGTGAGTAATGGGGAGAGAGGTGCCATTACCAACAATGATTTTAGTAGAAGATGAATTGGGCGTGAGAGAGGACATGTTACCAGAGCCTTGGGACATATGTGACGAGGCGCTGGTATCGAAGAACCACTCGCCAGTGGACTGGGGTTGGTGCAGGGAGATGTTGTTGAGGGTGGCGAGCAGGTGGGGATCCAGCTGATTGGAGGCGCCAGCGACGTGTGCCTGTGGTGCCGGGGCGGACGGCCGAGCGCCGAGGACGCCGGGTGCTGGAGCGCGCGGTGGCCCCTGGAATGGCCAGGCCTGAACCATGCCCGTCCAGGGATTGGTCGTGGGCCAGTAGCCTGGAGGAGGCGCCTGGTTGGACGGTGTCCCCTGCTTCTTCTTCTTCTTGTTGTTGAAGGAGGAGGAGGTAGACTGGCGGCCGTTGTTGGGTGCTGGAGGAGAAGGCGTCGTGGCCGAAAGTTTCCCGGGGGCGCCCTGGGTCAGGGACGCGCCGTGAGCGGTGTGGGCGACAAGGGCGGCCGCGGCCTGGAGGTTGGCAGCCGAGGACGTAGTCGAAGAAGAGGCCAACGGTGTGGTGCCGGTGGCCACGGCCTGGCTGACGAGGGCCGCCGCAGCTTGCATCTTCTCGGATTCGGCGATTCGATGTTCCTCGAGTTGCAGCATGGATCGGGTCTTGAGGAACGAAGGCAGGCGGCGACGAAGAGTGATGTGGGGGATCGCATGATGAAGTCGAGGGTTGAGGCCGCGGACGATGTTGTAGATGAGGTCCTTGTCGTTCACCGGAGCACCAAGGCCGGCGAGACGATCTGCCATGACTTTCATGCGAGAGCAATACTCGAGAACGGGGAGATCACCTTGGTAGAAATTCCGGAACTCGGCGCCGAGATAAACAGCGCGAGTATCCTTGTTGTCGCGGAAGAGGTTGCGGACGCCGCGCCAGAGGGAGTACGCGGTGTCGGTGTCCTCCGAGACCATGGAGAGGAGCTCGGGAGAAATGCGGTTGTAGAACCACGAGACAATGGCGCAGTCGTTCTGCACCCAATCGTTGTCGCCTTTGGACTTGGTGCCGTCGACATGATCGCTCAGCCCGTACTGGCCGAAGATGGCGGAGAAGGAGCGAGCCCAGGCGACGTAGTTGGCTTCATTGAAGTCGAGGACGATCGGCACGTGGTTGAGGATGTTGATGCCGTGGACGACGGACGGTGCAGCGGGCTCGGTTTGGACGCGGAGGGTGTGAGGGAGGAAGGACTCAGCGTCGGAGTTGCTGTCGGAGCCCGAGGAGGAGGACGAAGAGGAGCTCATGGCGGCACCGAGTGGTGGAACGTGGGCAGTGGAAGTTCAGGATCGAGGAGCGGCTGATACCATGTAATCGGACAACAGAATGAGAAGAACAACTCACTTGTATTGATCTCAGGCTTATACCTTTATACATGTACAACATTGACACAGTCATAGGGCTAACTAGAATAGCTACAAACAAGGAGAGCCAAGGAACGTGCTTGTGCTCGCTAACAATATTGGAGAGAGTTTGCCGGTGCTGTACAAATGCTAATAATAATGTCACAAAATAAGGTGATCACTGAATATGTGATCATCCCTTAGTGTTCGCCGAATATGAAGGGCTTGAAATAAAACTACTTATCACACACGTGGTGCTCGATCTAGCCATTCCTGTGTTTTCCCTCAACTCTTAGCAATTCCTGTGCATACTGCAAAGCGCATATATGTGAGTATTCGGTGGACTTTAAACTCCTCCACGCCTCGCACCGCCGCACGATTAACTTGGAGCATTCGTAGTCATACCTGGCCTGGGCTAGGCTCTTATGACCTGTGCCATGTATGGGAAAGTATTTGGACCAAGGCCCTCTAAGAGATGAAAATATCTGGGCCAAGTAAAACTGTTTCAACCAGCCCAACAATCAACGGCACGTGGGTTAAAGCACATTTTATTTCCTACCTTTTCCTTTTTTTTGGACAATAATCATTTAGATAAAAATCCGAGAACAACAACCATTCGGCACCTTCGTGATGGCTGACTGGCGAAAGCTGATGTTAGCAATCGGGAAGAACAAAATGATTTGATTCAGAGTTCAGTGTTTATAAAATTGTTCAAGTCCTCTCTCTCACTCATCGGGATACATATAATCTATTTCACCCACTCTGGGCCACATGTTCTCGTGTTGTGCCCCGTTTGGCCGGGCTCCCGTGGGCTCCGGCTCCTGCACTGTAGCCAGGTGTCGGCCGCCCAGCAGCCGATAGGTGCCTACAGGAGCCGGAGCCGCGGAGCCAGAAAATTGAGCTTCTCTGGCTCCGGTTGTGTTAGTGAGAGAGGAAAGGAGGAGAGAGAAAAACGGCTCCGGTGAACAGTAACCGGGTGTCGGTCGCCCAGCGGCCGACAGGCGGGAGCCGGAGCCGCCGGAGCCCGGCCAAACGGGTAGCATCCTCTTGGGTCACATCGCGTCCGGTTGGGCCTGTTCGCTTAGAGGAATTTGGATGGTTTGGAGGAATGCTGGAGGAATTTGTGAGAGAAAAATATTGTTCCGGATGAAAAAAGAAGCGAATCAAGCCGGGTTTAAGGGCACGCGAACGGGGCCGAGTTGTTGACAGCTGAGTTCCCGCCAGATAGAGAACCACTCGGTAACATAAGTAAGGGCTGACTATTAACTAGGCACCAAAATACTACTCCATGCATCTTACAAGGGATGGCCAGTGAGCAGCGAACCCCTCCAGGTTCACTATGGTCCTGTTTAGTAGTGCTTCTGCCCGGCTTCACAAATCTGTTTTAGCTTCTCCTACCAAAGGGTTCTGATGAAACAGCTTCTCCCTAAAAAATTGTTGGCCGATGGTCGTGGTCCTGAGAGTTGACGGCGCGTGAGTAGGCAGCGCCTACAGGAACGGGCGGTCAACTTGGCGCTCGCGATGATGCACGAGGGAGGGGGCCATGCCATCGAGTGGAGTGGATAGGAAAGCGGGCGATGCGGTAGGATGAGAAGCCTGCGAGCGACGGGCCGACGACGATCTCTCGCTAAGTGTCCATGCTGATCGCTGAAGACACGAGGACAACGGCCAGATGGGAACTTCACTCAGGATCCGACGGTGGAGATTTCCAGACGACATGGCCCAATAATATTCCAGAGCTTGGCTCTGATTTAGAATTATAGAGACTAGAAAACTCAAGGCGCGGCCTGTGGTTATTTTAGTGTTGCACATGAATATATAAGTGCATAGAAGCTGAAAATTGATCATGATGTTATCCGGCTAGAATTTTTTGCATTTTCAGATTTAGCTTAGGAATAGGATACATTAATAGATAATAGATGGGACACGCGCATTTCTGCGGGAGAAATCAAGAGTCACAATTATCATATTCGTTGAACTGCAAATATTTTCATAGATATTTACAGATTAACCAATCAGAAGTAAAATATGCACTCCCATGATTCCATCACATTGGTATGTTTACTACAATACCAATGTTTTTTTGAGCTTGTAATATTTCTCTGTAAATAAACATGATTCTTTATTGGAATTTCCCTTTGTGGGCCTATAAGTGGGTTTTCAACTTTTTCATCTTTTGTTGGCTCTATGAAATCAATGTTTTTTTTATAGATCAATGAAGATATCAAAAGCACAGGAAGGTAAAATAATTCACTAATTCAGAGGAGCACAAATGGCCTTACAAAATAACTCCTACAGTCTACTGCACAGATAGAAAATATCCGGCTTGTTCGCTGGTTGGTTTCTGGGCTGGTTTGGGCTGGCTGGTGCTGGTTTATTGTGAGAGAAAAACACTGTTGGCTGGCTGGTTTGGACTGGCTGAAACCAACAAGCTAAGTCTGACAAAGCTATCTTGCAAGCCTGCCAAAAAGTTCAGTGCTCATGAATGGTAAATTCTAGTAATTCGTAACCAATCTTATACCTATAGCATCAGCTGATTAACTAGAGTTCAGTTCTCATGATTCATTCTTGTTCAACTCATGTGTATCGGACCCGTGGCATGCTGCCCCGCCGTCCGCACAATGCGACTCTCTCTCCTCTTGCCAGCATTGCATCGAACACATGGTGGGCGTCGACGCGTCGTCCATCTCGAGCTCAAAGTCGAAATCTGGTTTGACGTCACCACCGGCCCTAATCTCGTGCTTCGCTTACGGCTTGACTGCCGGCGGTAGGCGAGCGCCCTAGCCAGGTTCCAGGGAGCCGCCGCCGCGCCCCGTGGTCGGGGGCCGAGGCCATCGTGCCTGGAGGCACCGCCGCGCCTGAGCCGGCTGCCTCACCGGCTCACCGGTGGAAGGGACCCACGCCGTTGTCGTACCGCGCCAAGGAACTCGTGCCGGGACCTGCGGCCGGTCGCTCCCACGCCTTGCCCGAGAGCCACCGCGGCGAGGGCCCGCCACCAGATCCCCATCACGGCAGCGCCTCAGGTGGTGGCCAAGTGCCTGCCGCGTTGAGGGCCAGTCGCTAGCACCAGCTCGTCATCGTGCTAGTTCGCCGGTGACCGCGATTCCAGCCTACTCTTGTGGCGCGGCAAGCAGATGGTGGGGAGTAGAGAGCGGAGGCGACAGAGCAGGCGGGTGGCCCGGCGACAACAGCGAGGAGTCGCTTGCGTGAGATCGAGACAAAGTCTCTGGAGATGCCAGCTTCTGTGACTGTTTCTGCACGCTCGATCAAAATCTGACGGCTGAGAAAAGAGCGGGCTACGTTGCTGAATCAGGTGCCTGTGACCGTTTCTGCACGCTCGATCAAAATCCGACGGCTGAGGAAAAAAGCGGGCTACGTGGCTGAATCAGGTGCGAGCGTGACTGGTGTTGATTTCGTCTTGTAAAAGATTCTTTTGCTACTGTATAGATCGTTTATGTAGAATAATAAATATAGATCTGGATATCGTTATTTTTTTATTCCTCACATATGAAGTATAAGTTGTAGTATCTGAACGCACGCCCAAACACACACCACACACACCCCTAAGGGGCACGCTAGACCCAAACCTTATACATCCATACCCGTCTACAAGAGCACCCCTAAGGGGCACGTTAGACTAAAGATGGTGAAAGGTCCTAATGGCTAGAGGGGGGTGAATAGCCTATTAAAAATTTATACAACAACACTTAATAAACCGGTTAGACAATTATTAGGCGAAGCAAGTGTTGCGCTAGCCTACTAAAAATGCAAGCCACCTACCACAATTCTAATTTATATAGTTTCTATCCACATAATAGCCATGACACTACACTAAGTTAGTGTGCTCTCAAAAGCTAACTAAAGAGCCACACTAACCAAACTAACAAGCTCTCACAACTAGCTACACTAAAGAGCATGACAACTAGTTTGCGATAATATAAAGAGAGTGAGCAATTTGTTTATACCGCCGTGTCGAAGAAGGAGCCAATCAATCACAAGAATGAATACCAATGAAGATCAATCACCTCAGAATCAAATGATGAACACAATGATTTTTTACCGAGGTTCACTTGCTTGCCGGCAAGCTACTCCTCGTTGTGGCGATTCACGAGCTAATTGGCATCACACGCCAAACCATCAATAGGGTGCCGCGCAACCATCATAAGATGAGGATCACACAAGCCACGAGCAATTCACTAGAGTACCCAAGAACCCCTCACAATCACCACGATCGAAGCCGAAGACAATCACCACTCTCCGCTCGACGATCCTCGCTGCTCTAAGCCGTCTAGATGGCGGCAACCACCAAGAGTAACAAGCGAATCCCGCAGCGAAACACGAACACCAAGTGCCTCTAGATGCAAACACTCAAGCAATGCACTTAGATTCTCTCACAATCTCACAAAGATGATGAATCAATGATGGAGATGAGTGGGAGGGCTTTGGCTAAGCTCACAAGGTTGCTATGTCAATATAAATGGCCAAGAGGGTGAGCTTGAGCCGGCCATGGGGCTTAAACAGAAGCCCCCATGAAATAGAGCCATTGTACCCCTTCACTGGGCACAACACGGGGTGACCGGACGCTCCGGTCAAATCGACCGGACGCAACAGCTCAAAGTGACCGGACGCTGAACCCCAGCGTCCGGTCGTTTCCAGTAAGCATCCAGAGACGACTTTTCACGACCGGACGCGCCCGGTCGTGCTCGACCGGGCTCACCCAGCATCCGGTCACTTGGCGTTTCCCCTATGCATGACCATGTTAGTGGGACCGGACGCAGCCAGCCAGCGTCCGGTTGTTTCAGCGCCAACGTCCGGTCGACGACCGACGCTGCACTTCTTCTGCTGCTACTGATCGGACGCGCCGGTCCTTCAGAGACAAACGTCAGGTCACTTATAGTGACCACGTTCACCTGAGTTTATGGCGCCGATGGCACCGTCGGACTGTCCGCACTCTACAGGCGGACACTCCACCAGTGAAGTTCCTAACCCTTGCTCAAATGTGCCAACCACCAAGTGTATCACCTTGTGCACATGTGTTAGCATATTTTCACAAACATTTTTCAAGGGTGTTAGCACTCCACTAGATCCTAAATGCATATGCAATGAGTTAGAGCATCTATTGGCACTTTGATAACCGCATTTCGATACGAGTTTCACCCCTCTTAATAGTACGGCTATCGATCCTAAATGTGATCACACTCACTAAGTGTCTCGATCACTAAAATAAAATAGCTCCTACCATTTATACCTTTGCCTTGAGCCTTTTGTTTTTCTCTTTCTTCTTTTCAAGTCCAAGCACTTGATCATCACCATGGCATCACCATTATCATGTCATGATCTTCATTTGCTTCACCACTTGGAATGTGCTACCTATCTCATGATCACTTGATAAACTAGGTTAGCACTTAGGGTTTCATCAATTCACCAAAACCAAACTAGAGCTTTCAGATGGCAACGGGCACAGAATGCCCGCAGGCATGGAACCCGATGGGCAAGGATACGGGCACCACTTCTTGCCCGCGGGCACGGGCGCGGGCACCATCCTGAACCTAGAGGATAGTTCTTCGCGGGCAAAGAAATTTGCTATCCTCGCCCACGTATCCGCCAGACTCGCTCCATAGGTCTGACATGTGGGACCTACAAGCAAATATATATATATATACACAATTCCTAGGGTTTATTCTTGATTCAATCCACACCCCACCCCACTCAGCCACCCCAATCCCCGCCGCCACCCCTTCGTCTCGGTCTCTCACTCTCTCGGAGACTTGGATTCTCACCTCGCGCTGCGCTCGGCCGGCAGCCGCCCTCGCCACCTCGAGCCATCACGCGGGTGAGCCCACGACCACGAGGGGGGTGCCCCTGCGTGACCGCCGCCGCCCATCCAAGCCGCCCCCTCCCCTGTCCCTGGCCAGCCGCCTGCCCCCTAACGCCCAAGCCCGTCACCCGCGACCCGCCTCCCCATTCCCCCACTCGCAGTCGCGCGTGGCTCCTCCACTCGGGGCATCACGCCTCCCCCACTCGCGCCACTCCGACGCCGGCCTCCGGCCTCCCTACTCCGACAGCTAGCCAACGCCGGCCTTCCCGCTCCAAGGCTCCCACTCGCGGTCGCGGCGCCTCCCCCCACTCGCGCGACTCCTCTGAGATCCAGCGCACTCCTACGGCCTCGCACGCCTCCTCTCCAGTCTCCACGCGCAATTTCTCTCTAGATCCAGCGCACTCCGATGCCGGTCGCCATCCTCCGAGCCTCCGACGCTAGCCGCCGGCCGCCATCCTCCCCGCTTGGAGCCTCCGAGGCTCCGACCTAGGCCGTCGTCCCCGCCGTGCAGGTCGCTGTCCCACCGCGCTGGCGGGCATGTGGGCATGCCCGCGGATAGCGGGTGCGGGCACAGAATGCTACCCGTGGCTGGTGACGGGCGCGGGTGCGGGCGCACAATTTCTCTCGCGGGTGCGGGTCTGTGAGGCTTGTATCCGCGGGTAACATACCCGTTGCCATCTTTACGCTAGACCCAAACCTCCGCTAGCGACGGGCGCGTCGCCTCCCATTGTGAGACGTAGACGCCTGAGGATCCATTGATTATGGCCATATTCGCTTGTGTTATTTCTCTCGTACTATTTCAGTTACTATTTCAGCAAACGAACAATATATTTCTCTCGTAATAAATCAGCGAACGGTACTTTTTTTCCGAGCAGCGAACCGGGCCTATTTACGGAGGAAAACCCCGATGAGGCACGTGAGTTAGATCTCAGTGATTGAACCCACGAGCGATTGCTCCACCACCGGAAGACTCAACCAACCGGCGGTCCTCCATCTGGATGTCGTTAGGAAAAAGAAATCAAAGAGTACTACCAGACTAGAAGATGGAGAAATAACGAAAAGGACAGTATGCCACGTAACATGTTTATTACCCGTTCAGACTGACCAAAGCTAGTACTAAGTACAAGGGATTCATGAAACGGAACCAACTGTTTCAGAGTGTGGGCAGCAGCAATGCAGAATTCTCGTTTCCTTGCTACCGCTGCTCTAGAAATCTAATATACCTAAATAGGAGGACCCCACTATAGAATTTTTCTGGCTTCTCATGAAGCCACGTAATCATGTATCCAAAGGTCAATTGTTAGTGGCGGCAACTATGCAATCGCGTCAGTTAATTTCTTTTGACGTTTCTCCTCCTCGCATGCAGATCAGCACATACAAACGGCTGAGGCTCTGTATCAATATTCTATTGCGCTTCTCCGCACATTCTGATTTGAAACGTCTTCCCTATAAAATGAAATCCTCCCCATCCGCGGCTACCTGGTAGCCAAGGGGTCACTTTTTATTGCATGGAGTCTATTGGCGCGGGTACACGAAAGAGATAAGCCGGCTGAAGCTACTGCATAGAGTCTATTGTATGGAGTCGTATTAAAGCCGGCTGATAAGCCAGTTAAAACTATTTTATTGTGAGAGAAAAATACCATAGATTTTAGCTAATAAGCCAGCTAATAAATTAAAGCGAACATGCTAAAGAAGCGCTGCCGACTCCACGAGCCTACCGGCCATGCCAGCGCAGCCACCCACGCCCATCGGCCCATGTCTCAACCTTGGGGCTGATCAAAGCAGCGAGGGGGGACGTGGGATTGGCGCTGAGCTCCAGTACTCCAGGACATCCGCGTCGCAGAAGCCGCTATACGCGCCAGGTGGCGAACTCGAACCAGGGTCCGTGCTGGGCGGCGATATGGCCATGAACATCGGCTTGAGTTCCTACCTGTTCGTGGGAGAGGGACTGATCAGCAAGCAGTTGGATCTTTCCTAAGAGAAAGACCCACCTTAATGTTGAGGTTAGTCACAACAACTCTAACGATGAAGACTGCTACTTAGGTCGAGTAGTACCACCGTCGTCCATGTCAATCAAGCGATACACGCTACCTTGGATTCTCTCCCTCCTTTCTATGGTTTCTATTGGCCGGTTCGCTCGTTGGCTTCAGCCATGACTTATCAGTTAGTCAACAGTATTTTTCTCTCACAACAAACCAGCATCAGTCGGGCTTATCAGCCCAGAAATTAACCAACGAATAGTCCGTATATTTACAGAGTTGTTGATTTTCAGGTATATGCTAATTCATAGGCAGTACTTTATTCCTATATATGTACTCTCTATTGCTTGATTAATCTCTCTCACTAATGAAATTACCATATGACTATCTTTGTTCTTTTTTCAGAAAAATATACCTCTGATGAATGTAAAAAATAATAATGTATGGAGGTCTATTTGGATTACTGTATGCTCAAAATTATCTTTACTAAATAAGAGATTTGTGATGTCTGGACCTCTACAAGATCTTTGCACTCAAAGAAAAGAAATATGTTGTATAATTTGTATCAATGATTTAGACATCTCTGCTCCTCAAACTTCTTTGCATTAGTTGCCATGTCATTCATGGTTATCTCTTTCCCCTCCTGTATTCAATATCCCTTTTTTTTATGGTGTTGCTCCTTTTCCGATTCCTATCCTGCAATCAATAGCTTTAGGAGTCCTAATGGCATTGTTTCTCTTTGAGTACTCTTACCAAATTCATACTATTTAACATGTGCATATTTTCTTTGAGGGTTTCACTAATTCTTGCTCCATGAGTCCAACATTACAAAATTCCCACTGCAACGCGCGGGGTATTATCCAGTTAATTTAACTCGGGATTCATGAAACGGAACCAACTATTTCAGGGTGTGGGCAGCAGCAATGCAGAGTTGCAGAATCTCGTTTCCTTGCACCACTACTCTAGGCCTTGTTTAGATTACCCCAAAATTCTAAGTTTTTTCACTCTCTCTCCATCACATCAATTTTTAGCCACTTGCATGGAGCATTAAATGTAGGTAAAAAAAAAACTAATTGCACAGTTTAGTTGGAAATCACGAGATGAATCTTTTGAACTTAGTTGGTCCACGATTGGACAATATTTACCAAATAAGACGAAAGTGCTACTATTCATCGGGTTGAAATTTTTCTCAATCTAAACAAGGCCCTAGAAATTAATTTAACTCGGGATCGAGGGAATATTATTTTGGTACGGCGCAACTCACGAGGAACCCATGGCATGGACACGCCCCACCTTCGCATCCAGTTGTCGATTGGTAGTCTAGCTTGTGAGAAACCACCAAAGTTTTAGGAAGGGTTCACACCTCTCGTAGGCGGCCGCAACTTTGTTTATATATAGGATGAAAGCCAGATTAATCTACAAATATACGTAACAGATTAAATTAATCAACAATCAAGATAAGCAACAATCAAGATATGATTTGGCCAGATTAATAATCTATAAATATAACAGGTTCGATACACCACATTCTATATACATTGATCCGGCCAAATCATATCTTTGATTGTTTCCTAACACTAACACGAGTGATTACATTGATCATATTTCTAACACAGCTCAGACAGCGTGCGTTATTTGAATACTACGTACTCCAACGTGCCGACCCTGACGGACGCACTCAAAACTCGAGCAGTCCGACACATCCCCGCCGTTGGTGCGCCCGCCTGGGCAAATCTTGCGGCGGAAACGGGTGCAGGGGGCAACCAGAAACTACTAGCAGCATGTTCGGCTGGGGCTAAAACGATCGTATACGATTGTGGATTATTACTGCTAACTGGTTTAATGTGAGAGAAAAATACTGTTCTGGCTGAAAATTTACGATCGTGCTTTAGACTGGAACCAGACACGACAGTCAGAAGAGGCTGTCAGATCGCCGTCCCTCTATATAAACCGACGCGCGTGTGCAGGCAGCTGCACCTGCACTGCATCGATCGGCAGCCAAAACATCGAAGAACATCGGGGCCGGTCACGTTACATAGATAGCGCGTTAGCTGTTGCAGCGTTTCTGGTTATTATATTTCGCGACGAGCAACACCGCGCGCCATGAGGCCACAAGCCCTTGCTCTCGCCTCCTTCCTGGCCGCCGCGCTGCTCTGCCTGGGCGCCGCCGCCGCCTCGCCCATCATGTCGGTCGCCGGCAAGTTCGCCATGGAAGGTCAGTGTGCATCCGCGTGCTTTTACCGTGCGATCAATCAGGAGTGTTTAAAAGGCTTAATCGTTTATCTAATCTGATCGACCTAGTGGATTTAGGTGTGTGGTGTTTCTTTTCTTTTTCTTTTTTTCAGGAATGGGAATGACCATCGACCAAGGGATAGATCACTTCCTCGTCCTCGCAGCAGTCTTCGTCATGTGCCTCTTCCGCTGATCGTCCGGCAAGGAACGGTGTCTGCCGCTGATTTATTTCACCAGTTCGTGTATTCTTTGATTATGTAGAGAGTTTGCCGGCGCTGTGCAAATGCTAATAATGTCACAAAACAAGGCGATCGCCGAATATGCGATCATGCCATAGCGTTCATCAACAATGAAGGATTGAAATAAAACTACTTATCACACACGTCGTGCTCGATCTGGCCATTCCCGTGTTTTCTCCCACCTCTTAGCAATTTCCGTACAAACTGCAAAGCTCATATATGTGAGTATTCGCTGGGCTTTAAACTCTCTTCCACGCCTCGCACTGTCGCACGATTGACATGGAGCATTCATCTGGGCTGGGCTCTCATGGCCTGTACCACGCATGGGAAAGTACTTTGGCCAACATCCTCTAAGAGACGAAAAATATATTGGCCGAGTAAACAATGTTTCAACCCGCCCGACTATCAGCGGCACATGGGTTGAAGCACATTTTCTTTCCTACCTTTTACTTTAAAAAAAATCATCTAAATAAAAATCCGAGAACAACAACCACTAGACACCTTCATGAGGGCCGACTGGCGGAAACTGACGTTACCAATGGGGAAGAACAGAGAGGCTTGGGGAATGGAAATGATGGGTCAGGGCGTCCGATCATCTGGACGCTCCGCCTACCCTCTGCGCCACCGCTGCTGAGCCCACCCGTCCTCTGCGCCACCACCGCACATGCCGCCCCACCCTGCCCTCTATGTGCTGCCGCCCAGGTCCGTGTTGTCGGCGAGCACACCGGTGACCTCTCGCGCCACCCACCCATCCTCTACGCCACCACCACCCATGCCGTCCCTACCCTACCCTTCGTGCACCGCCGACAAGCACACCGGTGATCTCCATGCACCGATGAGCCTCCATTCACCGAAGCAGCATAGAGATGTTTGCGCTGAAAGAGCATGTTGCAAACGTATGCTAAGCGTTTCAGGTGTTTCTGAGGTATGTTGCAAGAGTTTTATATCCATGTTGCAAAATCAGATTGGGATGTTGCAAAAGTACATCGAGATGTTGCACATGTTGCAATGGATACACATGTATGTTTCAAGTGTATGTTCTAAATGTTTCATCTGTATTAGACATATGCTGTCAGTGTTTCATATGGATGTTGCAAAAGTAGATCTGAATGTTACATATATATGCATGTTGCAAGCGTATCTTTCAAGTGCTTCATATGTATTGTGCAAGTATTTCATCTGGATGTTGCCTATGTTTGCAATGGCTTTCAGGTGTTTTGCATGTATAGTAGACGTATGTTGTAAGTGTTTCAGCTGTTCCGGACGTATGCTGCTTTTGTTTCATCTAGGTGTCGCAAAAGTAGATCTGATATTACATATGCTGCAATGGGACCCACCTGCTGTTGCTCCTGGGGCGCCGCCAAGCGGGCGCATATAGGCGCGTGAGAAACCGAGCGCAGGTGTGAGGGCCCACGCAGTGGGGCGTGCGAAAAACAGGCGGCACGAGCTCCATTTCTCTTGTGCGTGCGACACCGTCCGATGCTAGCACTCTGGATCGGACATCTGGACGCTAGCAAGTCCCCTTAGGAAAAGGGGAAGAAGATGAGCAGGGGCGAGAACAGGATTCGATTCAGAGTTCAATGTTTACAAAATTATTCAAGTCCTCTCTCTCACTCATGGGCATACATATCTATTTTACCCACTTTGGGCCGCATGTTCTCGTGTTGGGCCTAAGCATTTTCGTCGCGTCCGGCTGGGCTTCTTCTTCATCTGCCTCTTCCCGATCCTGTTCCCGTCCAGTGTTGCCAATACAGCAGCAGTGTTGTTGACAACTAAGGCCTTTTTTTAATTTATCCCCATAAAGTTTATTCCCTATCCCATCGAATGTTTGGACACATAGATAGAGTATTAAATACAGATTAAAATATAACTAATTGCATAGTTTGCGACTAATTTGGGAGACGAATCTTTTAAGCCTAATTAATTTATGATTTGACAATGTGGTGTTACAATAACACATGTGTTAATGACGGATTAATTAGGCTTAATAAATTCGTCTCGCGGATTACTGACGGATTCTGTAATTTTTTTTTATGTGACACCCGATGTGACACCCCAAAATTTTACACCCTGAATTTAAACAAGGCCTAAGTTCACGCCAGATGGAGAACCACTCGTAACATAAGTAAGGGCCGACTATTCATCAGGCACCAAAAGACTACTCCATGCATCTTACAAGGGGTGATAGGTGAGCAACGAACCACGACTTATAGAATTGGGCAAGGCTCTGAGGGCTACACTCATGGGGTGCACAATAAGTCCACCAATGGCGAAAACAAGACTTGAAGAACTCGAATGCTCAGGCTTAACACTCAGGCACCACCGAGGAACTTTAAAAGCACTGGGACTTGAAGTATAGACACCAAAAACACTTGAACTCAGGCTAAAACCAATTGAGCAAGAAGAGCAATAGAAGACAACTCAAGTACGAAGGAGTTGGGGGCTACTAATGATGACGTGACACCTTGCATCATCATCGAGCTAGGACATAATCGGCTCAACTAGAGCTATTCCATGCATCCTGAAATATAAAGAATCCAGAGTTCAAAATTTATACCAAATTATAAGGTAATTCTAGGTTTGTAACTTAGGCTAAAACTAGTTGATCAAGAAGAGCAATAGAAGGCAACTCAAGTACGAAGGACTTGGGGGCTACTAGTGATGACATGACACCCGGTATCATAGAGCTAGGACATAATCGGCTCAACTAGAGCTACTCCCTCCGTCCTGAAATATAAAGAATCTAGAGTTCAAATTTGTTCCAAAGTATAAGGTATTCTAGGTGAACAAACGCTAAAACAATTTTCACATGCTTAATAATCATTAATGTCTATCACGAACCTATGGTAATTAGGAAGTGTTATATATACGTCATTTGGTTTACTACATAATAGGTTCTATAAATTAACTTGGATAGTGTATTTTAGGACAGAGGGAGCGGATAACATGTCAGCTTTGCTCGTTAAGATTTGAGAGATTCCAAGGTAAATGCCCGCTTTTTTTTAGGAACAAGAAAGAAAAACGAAGAGTCAAATCAAAGATGAAAGATATCAGGTACTAACTGGGGAATCAAATATATTAGGAATCCGGGAGTGAATCCAACTCCAAATCCGATGCTACCCGATCCTCCAACGAAAAGGAAAGGAATGTTACTCGGCGTTCATGAATCATGACGGAAGGCGGCGCAGAGCACAGGCGGCTGATGCCAAATAAACGATCGGAGTTCTCCTATTCTTGCCTCGCTCTGGTAACGTGTTTAATTGGGGGCTCTAGCCACTCCCTCGATCAATCTCGCCGTCTCCCTCGTCCATTCCCGCCTCGATTGGCAGCGTCGTCCTGTAGCTGTAGCGCTGCACCAGCGTTCTGCAGGCTGCACATGTATGTATGTATGCGCCATTAGTGTACGCGTACCTGATGCAAATTAATTAAGCTGCGCGAGTTCATGCCATAGCATTGTCTTGAATGTTTGGGAGTACTTCTGTTTCTTGAGAACAGAGAGTTACTAGTTCGGGTGTCTTCTAGGGGAGCGAAAGAGCTATAGATTCTTCGATCTCGATCTTCTCTCTAGTGACTCTCTAAAGCAAGCAATCGTGCATTAGAACTCGCTAGTCAAGCCTAGGACGAGACTAAGTTATCTGGATAAACCGCTACGGCTTGCCTTTAACTCTCCTGGACCCAATCATTGTTGCAAACAAATATTATCGCCGTGTTTTAGTCAGACCATGATCTGCGCCGTCGCTAAAATAGCTGAATTATTTCGACGACAGACAGAAATGCGGCACTGTTCCATTGCTTTCGTTTCGTGCATCCATCGCTAGCTGATCTCTCAATAATACTAGCTAGCTAGCTACTACTATAAACACTCTACCGATTCATGTCGTTCGGTGTGGTTCTCTCCTATCTGTGCCGATCTCAGAGGTCACCGCAGGGCAGATTTTGCTGTTGCTGCCAAAAGGAGTTGCCAGCAGCAGGCAGCAGGCAGCAGCATGGCAAGAAGACCAGGGGCAGAGACAGAAAGCTGGGCACTGCCGGGCATCGGCCGCGGTGGCGTTTCTGGCGACCTTCTCCCGGCATTCGGCGAGCTCTCCCCTTCCGTCGGGAACAACGCCATCAACCCTTACGACTGCAGCTACAGGTGCGGTAGACGGTTGCTGCGCATGCAGATATAGGGGATACCATGCCACATACGCGTCCGCGCGCGTTTTTTGATCCATGCACTGACGCCTGCCAGGGTCTATCAGGTGGTGGCAGGGGTTCCTGATCGTGCTGGTGCTCTACTCGGCGTGGTCGTCGCCGTTCGAGCTGGCTCTCGAGAAGGCCGCCACCACGCCGCTTCTCGTCGTGGACCTGATCGTCGACGTGTTCTTCGCCGTCGACATCGCCGTCGCCTTCTTCGTCGCCTACTTCGACAGATCCGCCAATCTCTTCGTCGACGACCGCAGGAAGATCACCACCACGTAGTATTTTAGCACTAGTTAACTGATCGACCATCAATCTTATGCACGTACAAACTGTGTACGCCAAATAAAAAACATGCTTGCGTGCACGGTGCACTCATTACTCATCAGGTACCTCGCACGGCCGTCGTTCGCAATGGACGTGGCCTCGACGGTCCCGTTTCACGTAATCTACCGGCTGGTGAGCGGCAGGAGCACTGGATTCAGGTACCTCAACCTTCTCCGGATGTGGAGACTACAGCGCGTCAGTAAGCTCTTTGCAAGGTACGTACGCCATGCTTCTCTTCTTCTCCATGCATGTGCCTTGTGCAGTACACATCCTATGTATTCCTGCAGGTTGGAGAAGGACATACGATTCGACTATTTCTACACCAGGCTCATCAAACTCTGCGGCGTGACGTTGCTGGCGCTGCACTCCTCGGCGTGCATCTTCCTGTGGATGGCGTTCCACCACGGGCACGGGGACGAGGAGCACACGCACACCTGGCTCGGCAGCCAGGTGCGCGACTTCGAGGGCCGCAGCGTCTGGGTCAGCTACACCTACGCGGTGTACTGGTCCATCACCACGCTCGCCACCGTCGGGTACGGCGACCTGCACGCTGTCAACCCCGGCGAGATGGTGTTCGCCACCTGCTACATGCTCTTCAACATCGGCCTCACCTCCTACATCATCGGCAACATGACCAACCTCGTCGTCCACGCCGCCACCAACACCTTCAAGATGGTATAGTATGTGTAGATGCCTCTCGCACGTGTCTGCCATCATCGGCAACATCATAAGGCGGTGAAGTCTTGATGCATGTTTGC
This sequence comes from Miscanthus floridulus, assembly GCF_019320115.1. NCBI lineage: Eukaryota > Viridiplantae > Streptophyta > Magnoliopsida > Poales > Poaceae > Miscanthus > Miscanthus floridulus. The sequence continues at coordinate 101,683,865 of NC_089584.1, forward strand.
TTTGGCGGCACGCAGAGGGACATGGTGCGGCGAGTCTCGACGTTCGGGAGCGTGAACCGGCTGCCGCCGGAGCTGAGAGAGCAGATGATGGCGAGCGCGCAGCTGAGGTTCAGCACGGGGGAGGTGATCCAGCAGCAGCTGCTGTCCGACCTGCCCACGGTGCTCAGGTCCCGGGTCGCGCACCACCTCTTCAGGGACACGGTCCAGCGCTGCTACCTGTTCCAGGGAGTCTCCAACGACCTCGTCCTACAGCTGGTACATGAACATTCGCACGCACTCGATTCGATCCATAGCCCCCAGTGACCTGACCACCATGACCTCGGGATGCGTGCAGGTTTCAGAGATGAGGGCAGAGTATTTCCCTCCCAAGGCGGACACTGTCCTCCAGAAGGTGACCTCGACAGACTGCTACATCATCGTGTCCGGCGCAGCGGTAAGCACACAGTAATTCACACCTACGTCTCTGTCTGTCAATAACCTTATCGCTCCAACATTGTTTTTTATCCCGTTCCTTCTGCTTGCTTACAACAGGACGTGTTGACAACTGCTGCTGATGGAACAGAGAAGGCAAGCCATTCGAACGCTGAACATCATGAGTGACTGAGCGTCAATCTCTTTCTTTTCTTTGCTCAGTAACGTGAAACTCAGTCATGAAAGAAACTTCAGTCGCTTTCTTGGCTCTTTTTTATGCCAGCGAGAGTTTTGATCAGCTGTGGTGTGGTGCCCTCTTTCAGCTGGTGATGAAGATCGGGCCACACGGCATGGCAGGGGAAATGGGCGTCATTTTGGGCGTCCCGCAGCCGTTCACCGTCCGTAGCAGCAGGCTCACGCAGGCCGTGTGCATCAGCCTCAGCCATCTTCTGCAGTGTTCCAACACTGCAGATGCCAACACCGTTTACGCCAATTTTGTTCAGCACCTCAAGTCTCTCAAGGAACAAGTTTCAGCGGATGCGCCGCTTTTCGAGGAAATCCTTTCCAAAACAAGCATGGTAAAAAAAATCGAAACTTGCACTGTGAACTCTAAAACTTGGTGTGCAACATGTCTTGTTTGCCCAGGATGAGCTTCAGATCGGCTACATTTTTCAGATGCAGCATAAGAACGGTGACGGCGCCAGGATGGTTCCAAGCCAGGATCAGAATGCCAGCTTTGGCACCGAGCAACACGAAGAGACCGCTCCCTCTCCCTGCATGTTGCCGCGTCGACAGCACGGACTACGAGTGGTGATTCATGATCGCTTCCCCAGCCATGGCACCGAGAAGCAACGGAGCCGTGCTGCGGGGAAGCTCGTCCTCCTTCCGGATTCGCTGCAAGAGCTGATGAAAGTCGCTGAGGCAAAGTTCGGGAAGGCGGCGAGGCGGGTGCTCACCGTCGACGGCGCCGAGGTCGACGACGTTGCCGTTCTAAGGGACGGAGACCACCTGGTGCTGTGTTGGTAGGACTGACCACTAGAATGTTGCAAGTAGTGCAAGCACGTGCAAAGCGTTTCACCTCTCCCTATTCTCGAAATTTTACGAAAAGAGAAAGGGTGACAATAAAGTTGAAAAAGGGTCCATCAGCGCCATCCGCGTCGGAGCTATAGGTCTTTGACAAGATCTTCGACGGCAACCTGACTGCGTCCAACGTCGAAGCGCTGGACGCGCTCTTCCCAAACGGTGAAAAGGGCTCGTTTAGGCAGCCGCGAAGACCCAAAGCCACCTCCTAGGTCACACCGCTGCGTCGGTTTTGGTTATTTCCTTTTATGTAATATCAAAACTAGAGACCTTCTGCTAGGATGGTCCAGCTACGGCTGTTTTAGGTCGACCTCCTTTGACGCTCGGTAGATGCGTGTTGTCTATATGCTTAAACTCTTCTTCTTAATACAATGATACACAAATATTTTGCGTATTCGAGAAAAAAGACAATAAAGTTGAGAAAGGGTGAAACGAAAGTTGGATGATGCAATTTCGCCAAGACCTCATGATGTAGATTAAGATGAAACATCCATCGTGAATGTATAGTTTTTAAGACTGCCAACTCATGTGAATTGAGATGGAACATCCATTCTCAATGCATAGTTTTATTCTATTGTTTCATAGACATTAAATTTTATGGCTCATGTGAAGTTTGTAATCGTGGCAAAAAAAAGTTTCATCTAGATAAAACACACTTGTCTCCTCTTAGAAACGTTGTCATATCATCAAAACACATATGTGACAGCTTATTAAATACAAATGAAATTCATGTGAAACTAACACTAAAACTGGCCTGAAAAACTATCCCCAAAAATCACATGGTAGCAGATAAATTTCATAAAAAAGCATCCTAGATTTATAACCCTACATCTCAAAATAAATGCACAATACTTATGATACCAAATAAAATTTAAGAGATTATTAATCACGCCATATTTTAAGACACAAATGTTAATATTATTTTTTTTATAAATTTAGTCAAATTTAAGATATAATTGACTCCTTGAAATACAAAAGTGTTCACTTGTTTTAGGACTGAGGGAGCAGTTCCTAATCACGGTGAGAGTAAAAGGGTTTCAGGAAAAGAATATGCAACCGTTGGGGAAGTGCACTGCATGTCTTCATGCCACATCAAAGTGTGGAGTTTTTTTTTTTAGATTAAGTGTGGAGTTTTTGTGAGCACCGCTGGAACACCGAAAGGCCCCGGGAGTCTCAGTTCCAAAAAAAGAAGTAAAATGCAGCAGTTATAACCAAGTACAGTAAGCACTACGAGCTATCAAATGATATTACTATCTTGAAATCACACGTCAGTAAGCAGATAGCCATATACAGTAATCAAAAGAGCAGTAATATTTTGCTTAGCATTGCTGAGAAAAAAAGAAACACATATGAGAATTATACAACAATCTGCGCTGGTTGTTGCAGATATATTCCCTGCTAATTCCTTTCTCTAGGGATTTGGGTACTCACAATCCTAATATCAGCACCTACAGAGTTAATCATAACCACCTGTCTAACATGTGGATTCATCTATCGACATGAAAAGCCCAATTTCGTTCCTGAAACAAAAAAAGTAAACAAGTCATCACCCATGTTCCAACTTGCAACATGAAATTTACAAGACAACAAAATAGGCGCACATTCCAGGGAACTAACTACTTGGACAACCACAAGCTGAAAATATTCGAGGTCCTAACAAAAAGAATGTGGATGTGGATTTTGATGACAATATTTTCTAGCATCTATACCACATAAAAGACCAAAGAGAAGTTATTGGACTGTGATTTCAAACCACAAGCAATCCATGAACCATTTGGTGAAAATCCAGAGGTTACATCACCCATCATCTCGTAAATGCAAACATAATCGAACCCAGGAAAAGCCAAAGGGCAGCAGCCAACTCAACTAGTTGTGTGTCAACCACGTAGAACAGATATTTCGTCTTTCAAATAAGGAAAAAGTAAGATGCAACTACCATATAAAGTCATGACTCACAGGTGTTTGTCAACCTGAACTCTAAAGCTTGATACAGAACAGATAATGTTTGGGAGACGCCCAGAAGATGCATTCAAGAGGATGTCTCAGCCATGCCCTCACAAAGTAACCAAATGTTAAACAATATACAGGAAACTTGTGTCACAGTTTTGAACCAAACAGGCCAAGAGTACAAAGGACTCATGAACACAACCCATTTCTTAAATTTTAACAAGTTTAAGGTAGCAAAACATATCAACCGAAAGCTCAATTACTAAGCAAAACTTTGTTTCAGCATAATTGACAGCCCAGTCACTGCACAAAATAGAGAATGAGGCTCCTCTGCACTCAGCAACATCTCTTTCTGGAGAGAAATCCTTATTTGACACTGGGAAAATGAGTCGTTCCTTTCTTGGCCCTGAAATTTTCTTCGTTCCTTATTTGACACTCACTTGAACTTTCATCCCTAATATGACACCGCAGTCAAATCCGTTAGCTAACGGTGTTAAGTGGCTGTTAAAAAGACCTTTTTGCCCCTGGGCTCTGGCGCATGCAGAGGCGCGGACGCCAGCATGCAGCGTATCTGGCTGCTCATGCTGCATGCTGGCGTCCGCGCCTCTGCATGCGCCAGCGCCCAGGGGCAAAAAGGTCTTTTTAACAGCCACTTAACACCGTTAGCTAACGGATTTGACTGCGGTGTCATATTAGGGATGAAAGTTCAAGTGAGTGTCAAATAAGGAACGAAGAAAATTTCAGGGCCAAGAAAGGAACGACTCATTTTCCCAGTGTCAAATAAGGAATTCTCTCTTTCTGATTCTCAACATAAGTTCAAGCAGTGCATTATATCACAGTAGCTTATGACTACCTTGAAACTGATCCCTTTTCTCCAAATTATAGGTCATTTTATCTTTGTCCTAATTCAAACTTCTCCAATTTTGACCAAGTTTTTAGAAAAATATTTCTAACATCTACAGGTTCAAATAAATGCACTATCAAGACAATATTTCAGGGAGAATTTAATGAAACCGCATTGGTGTCTAGATATTGATGCATTTTCTATAAACTTGGCCAAGTTTAGATAGTTTAGGAGCAAGCTAAAGTGACTTATAAATTGGAACAGAGGGAGTAGCACTCATCCCTCTTTCCACCACAAATACTTAAAACGGTCATCGATAAAAGAAACACAACCCTTAATATGTCATGCCAAATGAAACACACAGATATGACAGCTTGGATAGTACTTCTTTCATATGCGAGTATGCGACACATGATGACATTTCAACTTGTAATCTTTTGAGAAGATAAGTAAATTATACATGAACTTGATTCCACCAAAGAAATCAGATATTCCGGTAGACTTGAGAACTTTCAGATTCAAGTGTAACAAGCTTGTAATACAGTACCCATGGTTGTTCTAGCAAATAACTGAACCATATTGAACCTATCAATCAAAAGCATCAACAAAAGTTCAAGTGGCACAACAATATCTTTGAGGCCAGAATTTGAATACTTCAGTAAAAAAATACTTGATCAGGAATACTTCAGTAATAGCAATATTGATCTAATTTAGCATATGTTGCCATCAAGTGGCACAAGATTTCAATCTCATAAAAAGCTAATCACAGATTTAAGAGACTAATTGACAATAATTTGAAATTTGAAGAATTCTGCGCTCTACTAATTTCCTTGGCAATTCTAACAATGGAAACGTAAAGAGAACAAGTCACTTCCATACCGGGAATGGATATCGCTACTTGCCTGATTTGTTTGGTTCAACCGATAGGGAGGGCCCGGAGGGGTATATCTGGCCGGAACCTATAACGCTCAATCGTGGGCAGGAATGATCTTAAATAGCGTGGGATCCGATACCACCGTAAGCTGATTACAGCTAGTTACAACCAAACGCGAAATAACGGCATCGGGGGACGTTGCGAACTATTTACAGCGCAAAAAGGAGTAACCAAACACCACCAAAATACAATGTCAAAAAATGTGAGTCCCAACATTACTCTAAATGGCGAGTTATCAAGGGTGCCGCATGATGACTTTATATGCAGACATGGAATGATGGGAGTACCTATATAAGGGCCGAAATCCTTCTCGAATTGCCCTTCCAGACAAAAAAAGGATGATGTAGCTTTAGTTTAGTCGAATTAACATTCCAGACACATAAAAGGATGATTCAGTTTTAGTTTACTCAAGCATCAAAATGTAATGATACACATAAAGATTACAATAAAAATGACCTGGCACTTTGCTTTAGCAAAATATTGCATTTAGCATAAGCTGCTGAGATAAGTAAACTAACCTCATTTTGAAAGCTTCTAGGCTGTATGCTAAGGAGAAGCATCCATGGCACCATTGTTTTGCTCATCACCACCATCCTCCAACCTCTTACCATCGCCAACATCCCCATCTTCCTCCGCATCACTCTCATCCTCATCCTCATCCTCATTACTGAGACGAGCAATCTCCGCTTGCGCCTTCTCCAAAATCTCCCTCCACTTTGCATCTAGGTCCCTTTGCAAATCCCTCCTCATTTGCTCCACCTCAACCATGTGCTGCCTCTTGCTACTCTCCATCCTCACAAAAACCTCCTCAAACTGCTGAATTGACTCTGTGAGAGCCACGAACCCATTTCGAGCCACTTGAACAGCACTATTTTTCTGCGGTTCCCGTTCACCCAATTCCGCACCTGACCCTGAAACCCTGGGACCTACGACATCCCCGCCACCACCAAGAAGACGCTCAGGAGCTTTCATCCCCCACTGAAAGCGCCGCGATGGCTGCCTGTCACGACGGCGCTTTGCAGCCAGAGGCAGCAACTGGAGAGGCAGCGGAGGCGGAGGCGGAGGCGGGGCAGGCAGCGGCAGCGGGGACGGGCACAGAATTGACACCATCTTGTCGTAGTAGACCCATTTGGAGGGGGAGGGCCCGGAGCGGCGCGAGGCAAGACGCGCTCTCTCCCTCTCCTTCTTAAACTTCTTCCTAAGCGTGTCCACTCGGTTGCGGCACTGCGAATCGGAGAAATACCCCGCGGGACGGTCCGCGGCGGCGCACACGCGGCGGGCGACCTCGAGCCACTCGTCAGCGCGGATGATGCTGCGCCCCGCGCGGACGAAGCTGTCGCCCCAGGCGTCGAGGAGGGCGAAGGTGGAGCGCTCCGTCCACTCGGGCCCGGAGCGCTTGGGCTTGTCGGGGAGCGGATCCTCAGGGAGCTCGTATGGCGCGAGTCGCGGGGCGAACTCGAAACCGAGAGCGTACCGGTCGGTGCGGCGGCGCTTGGTGCGCGGGGAGGAAGGCGACGGTGAGGCGCCTGATGAGGAAGCAGAGGATGGGGAGGGGGAGGTCGACGGCGAAGGGGACGCGGCGGCGGCCGCGTCGTCGCTCATGGGCGCGGCTAGGGTTTCAGGTTCGTGGTTGGTGGAGTTGTTCGGCGAGGTGGGCTGGCCGGGACCGGTAGGAATCCGGCGAGTTTGGGGCAGGTCGCCCGTTCCTCCGTGGGGCTCACCGCGACACTGTAGCCCAATGTACTGCGACTGCATACGGGGAATTATAGATAGATCGATACCAAAATAAAAGTTTGTCCTTTTTTAAAGTACAACGGATCATTTTTCTTTTTACAACAACGCAGGTAGGTGAGTTTTAGGTGTTCGGGGGGAAAGCTACAATATGGTCCGTTCGCTTTAAGGAATTTCGAGGAATCTAAATAAAACTGGAGAAATTTGTGAGAGAAAATCATCTAAAATTTAGCCAGGAACAGTACTTCCTCCGTACCAGCCGAACGCGGCCTATATTGGATATTTTTTTTGACACGGCTAAAAAATTCAACCTCTGACTCCTTTTTCCTTGCGCCGCCCTTTTCCCCTTCTTCCTCCTCACCCCGTCGTCGCCCCCGCCTCGCCGTGGCACGCTAGGGCTTGGCCAGATAGGTCGTAGAGCACTAGCCAAACGCTAGCGCGCCCCTCCCGCCGCCGCCATGACCTCCTTCTCCTCTATCTTTGTCGTCGCGATGCACCACCGTCAAGGACCCCTAACCGCCCTCTAGCCATCTCCACTACCAAGGGCCCCTAACCGCCCTCTAGCCATCTCCACCGCCAAGGGCCTCCACCACCGCCAAGGGCCCCTAACCGTCCTCTAGCCATCTCCACTGCCTGGCCGGCCTTTCTCCCCCTAAACCTTCCCTTTCTAAGCCTGCCAAAGTTGGGGAAGATGAGAGGGAGAGCTCGCTGGAACCTTAACTCACATATCCAGGAGGAGGAGGACATACCTCGCCGGATTCGCTATGGCCGTCGCCGGATCCGCCCGAAGCCTCCATGTCGCCTTAGATCCGCTCGCTGTAGTTAGGGAGGTCACCGAGGGGGAGAGAGAGGGGGGGAGAGGAGAGTCCATGCCACCATCGGATCCGCTAGCCAGAGTTGGGGAGGATGTCGCCGGAGATGAGAGAGAGAGGTGGGCTTACGCGTGGGGGGAGACCAAAAGAGGGCAGGACGTGTGGGCACGTCGGTGAAAGGTCCTAATGGCTAGAGGGGGGTGAATAGCCTAATAAAAATTTCTACAACAACACTTAATAAAATGGTTAGACAATTATGAGCAATCCACTAGAGTACCTTTTGACTCTCCGATAGGGAAAGGTCAAGAACCCCTCACAATCACCACGATTGGAGCCGGAGACAATCACTGCTCCCGCTCGATGATCCTTGCTGCTCCAAGCCATCTAGGTGGCGGCAACCACCAAGAGTAACAAGCGAATCCCACAGCGAAACACGAACACCAAGTGCCTCTAGATGCAATCTCTCAAGCAATATACTTGGATTCTCTCCCAATCTCACAAAGATGATGAATCAATGATGGAGATGAGTGGGAGGGCTTTGGCTAAGCTCACAAGGTTGCTATGTCAATGAAAATGGCCAAAAGGTGTGAGCTTCAACCAGTCATGGGGCTTAAATAGAAGCCCCCACGAAATAGAGCCGTTATACCCCTTCACTGGGCACAACGCGGGGTGACCGGACGATCCGGTCCGATCGACCGGACGCTGGCCCTCAGCGTCCGGTCATGTGATACACGCCACGTGTCTCCTGCTTCAAATACTGTTTGTCAGATTTCAACGGTCATCTGTTGACCGGACACAACGCACAAACTGACCGTACTCTCAGCCTCCAGCATCCGGTCGTTTCCAGTAAGGTTCCAGAAACGATTTTCTTCGACCGAACGCGTCCGGTCATGCTTGACTGGACCCTGCCAGCATCCGGTCAGTTATCCTAACCACTGTGCTGCCATGTCAGCTGGGACCGGACACAACCTTTCAGCGTCCGGTCAGTCCGAGACCCAGCGTTTGGTTGTTTGACCGAAGCTGGCGTCTACACTGTCACGTTTGACCGGACGCGCCGGTCCTTCTGAGATCAGCGTCCGGTCACACAGTGACCAGCAAGACTAACTCATTTTCATCTCTAACTTCTTCACCCTTGCTCAAATATGCCAACCACCAAGTGTATCACCTTGTGCACATGTGTTAGCATATTTTCATAAACATTTTCAAGGGTGTTAGCATTCCACTAGATCCTAAATGCATATGCAATGAGTTAGAGCATCTAGTGGCATTTTGATAACTGTATTTCGATACGAGTTTCACCCCTCTTAAAAGTATGGCTATCAATCCTAAATATGATCACACTCTCTAAGTGTCTTGATCACCAAAACAAAATAGCTCCTATGGTTTATACATTTGCCTTGAGCTTTTTGTTTTTTCTCTTTCTTCTTTCCAAGTCCAAGCACTTGATCATCATCATGGTATCATCATCATCATGCTATGATCTTCATTTGCTTTTTAACACTTGGAGTGTGCTACCTATCTTATGATCACTTGATAAACTAGGTTAACACTTAAGGTTTCATCAATTCACCAAAACCAAACTAGAGCTTTCAGCGGGCCATGGGGTGCTAAACGCCCGCACGCCCGTAAATAAGTCTTCGCCAAACTTATTTTAGGGAACAAGAATTTATGAAATTGAGAGCATAGTTGCTTACTAATTACACCAAACCATAAAAGAAAGATACAGCGCGGAGCCCCAAATGACATTATTTACCAATTCATACCGTCGATGATTAGTACATAGTTATAGAGCTCACCCACACTAAATATCGCCTTTCAATAATTCATGACGGCATGCCCAAAGGCATAAAAACACCGCACAATTCAATATTAAGGGAGCCTCTCATGATAGTTGTCGACTAATAAAAAGATAAATTGGAATCCTTACATTAAAGATGTTAGATCCACTAAAGGCCTATACAAATGCGAGGTGCTTAAGAGACACTTGTCGTATATGTATGTATCATTAAGATTCGTTGTATAATAATTCGTACAATGCAACTAGATGTTTTGATAAGCTTGACCACACTATTAGCATACATTAATCAATGTTGTTAAGCATTTTACCCACCTTATTAGAATCATGTGCGCCATGGCGCACACCCAAGGGGCTCTCTTAAACATTGGTCAGCGAGTAGTACCCCTCTCTCTCTTTCTTCCCCTCCTTTATAACCCTACCTCCTCAGTCATATAAGGGGCGAGGACTACCATCCTCTTTCTTCAACATGCAGAAGTCTTAGCCACTTAAGGCTTCTTCAACTCATGGTAGTCTTAGACCTTTCTTCACAAACCTCAACGTAGTCGTTTTTTAACCCTATAAGTGCATCAATCCTATTAGTGGGTTTTGGTGAATAGATGATGATGCATATAAAGAACTAATTATGTTTCATGAGAATTTTAGTTATACTCTAATGTGAAAAGTGCAAATGGAAACATGAGACCCCTCAATTTCTACTTCAATGAAAGCTACGACAATTTGCTTCATTCGAAAGGATGTTTGTGCTTAATTTAAATTTATTTTGTACTACTAAAAGAGATCAAGGTCTCATTAAGTGCTCAAATGGATTCCTGACATAAACCTTAGACACCCCTAGAATAGCAAACCTAGTTGACTTCCTAGAGCAGTTTCTCGAAAGAGCCATGCATAAGTAAATATTTTCGAAAATGTGATACGAATCTTAATTATGTGTCCACTATATCTTACAGTATAGAAAGCATTTTCGTTCACAAAATGCAATTAAGATTCCTATCCAAACATGCCCTTAACCCGCCACAAATAAATAGTGAGATCAGCCCCCCATAAATAAAATTAGCTAAACATGCTTTCAAAATAGAGCAATTCTCTCCAAATTTTTTATTTTTAGCCCTTTTTTTAAAAGTTTTTCACAAATATGCCCCTGGACGTATGCTTTCAAAATCTAGACCGTCGTCTCGGCGTTAGGGTCATTGGCGCCGAGCTTACACATCACGGCGCCACAGCAATTGGCGCCTAGGTCTTGGGGCTACGTCGGCGTCGACACGGACGTTGCGGTGGCATGGTAGCTAGCACAGCGCCACAGATCTTGGCATCGTGCTTGGCGCCGTGCTCGGTGCCAAGATCCATGACGCCGTGCTAACATTATAGGTGGGCCCCTTCCCTTCTTTTCACTCTTCCTTTCTCCCTTCCTCTCTTTCTCTCCCGTTCTCTGTTAGCTCTCTCTCCCTCCCTCCCGACCCACCTACCACCGGCCACCGTCCCCGCCCTGCCCGCCACATCGCGCACCGTCCTGCCTAGACCGGCCATGGCCTGTCGTGCCCTGCCCTACCACGCCACTCCGTCCGTGGCCTGTCCCACCCTGCACGGTCCGCCGTGCCGTGCCCGCCCCTACCCGGCACGCCACAGTGAGCGCCGACCGTGTAGGGCTGGTGGCTGGGGCCGCCTACCCCTGTGCGCGGGAGCTCCGGCCTAGGCACGCCAAAGCCCTCTGGTGGCTTGCTTTTGCACTCCACTGATGTTCCACCGACTGCACAGTAAAGTAAGTTACTTTATTCATTTGAATTGGTAATTTAGTACTTAGTTAACAATAGTAAGGGTGTAATAGGTATATAGATATTTAGATAAATATATAGATACTTATGTAGGTAGTTAACTAGTTTTCATATATAGGTATTACATAGTTAGATACATACATAGGTATATATTTAGTACTTATATATATGTAGTAGTTAGTACATAGTATACATTTACTTATATAAATACTAGAGACCTTCATGTTAGTAGTTAGCGTGTATTTTTGACTAAATGAAATGTGTTTCATTATGTGTATGAACTAGATGGACAACCTAGTGAGCATATATCATGGAGGCACCATGGAAAGAGATCACTATGGATATGTTGAGTTTGTTGACATGCAAAGCGTGCCTGTGTTATTCAATGAGAAGCCTTCATTTAGTGAGTTGGTTGCAAGGGCTCAGGAGGAGCTACATTGCCATGATGATGATGGCATCGTAGTTGAGGGTGTACTTCACCTAGGTTCCCCTCCCAACATCCTTAGGAAGATGATCCCAATTGGGTGTGCAGATCAGTGGGAGAACTATGTGAGATCGGCTATGAAGAACCAGTTCCAAAGTTTGGACGTGGTTGTGTGTCGGGTGTTAGTTGATCCCATCCCTCATGGGTTTTTCCTGCCAATGGGTCAACAGGCACACTTTGACCCTCGTGTCCTAGAACCTGATATGGATGTGGAGGTTGCACCTATGGTTCCTGATGCTCAATCTAGCCCTAATGAGCTAGTTGGAGATGCTTGTCAAACTACTGATGTTGTGGCAGATCCTCCTCATGAGATCCCTTTGATACAGAATCATCCGAGTAAGTGTCTTATCCGCATCATTATTGGGAGCTTACCCCCTTCCTTACATCTATTTTTCTCATTCTTTCCTCATATTTCTACTTATGTTGCAGGAGATTCCTGACAATGTGGATATGCCCCCTATTGCTACGCAAGTGCAATGTGGAGATGGATTTTGTGGCTCAAATGGTGTTGAAATTATGAATGATTCGGAGCCATATGAGATGGCAAGGGCTCTTGATTCTGATGATGATTGTCCTATTGGAGAGGTGACGGAGAGTGACGTTGAGATGCTGAGGCGTATCTTTCCCGATCATTGTGATCCAAGAGTTCACAAGTTTAGCGATCTTACTCATTCCGATCAGGCGTGTGCAGAAGGGTATGATGATGAGCTGCTAGAAGCTCCTGAGGCCGACCCTAAGATGGTAATTGAGAAGGGTAGGGTATTCAAGGACCTCCCTGCATTGAAGAGGTGGTTGAAGGCGTTTGCTGTGATACGAAAGAGACCTTAAAAGGTCTTGCATTCATATGCGGAGCGCCGTTACACAGTTGTGTGCGACAAGGAACGCTGCCCATGGAGGGTTTGTGCAAGGAAGCAAAAGGTCACCGGAAGTGGAAGATCGCAAAAGTTCTCGGGCCACACAATTGTGCTGAGCATGTGCTCACATTGAAGCACCGACAGTTGACATTTACCCTCATTGCCAAGTGGTTGATGGGAATATTGCAGGGGGAACCCAATATGAAGGTTAGAACAATTATCCAGACCGTTGAGGTGTTGTATGGAGGTTATGTGATAACTTATGGTAAAGCTTGAAGGGCTAAGCAGTGAGCATGGAAGATAATATATGGGGACTGAGAGGATGGGTATCAGCAGCTGCTAGTACTTTTCAATGCAATCAAAGCGGTGAATCCAGGCATGCATTATGAGTACATCCCAAAACCAAATGCATAGAAGGATGGGAGGTAGATATTCTCCTGTACTTTCTGGTGCTTCCCTAGTGTGTCAAGGCCTTTAGGCACTGTCATTCCATCTTCTCCATTGATGGTATGTTCTTGATTGGCAAATACTAGGGCACACTTCTTATAGCCATATCCCGTGATGTGAACAACAAGTTGGTTCCTTTGGCATTTGCTTTGGTTAAGAAGGAGAACAATGACATTTGGGGATGGTTCTTGAGGCTAGTCTAGATACATGTGGTTGGGCCTAGCAGGGAGGTTGGCGTCATATCTGATAGGCACTAGGGCATACTTAATGTCGTGCGAGAGCAGATAGAGGGGTATGCACCTTTGCACCATCGTTGGTGTACTCGGCACCTTGCCGTGAATCTACTCCAAAAGGATGGTGTGAAGGATAACTTTGATCTATTTTAGGAGGCTGCTCGATAGCTTAAGGACAAGTACTTTCAAAAAAAGTTGGAGCAGGTCAGAACCGCATCAAATGCAGAAGGTAGATAATGGCTCATAGGTTTGATGAGGGATTTGGAGAAATGGATAAGTGCTCACAACGCCGATGGATAGAGGTACGAGTTTCAGTGTAGCAACACGGCGGAGTCATTAAATAAGTTACTGTTGGGGATACATGGTATGCCAATGAATGCAATCGTTTAATTCACCTTCTATAAGCTTGTTGTCTGGTTCAACGATAGACACGCCCATGCAATAAAGTTGCGGAGTGATGGAGAGATATGGGCTCCAAAACCAAAGACACAACTAGAGAAAGCAAATGAAAGGGCTGGCACACATGAGGTTACATGTTTTGACCACACCACAGGGACTTATCAGGTCAAGCATAGGGGCGGTACAACGTCTAACGACGAGGTCTGAGAGTCGAGGATGCATGTGGTAGTCCTCCAAGATTTCACATGCACTTGTGGTAAACTAAGGTAGTACCACTTTCTATGTTCTCATTTGGTGGCAGCAGCTAGGCATCGCAACTATATTATCGAGAGCAGGATACATCAAGAGTTTAGTGTCGACACACTTGTGCACACATGGAGCCCCCGCTTCGTGCCTTTCTGGGACCCTGGAGAGTGGCCTCCATATGACGGGCCAAAGTACATTGCGGATTCATCTTACCATTGGAACAAGCGTGGATCTAGGTGAAAGGTCCTAATGGCTAGAGGAGGGTGAATAGTCTATTAAAATTTTCTACAACAACACTTAACAAACCGGTTAGACAATTATGACACGAAGCAAGTGTTGCGCTAGCCTACTAAAAATGCAAGCCACCTACCACAATTCTAGTTTCTATAGTTTCTATCCACACAATGGCTATATCACTACACTAAGTTAGTGTGCTCTCAAAGACTAACTAAAGAGCCACACTAACCAAACTAACAAGCTCTCACAACTAGCTACACTAAAGAGTTTGATAACTAGTTTGTGGTAATGTAGAGAGAGAGCAAGATAGTTATACCACCGTGTCGAGGAATGAACCAATCAATCACAAGAATAAATACCAATGAAGACCAATCACCTCAGAATCAAATGATGACACAATAATTTTTTTACCGAGGTTCACTTGCTTGCCGGCAAGCTAGTCCTCGTTGCGGCGATTCACTCACTTGGAGGTTCACACGCTAATTGGCATCACACGCCAAACCCTCAATAGGGTGCCGCACAACCAACACAAGATGAGGATCACACAAGCCACGAGCAATTTACTAAAGTACCTTTTGGCTCTCAACCGAGAAAGGTCAAGAACCCCTCACAATCACCACGATCAGAGCTGGAGACAATCACCACCTCCGCTCAATGATCCTCGCTGCTCCAAGCCATCTAGGTGGCGGCAACCACCAAGAGTAACAAGCGAATCCCATAGTGAAACACGAACACCAAGTGCCTCTAGATGCAAACACTCAAGCAATGCGCTTGGATTCACTCCCAATCTCACAAAGATGTTGAATCTATGATGGAGATGAGTGGGAGGGCTTTGGCTAAGCTCACAAGGTTGCTATGCCAATGCAAATGGCCAAGAGGGTGAGCTAGAGCCGGCCATGGGGATTAAATAGAAGCCCCCACAAAATAGAGCCGTTGTACCCCTTCACTGGGCACAGCTCAGGGTGATCGGATGCTTTGGTCAGATCGACTGAACGTAGGAACCCAGCGTCTGGTGGCCCAATGCTTGCCACATGTCATTAGCTTCAAACATTGATCGCCCGATCTCAACGGTCATCAGTACATTTAAGTAGTGACCGGACGCGCTGCTCAAAGTGACCGGACATAGGACCCCAGCGTCCGGTCGTTTCCAGTAAGGTTCTAGAGGTAAAAATTCATGACCGGACGTGTCTGGTCTCCCTTGACCGGACTCACCCAGCGTTCGATTAGTCACCCTCTTCTCTGTGCACTGCCACATCAGTAGGACCGGACGCGTCCACTCAGCGTCCGGTCGAAGACCGACGCCAGCGTCTTCACTGCTTCTACTGACCGGACGCACTGGTCCAGTTGAGGCCAGCGTCCGGTCCACTCTGTGAGACTCTATCTTTTCTGTATAAGGCGTCGGTGGCACCGTTGGATTGTCCGCACTCTACTGGCAGACACTCCGCCGGTGAATTTTCTGACCCTTGCTCAAATGTGCCAACCACCAAGTGTATCACCTTGTGCACATGTGTTAGCATATTTTCACAAATGTTTTCAACGGTGTTAGCACTTCACTAGATCCTAAATGCATATGCAATGAGTTAGAGCATCTAGTGGCACTTTGATAACCGTATTTTGATACAAGTTTCACCCCTTTTAATAGTATGGCTATCGATCCTAAATATGATCACACTCACTAAGTGTCTCGATCACCAAAACAAAATGGCTCCTACCATTTATACCTTTGCCTTGAGCCTTTTATTTTTCTCTTTCTTCTTTTCAAGTCCAAGCACTTGATCATCACCATGGCATTGCCATCATCATGTCATGATCTTCATTTGCTTCACCACTTGGAATGTGCTACCTATCTCATGATCACTTTGATAAACTAGGTTAGCACTTAGGGTTTCATCAATTCACCAAAACTAAACTAGAGCTTTCAATCTCCCCCTTTTTGGTAATTGATGATAACCCTTTCACAAAGATATGAATTGAAATTCATTTGAATCCGTGTTGCTTGCCCAAGCATATTTACCATGTGTAAAAGGATATGTACAAGTTTCATGAATCCCATATGGTAGCAATTGCTCCCCCTACATATGTGCTAAGAGTTTGGATTGTAGCTTGCACATATGCTTAAATAGGAAATATAGGAGACAACGTCTACCAAATGATGCTAAGATATAAAAGATGGACCTTTGAAGCGTGATACCAATCGGAGTGCACCAATATACCATCCTTAGCACCATGGTTAGCTCGATACCACTTGAAAATAAAATCACTAGATAACCTATGCATGCTAGTTTTTCATTTCATCATTCTAACCTACAACTATCATACACCACACAAGGATGGATATTAAAATTTAAAACTTGTGCCATGCAAGCAAGCATATGAAATGCATATTTAAATGCACCATACAAGTTCATAAGCTTACTCCCCCTACTTGTGTGCCCAAATTTTAATTGATCCCTTCCTTTGTCATATCTCTCCCCCTATATCAAATTCTCCCCCTATCACTTATATCTTTATTTCTTTCCCCCTTTGTTGTCTTTTCACTATCTTAGTACACTAATATCTTTGTTTTTCTCTCCCTTTGTCATCAATGACCACAAAGGTTCAAAATGTAGATAGGTTGAGATTATCAATGTCAATCAATGGGGTGAGAATCATTTTCCCAAATTTGATCCAATCTAGAATACTTGCCAAAGACATTTAACTCGGTTTGATCCAATGACAAGCTTCTTCACACCTCCAAATAAGGGTTATCTTATACCATGTTGAGTTAAACACTTAGAGCTCATTTTCTAGATCAAACACTAGGTTTACAAGCCCACAAACATGTCATATGCTACCACTAGATCAAGTCAAGCATAGAAGCAATAGTGGTATCATATAATCATCAAATTCATTTGATTTTCATGAATGAGCCAATTTAATGTGAGAGATGACTAGATACACTAAACATGTCCTTAGCAAGGATGTATGCCATGCCAATCAACTTTTACCTTGGATTGCTCGAAGAAGAGGCATGTGATATAAGTGGGGGGGTGCATCAACACATATTTGAGAAATATAGTATGTTCAATTCATTCCTTAGCTTGCAAAACCTTTTCTCATCCAATGGCTTGGTGAATATATCAGCAAGTTGATCTTCGGTGCCTACACTCCTAATGCAAATGTTCCCTTTTTGTTGGTGATCTCTTATGAAATGGTGGCGGACATCAATGTGCTTTGTTCTTGCATGTTGGACCGGATTGTTGGTTAACTTGATTGCACTCTCATTGTCACATAACAATGGCACTTCCTTGAACTTGATTCCAAAGTCACTCAAAGTGGCCTTCATCCAAAGTATTTGTGCACAACAACTACCGACGGATATGTATTCGGTTTCGGCGGTTGATAATGCAACACTATTTTGCTTCTTTGATGACCATGAAACAAGTGATCTTCCCAACAATTGATATGTGCCCGAGGTGCTCTTCTTTTCAACCTTGCATCCCGCATAATCCGAGTCGAAGTAACCAACTAGCTCAAACTTTGCTCCTTTGGGATACCACAAACCAACATTTTATGTATGCTTCAAGTAACTCAATATTCTCTTTGTAGCCTTCAAATGACTTTCTCTTGGTGAGGCTTGCAATCTTGCACACATGCATACACTAAACATGACATCCAACCTTGATGCGGTCATATAGAGTAGGCTTCCAATCATAGACTAATATAATTTTTGATCCACCATATTTCCACTTGCATCACTATCCAAGTTGCTATTTGATCCCATTGGTGTACTAATGGCTTTGCTATCACTCATGCCAAACTTCTTGATCATGTCCTTGATATACTTGCCTTGACTCACAAATGTACCATTCTTCAATTGCTTGATTTGAAGACCAAGTAAGTAACTCAACTCTCCAATCATGGACATCTCAAACTCATTAGCCATCATCTTTCCAAATTCTTCACAAAAGTCTTGATTGGTTGATCCAAATATGATGTCATCAACATAGATTTGCAACACAAATAAATCTTTTCCAATCTTCTTGATGAAAAGAGTGGTGTCAACCTTGCCCATCATGAACCCTTTAGAGAGTAGGAAGTCCCTCAATCTCTCATACTATGCTCTAGGTGCTTGCTTTAAGCCATACAATGCCTTCTTCAACTTGTACACACAGTCGGGCTTCTTATCATCTTCAAAACTAGGAGGTTGACCCTGAACATATACTTCTTCATTGATGTAACCATTGAGAAATGTACTCTTAACATCCATTTGATAGAGCTTGATGTTGTGGGCACAAGCATAGGCTAGCAAGATCCTAATTGCTTCCAATCTAGCAACCGGGGCATATGTTTCCCCAAAGTCAAGACCTTCAACTTGTGTATAGCCTTGTACTACCAATATTGCTTTGTTCCTTACTACTATCCCATCTTGATCTTGCTTGTTTCTAAAGACCCATTTGGTTCCAATTATATTGTATCCCTTTAGTCTCTCTACTAATTCTCATACTTGATTTCTTGTGAAATTATTCAATTCTTCATGCATAGCATTCACCCAATCAATATCCTTCAATGCTTCATCTATCTTCTTTGGTTCAATGGATGACACAAATGAGAAGTGCTCACAAAATGAAGCCAATCTTGATCTTGTTTGTACACCTATAGAAATATCTCTAATTATAGTTTTCAATGGATGGTCCCTTGCAATATTGGTTGGTTGGAGAATTTGAACTTGATTGCTTGCACGTGCTCGATCATTGGGTTGAGATGATATACTAGCCACTTGATCTTGTTCATTATCATGAGATCCACTTGTACTAGCTTGATTTGTATCATCTTGCACATTTGAGTTAGAGAGCACTTGCACTTGATCATCTTCATCATCATTCAGTTGCCTAGGCCTCAATTCACTAATATCCATGTTCTTCATGGTATTTGAAAGTTGAATACCTCTAACATCTTTCAAGTTCTCATTCTCTACTTGTGAACCCTTGGTTTCATCAAATTCAACATTATGAACTTCCTCAAGAGTACCACTATCCAAATGCCAAACTCTATATGCTTTGCTAGTAGTTGAGTATCCAAGTAGGAATTCTTCATCACATTTTCTTGTCTAACTTGCCCAATCTAGTGCCTTTCTTCAAGATATAACATTTGCAACCAAAGACCAAAAAATATGTAATGTTGGGCTTTCTACCATTCAAAAGCTCATATGGTGTCTTCTCTTTCAATGGGTGACAATAGAGACGGTTGCTACAATAGTAAGCCGTGTTGATAGTTTCGACCCAAAAAGATTGACTCACATTGTACTCACTAAGCATAGACCTTGCCATATTAATAGGTGTTCTATTCTTCTTCTCAACAAGACCATTTGATTATGGAGTGTACTTGGCTGAGAATTGATGTCTAATTCCAAATTCATCACATAACTCATCAATTCTAGTGTTCTTAAACTCATTATCATTGTCACTTCTAACTCTCTTGATGGTTGTTTCAAACTCATTGTGAATGCCCTTGATAAATGATTTGAATGTTGCAAACACATCACTTTTGTCCACTAGAAAGAATACCCATATGTATCTAGTGTAATCATCCACTATCACAAAGCCATATTTGTTACCACCGATGCTAGTGTATTGTGTTGGTCCAAACAAGTCCATGTGCAATAACTCAAATGCTTTACTAGTGCTCATCATGCTTTTCTTAGGATGGGTGTTTCCAACTTATTTGCTGGCTTGACAAGAGCTACAAAGCTTTTCCTTTTCAAACACAACATCTTTCAAGCCTCTAACCAAGTCATGCTTAACCAATCTATTCAATTGTTTCATTCCAACATGAACAAGCCTTCTATGCCATAACCAACCCATGCTAGACTTAGTGAACAAACATGTAGATAATTTAGCTTCACTAGCATTGAAATCAACCAAGTATAGATTCTCATATCTAAAGCCTTTGAAAATCAAGTTAGAGCCATCTACACTTATAATCTCTACATCATCTACCCCAAATATGCATTTGAATCCAAGATCACACAATTGAGCCACGTATAGCAAATTAAAGCTCAAGCTCTCTACTAGCAACACATTGGATATGCTCATATCATTGGATATTGCAATCTTACCAAGTCCTTTGACCTTGCCTTTGCCATTGTCACCAAATGTGATACTATCATAACCATCATTGCCATTGGTGTTGATTGAGTTGAACATTCTTGCATCATCGATCATGTGTTGAATGCACCCACTATCAAGAACCCAATGCCTTCCTCCGGCTTTGTAATTGACCTATAAAAGAAGATCAATTCTTTTTAGGTACCCAAACTTGCTTGGGTCCTTGAAGGTTAGTCACTAAGCTCTTTGGTACCTAAATGGCTTTCTTCTTTGAGCCCATCCATGATTTACCAATGAACTTAGCCTTCGCACCATTTGTACCCTTAGCAAGCACATAGAAAGAATTAATCTTAATTGAGGATACATTAGCATTTTTGCTCTTATTCTTGCACTCATGCTCTTTATGACCAACTTGCTTGCAACTAGTGCAAAACCGATCATTGTTCTTCACAAAACTAGTCTTATGAGGAGCAAAGGTCACCTTGCCTTTCTTGGGGGTATAGCCCAATCCCTCTTTGTAGAGAGAAGCTCTTTGGCTACCCAAGCACATAAGCAAGCGGTCCTCACCACCATAGGCCTTAGCCAAGGTGTGAGTGAGGTTATTGACCTCCTTCTTGAGGTTCTCATTCTCAACTATTAGTGAGGCATCACAAGTGAAACCATCACTACTAGATGAGGTGGAAGTAGAAGTACTACAAGAAGGGTTAGCAGGAGCCACAATGATAGGCATAGATAATGATTTATTAATTATATCACAAGTTAAGCCTATATTGCAAGTCTCAATATGCTTCTTTTTATTTTGCTCATCAAGCAAAGAGGAATGAGCCTTTTCAAGCTTTTTGTGAGCCTTACCAAGCTTCTCATGGGCTTCCTCTAGCCTCTCATGAGATGCATTGAGCTCATCAAAGGCTTGCTTAAGGGCTTTTAGTTCCTTACGCAAGCTTTTGCATTCCCTTCTCTTAATGCCAAAGTGTTCTTTAGCATCTTTTAGCATGTCAAATAGTTCATCCTTAGTAGGTTCATCATCATCACTATCACTATCATTTTAATTTTCATTTTCATGTTCCTCATCACTTTCATCATCACAAATTTGTACCTTAGTGGCCTTAGCCATGAAGCATGATGGAGTGTCGAAGAGAGAAGGCTTCTTATTGATAGCAATGCTTGCAAGTGCCTTCTTCTTGGTGGTCTTGTCATCATCACTATCATCATCACAACCTTGCACCCTCTCATCCTTGAAGCCTATGGAACATCTCCGACACACTCTCATCCTCCTTCATCTTGAAGCTTGCAAACTTCTCTTTGAGAATGTATGCCTTTGCACCCTTCACGGCTTGAGTGACCTCAAATGATTCCTCCAATTTCTTCCATGCCTCATGAGCTCTCTCAATGTTCTTGATTTGCTCAAATGTTCTCTCATCCAAAGCATCATGGATGGCACTAAGAGCAATGTCATTATTTTGAAGTAGCATTTCTTCGGCGGTGGTGGGAGCCTCTTCATCATCAATCTCAATTTTGGTCTCTACCACCTTCCAAACCTTCCTATTGATTGACTTGATATAAGTTGTCATCTTAGCCTTCCAATAGGGATAGTTAGAGCCATTGGGGTGGCTTCTTAGTGTTGTTGATTTGAGTCATTTTTACACCGAAGGTTGTTAAGCCTCAAATCATGGTGACCTCGGCTCTGATACCACTTGAAAGGTCCTAATGGCTAGAGGGGGGTGAATAGCCTATTAAAAATTTCTATAACAACACTTAACAAACCGGTTAGACAATCATGAGGCAAAGCAAGTGTTGCGCTAGCCTACTAAAAATGCATGCCACCTACCACAATTCTAGTTTCTATCCACACAATGGCTATGTCACTACACTAAGTTAGTGTGCTCTCAAAGACTAACTAAAGAGCCACACTAACCAAACTAACAAGCTCTCACAACTAGCTACACTAAAGAGCTTGATAACTAGTGCGTGGTAATGTAGAGAGAGAGCAAGATAGTTATACCGCCATGTCGAGGAATGAACCAATCAATCACAAGAATGAATACCAATGAAGACCAATCACCTCGGAATCAAATGATGACACAATGATTTTTTACCGAGGTTCACTTGCTTGCCGGCAAGTTAGTCCTCATTGTGGTGATACACTCACTTAGAGGTTCACGCGCTAATTGGCATCACACGCCAAACCCTCAATAGGGTGCTGCACAACCAACACAAGATGAGGATCACACAAGCCATGAGCAATTTACTAAAGTACCTTTTGGCTCTCTGCCGGGGAAAGGTCAAGAACCCCTCACAACCACCACGATCGGAGCCGGAGACAATCACCACCTCGGCTCGACGATCCTCACTGCTCCAAGCCATCTAGGTGGCGGCAACCACTAAGAGTAACAAGTGAATCCCACAGCAAAACACAAACACTAAGTGCCTCTAGATGCAAACACTCAAGCAATGCGCTTGGATTCACTCCCAATCTCACAAAGATGTTGAATCTATGATGGAGATGAGTGGGAGGGCTTTGGCTAAGCTCACAATGTTGCTATGTCAATGCAAATGGCCAAGAGGGTGAGCTAGAGCTGGCCATAGGGCTTAAAAAGAAGCCCCCATGAAATAGAGTCATTGTACCACTTCACTAGGCACAACTCGGGGTGATCGTATGCTCTGATCAGATCAACTGAACGTTGGAACCCAGCGTCCAGTCGCCCAATGCTTGCCACATGTCATTGGCTTCAAACATTGATTGCCCAATCTCAACGGCCATCATTACATTTAAGTAGTGACTGGACGCGCTGCTCAAAGTGACCGGACACAAGACCCCAGCGTCCGGTCATTTCTAGTAAGGTTCCAGAGGTGAAAATTCGTGACCGGACGTGTCCGGTCACCCTTGACCAGACACACCCAACGTCTGGTCAGTCACCCTCTTCTCTATGCACTGCCATGCCAGTAGGACTGGATGCACCCACTCAGCGTCCGGTCATGTAGTGACCCAGCATCCGATCAAAGACCGATACCAGCGTCTTCACTGCTTCTACTAACCGGACGCACCGGTCTAGTTGAGGCCAGCGTTCGGTCCACTCTGTGAGACTCTGTCTTTTCTGTATAGGGCGCCGATGAAGTTTCTAACCCTTGCTCAAATGTGCCAACCACCAAGTGTATCACCTTGTGCACATGTGTTAGCATATTTTCACAAATGTTTTCAAGGGTGTTAGCACTTCACTAGATCCTAAATGCATATGCAATGAGTTAGAGCATCTAGTGGCACTTTGATAACCGTATTTCGATACGAGTTTCACCCCTCTTGATAGTACGGCTATCGATCCTAAATGTGATCACACTCACTAAGTGTCTCAATTACCAAAACAAAATGGCTCCTACCATTTATACATTTGCCTTGAGCCTTTTGTTTTTCTCTTTCTTCTTTTCAAGTCCAAGCACTTGATCATCACCATGGCATCGCCATCATTATGTCATGATCTTCATTTGCTTCACCACTTAGAATGTGCTACCTATCTCATGATCACTTTAATAAACTAGGTTAGCACTTAGGGTCTCATCAATTCACCAAAACCAAACTAGAGCTTTCACTAGGAAGAGGACGAGGCACAGGATGGTTATGGATTAGATACCCGGAAGAATGAGGTGTGGGAGAGGAACCCCATTTCTTACTGACCCCAAGCAGTACGAGTGTGGCAATTGCGGTAGACTAGGCCATAATTCACGCACTTGCCATTGGCAGATTAGTGAGGTGCCACTATTGGTTGTTTTTATTATTTCATATTTATCGTATTCATTCATTAATTATGCATGTTTCAGTTTATGTTTCATTGTATATTGAATTTCTATTTCATTGACTTTTTTTGTAGGATGGCACAATTCCACCTGCTTGACCTGGCGTACGAGGAGACCCACCGAGGACATCTCATAGCGGAGGGGTAGGTAATAATCTATACGTCTTGTTCAAATTTTTGTAAGCATACATGTGTTTGTGAAGTAACGGGAGACAATGTTTTATTCCTTGCAGGACCTTCTGCTCCTTCATCCTAGAAGCCACAACGGGTTCTTGGACATGCAGTACAACGACAGGTACACTCCTTTCACTACAAGAAATCCTTCTTTCTATGATAAAAATCCTCATGACGGGGCAAATTTTTGTCATATAATGTATCATAATACGACGCAAAAGTTTGTAGCGTCATAAAATCAGGAGAGCCAGAACTATTTATGACGATACTCTTTGTTTTGTCACATAAAGGTACCAAGTGTCGTCATAAAATGTAAGTCGCCAGGAGGCGGTTGACGATGGCATTTTTATGACGATATGTGTTGTTTTTATGTGACGGCTATGGAGCATCACTGTTTGTTATTTCAAACATGACAGCCCAACGCGGGAGAGCGATAAGGCGTGGGCAACATTGGGCACAGAGCTAGGCCTCGACCCAGGTGAAAAGGAAGAGGGGGCACAGGTGGAGGGAGACAGGCCGTGCCCGAAAAGAGTAGGGCCGAGAGATGTTTTTTCTTTTTCCTTTCTTTTTTTCTTTTTAATTTGTAAATCCATTTTGAGTTCAAATTCAAGAGCTTTAAATTGTTCAAACAAATTCGTATGAAGAAATGACCAACACCAAAGTTTTAGATCTCAATGAGTTGTACAACTTTGTTGTTGCTCACTTTTTCATTTGAAATCATTTTACTATGTCAAAATTCTATTCGAATTTATCAAATTTTGAAACTCAAATTTAGAATTACCCAAACGAATTTGGATGAAGAAATGACCAATATCAAAATTGTAGGTATCAATGAGATCTACAACTTTATTGTTTATAACTTTTTCATTTGAAATCATTTACTCTCCCAAAATTCTATTCAAAGTTCTTCTATACCGAAGTTCTCACAAATCATATGAACAAGCGCAGTTTTTCTTTTTAATCTCTGGCTAAAACTTGCAACTATTCTTTCTCCCTCGTACTAACTTCAAATTTAATGATCTTTTTTTTCTAAATTTTTCTAAAATCATGCTATATCAATTTATTGTGTTCTTA
Source organism: Miscanthus floridulus (assembly GCF_019320115.1). Lineage (NCBI taxonomy): Eukaryota > Viridiplantae > Streptophyta > Magnoliopsida > Poales > Poaceae > Miscanthus > Miscanthus floridulus. The sequence continues at coordinate 101,709,213 of NC_089584.1, forward strand.
CAGCTATTATTTTTGTCATTTTTTCATGTGACTTTGTTCTATCAATTCAAATTTTGAATTTAAAAAAATAGCAACTTTAAACAACATTTTGAAGTAGTAAATCATTTCAGCTGAAAATATGATGAACATAAAAGTTGTAGAACTCATCGAGATCTACAACTTTTATTTTGGTTGTTTCTTCGTCTGACAAAGTGATAGTAATATTGTTCATAAATTTCACATATCTCTCTTATAGTTCATAAAACTATAAGAGAGATATGTGAAATTTGTGAACATTGGTACTACCACTTTGTTGGATGAATAAATGACCAAAATAAAAGTTGTAGATCTTGATCAGTTCTACAACTTTGTTGTTAATGACTTTTTCATTTGAAACTACTTCGTACCCCAAAATTTTGTTCTAAGTTCTAATATTTTAAAATTCAAAATTTAAACTATCCAAACAAAGTTATATGGAAAAATGACCAAAACAAAAGTGGTAGATCTCGATGCGTTATACAACTTTGTTGTAGATATTTTTTCCATTTGAAAACATTTATTACCCCCAAATTATGTTCAAAGTTCTCGTCTTTTGAAATTTAAAATTTAAATTCTTTAAACAAAGTCGGATGGGAAAATGACCAAAATAGAAGTCATAGATCTCGATGATTTCTATAACTTTGCTAGTGATGACTTTTTCATTTAAATTCATTTAGTATCTAAAAATACTATCCCAAAAATTATTTATTATCAAAAGAAAAGAAAAAAATACAACTTGGGCCAATACCTCCCACAGGCCCAGCTACGGCCTCAGTTGCCATCAGCCGTCCATCTCTCGATCCGACAGTTGAGATCCATGGGTTTCCTCTCAAACCCTAGCTTCTCTGTCTTATCTCTCTCCTACCTTATCCTACATTCCTACCGAGCCACACACTGAGGGAGGCCGTAGCACGCGTGGTGGCTCTCGCAGAGGCCGTGCGACCATGGCCCTCGTGGCGGGTCTTGGCCATGCCCGTACCGCTGGGAGCTGTAGGCGGCGCACCCAGAGGCCACAGCAGCAGGCCTACAGATGAGGAGGCCTCCAATCGCAGTGCGCATGCGCCGCTCGCTCTTCCTCCTCCTCTGCCGCTGCTGCCTCACCGCCTGGTCGTCGCCGCTAGCCGTGCGCACACTCCCGCTGTGCACCGACGGGAGTGAGCACCTACCCCTTCCGCTAGATTCTCTCCCTCTTCCCGCATGCGTGTTCTCATTCGCTTGTTTTTGTAGGGGCGCCGGTACTGCTGAACAGGACGCTGGGCTTCTGCTCCGCTTACAGCACGGGAAGCAGAAGTAGAAGCAGCTCATGCTCCTCGGCTATCCACTCGGTGGTGAGGATGCTATGGATCCTAGATCCATGACATGGTGAGGCAGTCCTCCAGCGCTCTAGTCGGTAGGGGATGGTCTGCATCAACCTCAAAGCCAAGCAGTGTCCTTCCAGCTCCAAGCACCACATCCCTTTGCCTGCCTGCGATTCTTGCTTGGGAGGTAACTTTCAGTAGTCTGCGTAATCATTTTGTCTGTTGCCAAATGCAGATTTTTTTTCTGACAAGATGCCAAATGCAGTTGAAGCCCCCCATGGCAGGAACGGTAGTACGACACTATATGTTTGATGAAATGCATCTGACACATGATGTTTCTATTTGCCAAAATATGAAATGTTTGATCTCTAAAAAATATGTTTTAGATCATTATCACATTGCTTATCTTTAAAGGTTGATACATGTTTGACATGAGTATATGAGTTTTTTGTTATCTAACGAGCCATGCATATTATGGTGAAACTTCATCACAGTATACAAATGTTTGCGAAGCATCTATGATGTATTGATCTTGCTCCTCATCCTGTTTGCCCTATCTGATGCAAGTGTGAATGGATATCTGACAGACATCCCGGCAACTCTCCTAGGAGGCCACATAGGCACATGCAAGCTCTCCCTGATTAGATCAATGCTGCAAGCGACATCTGCCAGGCAAGTTGCTTGTCGTTCTTAATTATTGCCATCTCTTGATAGATTGGTCTTGTTTTGTTAACTATTGCTAAACCTGAGTTTGGTGGTATAGTGTTGTTGATAGTGTTAGCCTTGCATTTCAGCAACCTGCAAGACCTTTTGTGGAGTAGTCGGTCCATACAATTATTTTGTAGCAGCTGAAGAGACCATTACTGCTAAAGACAGGAAGGATTGTAGTAGATGACAGTTGCTACAAGGTTGCCAAGCTTATCTTGGTATTTTTTACTGCTCTAAATCAGTATACGTGACCCATATTACTTATAACCTAATTGTACTAAAGCGAAATGGACACTATGTAATTTTCTATCCATTAATACGGTTTATATTTTGTTGCTTTTGTTTTCAACTACATTTTTCAGTGGCACTATAAATGTTGTCAGCCTTGGAACTGTGGGAAACTTTCTTAAAAACAATGCATTATCTTTGTGCTGACCGAGATGCACAAATGTCATGTTCTTTATAGAAAAGAAATCAGAGGAGAATATGTTTGATTGAGTGGGCTGTGGTGTAGTGGTATGAACTTTAAAAATTGCATTCCATTATCTTATTATTACTAAGCTGGCATGATTATCATCCAGCAACCTGCTAACAGCACAAGCAGCCACATTTTTAGTGTTGATGGAGTACCTCAAAACAAATTAATTGTGCCAACTCAAGTTCGACCTATTTTTAGTGAATGTAGTGTTGAACACGGAACCGTCATGCATTTTTAGTGAACTAGAAAGTGCAAGCCATGATATATCTCTCATTAATCTGCTGCTTTACTCTACCCTAGAATCAGTACTGATAACTCAATTTGCTACCTAAAAATGGTCCTAATTTTCTTGTCAGTAATCTTACAAAGTTCTTGTGCAGTAAACTTTCTTATCAGTTTACTACTTACAATAAGTCCTCATGCTTGTCATATCTCTTTGATCATTGAGCAGGATGACTAATAAGTTGTCAGGAAAGTTTCTTTGAGGGCATCATTAAAATCAAGCCTATGAAGAAAAGAAGGTAGACTATGAATCATATCCCCTTCCCTGTTGCAACTTTATGGTTACAATACAAGCTTTTTTATGAAACATGTCCTTACTTACTGTATTGAACCTGGACTTGGTTATTTTTATTTCTCTGAACTCCAAGTTATCTAAGTGCTTATGTGCATTGGCTGCTATTAACTATTCTCTAACTGAACCTGTACATGATAATTGATAAGTAATAGATGATTGGGTTTGTTGCTCTATAATACTTAGCCATTTTAAATTTGGACAATGAAATTGTTTTCCACCAGTTCATAAGTAATAGATGATTCAGTTTGTTGCTCTATAATACTTAGTGATTTTAAATTTGGTTGAGTAATAGCTATGTCCACATCTAATAGAATTCACATTTTCCTTCATCTAAAGCAGGAATAGTTGGAAGCACAGATTCTTGCTCAACATGCCTCACTTGAAGCAAACCAAGCAAGCATCTATTTGTATGTTTGAACTTGTGTGATGAAACTTGGAACTAGTGTGATGTTTGAACTTGCAAGCAATTATGTCTTCTGCTTTATGCTCTGGAATGTGTGGATGATGGCTTGGCTGATATGTATGAGCTATGATGAGAATGCTGGAAACATCTGTGACATTTGTCATTGAATTAATACATATGGCAATGCCACATTCATCACAATGTAAATGTCACAAAATCTAGCCAATCGTCACAATAAGTTGTCTAAATCAGGGTTCCTAGGATACAATTTGTGACGATTGGCGTATTAGGTGACAAGTTGACCAACCAATATGTGACAGTTACAGTCGTCATTAAATGACAGTAATATATGACAACAAAACAAAACCATCACAGAAGGTCATCACATTTTGTGACGGTTTTTCATATTATCGTCACAAGGTACAATTTGTGATGATCGTTATATGAGGACTGGCATGACGCTGCCTTTTCATCATAAGATTCTTTTTATGACAAATCCTGTATTTACCATGACATTTTTAGTTTGTCATATAAACCTAGATTTTTTGTAGTGTTTCCTGCTAAGAGCTGGCATAGATGTCATCTCTTTTTAGGTTCGTCGTGGGTTGCCCACGTTCAACTCAGCGGCCTTAACTGCATTGGTTGACAGGTATTATCTTCAACCATTGCCTCCATTCGTACACATTTGTTCATGCGCTTGCCTTTCTGACATGTAATCTTGCTTTATCTAAAATGTAGGTGGCGGCTGGAGACTCACAACTTTCACTTGCCTTTCGGAGAGATGACAGTCATGCTCTAGGATTGTTAGAAGATGCTAGGTTTAAGGATTCATGGGAACGCAGTGACTGGGCTATGCAGGTCAGAAGGTTGGAGAGCATGAGTAGAGGCCTTCCTTGGGCGTGAGGTTGGTGAGCAAGGGGCTCGCACTTCTAGAGTTCTAATCTCCTGGCTCCGACAAGAGTTCACACAGTGCCCTGAGGAGGCAGACGATGAGACAATTGGGTACTACTGCAGGGTGAGGATCCTACACCTATTTGCCTATGTTCTCTTCCTCGACACAATGGGGGACACTGCGTCGTGGATGTGGATCCACTACCTCACTGACTCGGACCAGGCGAGTCAATACAACTGGGGCTCTGCAGTGTTGGCTTTTCTCTACCGGTAGTTTTGTGAGGCGTGTCGTCGAACTTTGTCCTCAGCCTCACTTGGTGGATGCATGTACCTACTCTAGTTGTGGATGTGGGCTCATCTACCAGTTGGCCATCCCGAGATTCTGTCTCATCATGACTGGTTCCCAGGTTAGCCTCCATGTCGACAGTCGACATGGGCGTACCTTTGGGACCAGGTTAGAGTTCCGCACATGAGGTTACAGCGGGCATACATTGAGTTCATGAATGAGCTAGACTAGCTCACGTCCTCTAGTGTAAGTAAATTTTATTTCCCATGCTAGTTTGAAATGGTTTAATATAGCATCTTACATCTTGTTTCGACATATTGCAGGTGTCATGGGAGACTTACGATGGAGAGAGGGCACTTCCTTTTCGGTTGAGCAACATGTGTGGGTGAGACTATGACTTTTATAGGATGAGGTGCCCTCTAATCTGCTTCTATGATGTCGAGTTCCACCTACCAGATAGAGTTGCACGCTAATTTAGAGTGAGATAGCTTTGGCCAACGTCTCCGTTCTCGACTGGCATTGACTTACACAAGTAAGTGTTATGCTATTTCAATTGTCCAATTATAGTCCATTTCCATTAGTTCCTATATAAGATGAAGTAATGAAGACGTACGTGCAATTTTAATATGGTCACATGTATATGGATTGAGATGAATGTGCATGTATGGAATGTATATATTCATGTCATATTTTTGCTTGGCTTGCATCGAAAAACAAAGGAAACTCTGCTGAAATTTTCTGCACAAATTTGTATTACTTTGTATAAAAACTTCACTAACAATGGCGTACGTGACGTGCAGGTGGGATCATCACAATGGGAGTTGTTGGACGCCAACATGGACAAGAACAATGAGCCACACACGAACCGTGAGTACAGGCGCTACCAAGCTTTGTACCAAGGTGCGACACATTGCAGGCTGAGGCTACAATGGACAGAAGATGACTACGCTGACATCGAGTCCTCCGACGATGAAGACACGGGATACGACCAAACTACTCGTGTAGGAAGGCATGTGGAGGCAGGACCAATCTTGGACAGAGTGGTAAGTTAATTGCCTTTTTTTCTATGTTCAGTTGCATACCAATACAATCTTACTGAGAACTTTGTTGCAGGGCAACACCCTCAAATGCTCAGTTGAAGACATTGAGAGCTTTCATCTGAGAGTCAGGGACGACGACACGCATAGCTTCCTAGATGTAAGATTCTAAAAATTCTTTCAAGTATAATATTAATACGTTAAATTCTTTCAGTTAACATGATTTTGTACAACAGAGACTGTCACGTTGAAAGGTCCTTGTTTGGTTTTGGTAATTGAGTGACAACCCTAGGTGGACTAATTGTGTTTATGTGAGATACACAGATGATTAGTCCACAGGTACATGTGTGTGAGCAACATATGCCATGGAGGTGGAAATGGCTCAGAGATGTTGCAAAGCTCACACATGTGATGATGAAGGAGCTCATTGCATATGAGACATGACATTGAGTCATGTAATCAAGGTGGAGAAGATCAAGATAAGACTTGGCTTGATGGACTAGTTGCAAGCGTGAAGGGCAAGTTGGAGGCTTTGGAGCGATGGACCGTGTGGTGGTGAAGCTTGAGCAAAGACTTGGCACCGATGGAACGATACAACGGTGAAGAGCAAGTGAGGTCAAGATCGATGAACTAATAAGGTCACATGATGATATGAAGTGGATCATATCATTGTTGATCATGTTGGTGCATGTGTTGCATCGACATTGAAGGAGATGGAATGGAATGCGCAAGACAATGGTATAACCTATAGTGCATTTCATTTCACTGATCATAGGTGTATAGAGAAGTTTATGACCGAGTTTAGGATAGATGGCCGTACTATCAAGAGGGGCAAACTTGTTTGCATATCGATCATCTAGTGCCACTTGAGCGATCTAACTTTGCGATGTTGCTAGGATCGAGTGGCGTGGTAAATTGAGTGACTAATCCTTTGAAAAATGTTTGTGAAAATGCTAACACACTTGCACTTGGTGGTGTACACTTGGTGGTGTTGGCACGTTTGCAAAGGAGAAGAAGTTGGAGTTATTGTGGATCAACTTAGAGAAGAGAAAAAGGGTTTTCGGTGTACTCTGAACTATAGGATGGTCCTTGGATTGAAATACTATTTTGATCCATTGTGATTTGGATCAATTATGCATGTGGTATATGTAGACCTCTGAGTAAGCTTTCCAAAATGTCCAAGATCATTAGAATCAGAGTTCAGAGCTAAGGGTTATAGCCGTTTTAGCGTTGAAAGGTTTGTGACCAGACTCTATGACCCGCGCATCCGGTTAGCACCTGCGAGTCCAGTCATAGAGCTCGGTCAGTGTTTTTAACACGTCCAGGAGCGATCGGACACATGGAGAGTCCGGTCAGTGATGACCTAACGCGTTCGGTCATCAAAAGAGCTCTCCGGAACCTCTCTAGAAGTGACCAGACACTGATAGAGTCGAGTCCAGTTATAGGATAAAGGTGAGTCCGGTCAATTGTGCAGAAATGCGTTGGTAACCAGACTTGGCCTCGGCATGTCCGGTCATTGGACCTAGGTGCGTCTGATCAAGAGTATGCGCATGGGGGAGCTAGCCGTTGAAGCCCAATGGTTGGCTTCGAAAGGAGGGGACGTGTGGCTTTATCCTAGCGACCGGACTCTGTGACCTGCACGTTTGGTCGTTATGACCTGTGAGTCCGATCAGTTCGAAAAGTGCCCAGTGAAGGGGTACAACAGCTCTATTTTCTTGGAGGCTATAAAACCAAGCATTGGCCAGCATTATATTGGTTGCTGAGCACACTATAGCCTTGGTGGCTTTATGTGGTAGTGCTTAGGAGCCCTCTAACTCACTTGAGCTTGATAGTGTTCATCCAATCGAGTGAGTGAGCGATTCTAGTGTGATTACATCATGAGGTTGCATCAAGTGGCACTAGGTGGTCATCTTGCAAGCCGGTGGTGCTTGTTACTCTCGAAGGTTGCCATCTCCTAGATGGCTTGGTGGTGGTCTCTGTCGAAGCCCACAAGAAACTTGTGCGGTGCTCCAGAGAAGAGCTTTGTGAAGGGCATTGTGCTCGCCCCGTGGGAGCCACGAAGAACAACTCTAGTAGAGCGAGACTGTGGCAGAACCTCCTAAATTATAGGGCCCACATGCACCTGTCATTGTCCAATGACCCCTGACGACTATGCATATGTTCCCGGTAACTTAAGAAGCCTGTCGGGTGTCCTCGGGAAACCCGAATCATCCACAATTTCTTCCGAGTAGGATCCATTACAGAGTCATTGCAGTATTACAATAGTTTATTCATTAGTTTACATCAGAGTAAAATAGCGGAAGTCTTACATTAACTTAGTTACAAAACAGTTGTTCAAAGCTTACAAACCAAGTACGATTATTATTACAAACCATAGTAGTGGAGTAGCATTAGTAACATAAAACAAAACACACAATTATAGTGCCCTGCCCAATGACCACACATTTACTTGTCATCTTCGATTTGAACAACCGTCATGCAGCATGGTCCAAAGCAGACCCGCTCATGAGGCTCACCTGCAACAAGGGTTAAAGAACCCTGAGTACAAAAGTAGTCAACAAGACTTAATCGACATAAAAAATAGAGAAGACCCAGGAATGTAGGCTCAGGGATTCAAGGTAAGGCTTTAGCAAGAATCAAAGTTCTTTTGCGTAAAAGCTCTCTAACAAGATTATTTCTTTCAACATTTAAATCTTCATAAAAATCATATATAAATCTGACATGATCCATATTGAGATCATGAACTTCATATCAAACTCTTTCTCAACTCTTACTCAAGTTGCATTTGTTAACTACGATGATGAACAGTGAGTTGAGTCTCCATAACCGAGGAGCAACGACGATTTGAACCAATTATAATCCAGCTGGGGATTCCCAACCACACGACATATGCAGGTCCCTGACCTATATATATCAACCTACCCTTAGATCCTCTAAAACAAGAACGGGTCTGCGCCACCCGAGAGCACAATACTCCACCAATCCAGCCCATTGCCACGTGGGCACACGCTACTCTCGCCATCTCTCCACTCCCAGTGCGCGAGTAGCCATTCTCGTAATAGAATAGCCGAGTTAAGGCTTACCGGAGTATGTGGCCAGTACTACAAGTCTCACCTCATGCAATTCAACAACGGACGGTTCTTAATTGACACAGGCAGAAAGAACCTGCTCACAAGACATTCATGTCTTGTGGCTCTCCTACACCGAGTCCACCCGGGCTAGATTTATTACTCCACATGATTATATCTCATGATAACATAAATAACCAAATGTATCCAAAAATCCATTTATATCTCGCAAGTAACAGGTAATCACCCGACTTTTATCGGTCTAAGCATGGCTAAGCATAATTAGGCATTCTTGAATTAAAGCTGGTAACAAGGTTGATATAGAAAAACAAGGTTGATAATGCACCAATTAGGTTTCCACTCAACTCCTAATCACTTAATGCAACATTTAAAAACAAAAGCAATATAATTTGTAAAACACAAGGTAGGTTTAAATGCATTCGGGGCTTGCCTTGATTGTCAAAATAGTCAGGTTCCAGAGACGTTCCACAGATATCAAACCCGACCTCAACAGGTGGGTTGACTTCCTCAACAACTTGGTTGACTACCAAGTTCTCACTTTCGTTTACTACACGTAGTATCAATGCCATGTTTAATATGATGCGAGATATAAAACATGATGCTTGACTATGGATGCAAAAGTTAATAACTTGAATATAACTTTCCTTTACGGTATAGTTACAAACTAACAACTAACTAAACCTTCTCTAGGGTTTACTTAGATTAACACTAATGACCTTAGTGGGGTATACAAATTAACATTTCTTAAACACAACTTGATTATAAACTCAAACACTTACTTAAAGTGCCAAGGATCATTTTATGCTAATGACCCAAGGTCATCACTCAATCCCAAATTCGAACAAAACCTAAGTCATTAAGGTTTAATATTTGTTTTAATTAATTAATTCAAAATTATGAAATAAATCAACTTTTTCCAAATGAGCTCCAAATTTTTGTGAAGGGTCATCACATGATAACTAAGTGTAAAAACAATTTTCATAATTTTTGGATAATTATTTAAGCCTAGAAAAATCATGGAATCCCATTTATTAATTAAATTGAGCAATTTTTATCACATTCAAAATGTACTGAAAAGTAATATTTAATATTTTTCCTAAATAGTTCACATCTCAGAGAGGTCACACAAAAAATTTCATATTTTTTAAAGCTCTATTTATTTCTACACAAAATAAAAAATCATAGCACTATTTAACCATTTCTGCGGTGTCCTGCCGAGACGGCGACGGCGATCTACGACTTTGCCGGCAATACTAAGGTCTTCGGCGTACTCAGCACCTCCTAACGGACGTAACCGAGCACCTAACTAAATCAACAACACTCCACAACACTAGCAGCGACGCGCGCAGCGGCACGACGGAGCAAAACTTGTTGGCGTTCCGCGGTCCCGTGGCTACGGCGTGTTAGAGGTAAAATAGATCACACATGCATGATCAGTGGCTCACCCCGAAGCTGATGCACGCGAGAACAACGGCTAAGGTGAGGCAGAGCTAGGTCGTCGACGTTGGAGACGATAGCGGCGGCGTGAACTCACGGTGAAGCTCCGTTCTGAGGAAAGCAACTGACCAAATGATCAATGATCAAGCTCATGAACATCACGAGAGAATGAAGATCAAGAAACAGCAAAAGATGAAGCAAGAAGCTCACTGTGGCAGAACCGCCTAATCTAATGCCTCACAGGAGTGCTTGTCTTCCATTAGACACTAAGCACTCAGGGGAGAACACTAGATTACTCGGTTCCGTCGGGCACACCCCAAGGGAGAACCCAAAAATCCACATTTTTGCCATCAGGATCACAAATGAGAGAATAAAGCTTACATCATTCGTAACCATTTCTTACATCACTTTTAATACAACATCAGAGTATAATATTTATTAATATAACAGCGAAATGAAATCATGTTATCAGAGTTATAAACAATTTAATTGAACAGCGGAATAGAAACATGTGAACAGAGTTACAGCGGAAATAAACATCTATTAATGACATGATGAAGTATTGATATAGATAGACTACGGCAACAGATTATGAAACTTTCATTTATAAAAGTATTTGGTGAGAGTTATAAATAACAACTACGATCGCAGCGTAAAGGAACTCCTCGCTGAGCCCACCAGGAGGAATCCACACACAAAGGTCAGCTCTAGCGTCCACCTGTCACCTGCAACAGGGGGAATAAAACCCTGAGTACTCAATTGTACTCAGCAAGACTTATCCGATAGGAGAAAAGAAAAGACTCCAAGGATATGCAAGGCTATCTGGTTTGTGGGTTGCATTTGCAGAAAGCATTACTAAGCGTGCGTCCTTATATTTGATTTTTATTAATAGCCGCATTGGTTCATTAACTAACCATTCTATGTAAGCACCTGTGCTACTTTCAAGCAAGTGGTAAGCAATCAGATTTCCTTTGTCCATCTTCCATCTTTCATCTTTCAGTTCTTACTACGATGCTAAACCGTAGACAAGCCGTACCGGATAGCCCGGCGATTCGCGAATCAATGCCCCCAGCTGGGTACCCCGAAAACACATGCCCCGCTTGTACCCCAGGCACAAGCAGGACCAACCCATCACTCTCCTGTCCCGGGTGTCCAGGTCCCCGTCCAAACTGGGACTCCAAGCCCCCGCCCCTGAGTCCCGGACTCAGTGCGGCGCAAGGACCTCCTCCACCAAAACAAAACTCTGACAGTCGGTCCGGAAAGAGCCGGATCCGCGACAAGAGAGCAACAAGTCTTCCAAGCGCCCATACACAAGTATGTGCTCGAGATAATAAGTCTGTGACCTGCCTAGAGTCATATGCAACGATCGGTCCTTAACCGACCAGACAGGGAAAAACGGTGTAACCAAGCTATGACCCGCCTCCGCGGCGACACAACTTCTTACACCCACCAATACCCAAACCACATCCCTGCCCGGTCACCATTTTCCTTTCCACCATTTTATATATTCCAAGTGATAATCATATAGTAACATATTTCCTATATCTCGCGAGTGACAGGCAATCACTCGACTTTTACCGGAGTCCTGTAGCATAGCAATCTACACGATCCTGTCATACTAGTAAGACTCATAGGATAAAGATATATATATGCAAGTGGGTTTCATTCAACTCCTTAAAACTTAATGCACAAATATAATTTAAACTGCAGAAAAGTAGGGGTTATGCACCGGGGCTTGCCTGGGTAAAATATAATCAGAAGTTAGCTTTCCATCATGGCGACATGATCTCCAAAAGCACCATTCCTCCAGCAACTCCCGACGACTCCGTGATCCACCGACGTACCTATATGATATGCATGCGATGCAATGCAAAGATGTAATTAGTCAACTGCAATCGTGACTCGTATAAATACGCTCTACGTCTCTCAAGTGAACGAGCTAGTTCTAACGACGACCGCACTCGGCTACATATACACGTTGTCGGACAAGACGTTATTTCCCAGCAATATTCTAGTTATACACTCCCAAGTTGTTTCTTTATTTTTAGCCTATTGATTTAATCATTATTCGCAATAGGACATCATTATCTACCTAGCAAACTAACTATTATTGAGCTACAAAAATTACAGTAAGTTCCTAATATTGCTAGGAATCTACTGTCGAAATTGCAGATCCAACGCTATCACCAATTTACCATAACAATTCCTACAAGTTTACCTTTTCACAATGTTAAGTATCCCAAATTAATTATATAGCTCCTAAGATTATTATCCCACTATGTGAACCAACCATACTAACAGGTAGATCATGATTTTAGGAGATTAACAAAACTGGTTTCACCATTTTTGGATTCCAATACCATTTTATATTAATTTTGCAAGTTTACCTATTAAACTAACTTAGAAATTGCTCTACAATTCGAAATGGGCCGACGTCAAACATACTCGGCCCAGGCCTGAACGACGCACGTGGTCCAGTGGCGTGCGGCCCACGCAGCGGCAGTCCGGCCCAGGTGGGCGCGGGCATAAGCCAGTCCAGGCGCGCAGGCACTGGCGGCCCAGTAGCGCGTGCAGGCCTGAGGCCCAATCGCGGGCGATCGGCCCAGACGGCGGGAGGCGCGGCAAATATGCAAAACGGTCCCTGCGTTAACCTCTATTCTACGCAAGATCCCTAGGCACTATTTAAACGGGTCACGTATTTACGTAAAGAACCCTGTAGAACGTTTCTTCTTGGATTTATACCCTTCCTCACCTTGCTTTCTTCTTCCACGAACAGAGCACAGCGGAGTCTGGCCGGCAGCGGCAAAATTCCGGCCGCGCGCTCCACGACGGCGGTGGGGAGGTGACCTCAGAGTTTGCACGATACCGGGCGCACCCGCAGGAGGACACAGCTCGGCCCGAGCTAAGGCGAGGAGCTCCGGCCATGCGCGTCGGCGCGCGAGACCGGGCGGCTCCGCGGTGAGAGCGACTGCGGGCAACGCGGGCCCAAGCGCGCTCGCCAGGGGAACCGACGGTGAGGATGCAGTGGTGGCACGGCCCAGCGGGGTCATGCGGGTCGCGGCTGGAGAGGCGGCTTGGGCACGCGGGCACGGAAACTCGCGCGCGCGGACGGCGGCGCGGCCATGGCTGTCGTGGACCAACGCTGCGGTCCGGCCGGGCGCGCCGAGGGCTAGCAAAGCCAGCAGAGGGAGGGCACCGGCGCTGGAGGTGCTGGCGACCCCGGACCGGACACGGCGAGGATGGGGGCGCGGGCGCACGGACGCGGAGGAAAGGGAGCATGGCAGTGGCGCGCAACTGAGGGCAGCCGCGGGAGCAGAAAGATGACGTGCCGGACCAGAGCGGGGAAGGAAAAGGAGTGCCGCGGGGCTCGGCAGCCAGCAGCGCTGCAAGCGAGAAGGACGAGCAGGAGCTGGAGCAACGACTCCGGTGCGGGGCAAGGAACTTGTGCGTGCTCGCCTGTTTACGCGAAGAGGCAGGGCACGAACACATGCGCACGCCGTGGAGAGGAGAAAGGAGAAGGCAGCGCTGCGGAGCGGGAAAAATAGACGCGAGAGAAACACGAGGAGGCTTGAGCGAACTCGACAGATGAAGACAAGACCGTCCGACCGACTGCGACCGTGAGCACGTGGCCCGGTTGGCCAAACAGAGGAGGACGAGATGCATGCAAGACACGACCGCAGACGCAGAGGAGGAAAACAACAGCTTCGACCGAGTACGTGGTCTGGCAGGACGTGAGCAGCTGGGCGTCCAGAAGTAGAGGAAGGGACAGCAGCATTTGCGCCCAACGTCTCTCCTCCGTACTAGTACAAGATTGAAAAATGGTACATGACAGCATCAATAGAAAAAGAGAGAAGGCAGCAGCACCTCCTCCACAGACTCGGTCACAGTGATGAAGAGGATGGAAACATGAAAGAGACTGACATGATTGAAAGAAAGACAGCCAGAGAGGAACAGTAAGAAGAAGACAGCAGCAGCTCTGTGACTGACGCCCAGAAGTAGGAAAGTTAACATGCATCCACTGTAAAACGTCTAAGCCTACATCGGTAGAATGAGTGCAACCATGGCATATTAAAATAAAAGAAGAAAACTTGATGGGGCTCTCAGTTGCTTCAGTTGCTTGTCGGTCACGTATATATATATATATATATATATATATATATATATATATATATATATATATATATATATATATATATATATATATATATATATATATATATACGGTTTACTACTTTAGTCAAATTGCAACGTCTAGGCGCAGGAAAATTTCAGCAAGCTCAAATTTAAATTTGATTCAAAAGCTATATATATACATATATATATGTGTGTATATCGTGCTATTTATTAATGGATTTTATTTTATTTATAAACGTTGCTTTTTATGCTTAATCTAATAGAACGAACCGTTTGCTATCGATTGACCCGAATTGCCGTTCGACGTTCCTAAATATTTCTATGCCCGGCGTTATTTAACTGGAGCGTTTACTTGATTCCGTGAAACTAAGTCACACAGGATTCGCGTATCGCGTCGAATACGTTTTTAAATAAAAATCCGAGAAAACTCGTTTCCAAATTTTGACTTAGGCCTAAATCGCGGTGCTAAATAAGCTCGTAACACCAGGGGTGTTACAACCAACCCCCCTTAAAAAGAATCTCGTCCCGAGATTCAAAACTAGAAGCAGAAAAGGGGAAACGCGATTACATTCCGTATATCAGGGACTACACGAAAGATTACACGACTTCGAATACTAAACCACACGGGGATCTAGGGATACATGGTTAAGAGTAACTTGGTACAACCGAGACTTAATCCAGAAGTCGAGATAGACGAGGACAATGGAGAAACAACAAGATAATGATTATCCAAAACATGGCGTAGCACCAACAGATCCAGAAACAATCGACTGAGAAGTAAAACATCGTGAATCCTAAGGCCTACTAACCAAGGAAACTTGAACTTCTTCGACGAACTGGATCCCTTCTTCTTCTCAGATCACACCATCACCTCAGACAGACGAACTTAGCTTCAAAGTGACGGCCGGATCTCGTAGCTATGCGTCGGAACGCGAGGGGAATGAGGATGAAGAAGAAGAGCAAGGACCAAGGGTATTTATAGTGGAGAATGGAGGTGGGGAGCAACACACCGGAGTGGAGATAAGGTTGGACATGTTGCGCTCCCTGCGTGAGCGACGGAGGGGGAAATAAAGGAGAAGAGAGGAGGTCCGCTCGATGAGGCAGGCGTGCGGGCGGTCGTGTCACCAAAAGAAGAAGGAAAAGAAAGGGAAATGGGGGGGGGTCCGGTACGGGGACGAGGCGCGAGAGTCGGGAGCCGACCGGATACTAGAAAAGGAGCAACGCACAGTGCACAAAGACGGTGTGCACTGCATGATGCCGCGGTCACGCGAAAACGGGACGATAATGGACCCGACATCGACGGCGTTCGCAGGGCACGCAGCGAAATAACCCGGCATGCGTAGCACGGTCAACTAAGCACAGGGCTTGGGACAAAACGTCCACTCTGACTTTTGCAACTACTCCCGACTATCCACTTCTGACCTTCCTTGACCACATCCGTCTTTTCTGTAAACCCAGATCATGTCATACTTCCTTTCTCCAAACCATCTCCTTTTTACCTTGAAAGACACTTTTGCATCCCCATTATGGATTTCCCGTTTGAACACCCTGAACATTTTCAAGGAGAAAACTTTAAACAAAATAGTACGGCGGTGTAACTTGGTAAAGGTACTTGGTTAACAACCTCGATACCAGCGCGTGCCGAGCAGCGTCACATGTGGCAGCTGTTCCGCATGGAGCCCTCGGTTTCGTCGCGGCACCATAAGCTTTTAACCAGGCAACTATCACCAACTTACATGCCATGAAGGCAGTGGGGTCATAGACCACAGAGTAAGGGGTATCGCAAGGGAAAAATTCAAACAACAAGGTTCCCTTCGCAACAAGGGACAAGGAATTCAAATCCAACGGCGGATTTGTTTTAAAGAGATTCAAGTGTTATGTTGGGACATCCACAATTAGTCGATACAGTGTCCAATAACATCCAATCACGACTGATCTGCTGGCGTCGGAATGGCAACTTTTCTTGCAACCCGCTTAATATCGCCCTTGAAAACTTTAAGCACATCTAACGAACTTAAGGTAGATGAACGCAATAAACACAACGAAAAAAATAAAATTCATGTTCCAACGGTCTTATACGGGTA
Source organism: Miscanthus floridulus (assembly GCF_019320115.1). Classification (NCBI taxonomy): domain Eukaryota; kingdom Viridiplantae; phylum Streptophyta; class Magnoliopsida; order Poales; family Poaceae; genus Miscanthus; species Miscanthus floridulus. The sequence goes on from NC_089584.1 coordinate 101,725,653, forward strand.
CAACGTACAGGCATTCAGGCTCACATTCACGACATAGCATTCACCTACAGTCGGACGATCTCAACAACTACGGACGACAACAACGGCAAGAGTAAAATACAGGGGGACAACAACGAAAAACACTACTAATACGGGCACAACGTCCCAAGGCAACTAGTCTACATCCTCGCGGGACAACGGCTGAGTGAGAGGAACCAAGGGCTCTTCATCTGACACTTCCGAGGGTGGAGGTGCGGGCGGTGCTGCAACACCGGTTCTTCTTTCTGGCGGGTGGATAGGGATCCCTTCCAAGATCGGGGCATCCTACCTTCCAGCAGCCAACGTCCTCCGTTCGGCCCTGGTGACAAGATAGGCCACCCACAGCTGATGAACATGCCGGTCTTCGGCTCCCTTTAGAGCTTCCTCCATGGCAGCCTCTCGGCTCTCAGCAGCTGCAGCGCTGGCATGCGCGTCGGCGAGCTGCATCTGGAGCATCCGGTTGAAGATCTCGGCTTCCTCGGCGCGCCGAAGGCACGCCCTCAGCTCCAAGGCTTGACGGTCGTACTGCTCATCTAGAGCGAGCAGGTACGTGGTCAAGTGCACCACGGTGGGACTGTCCTCTTGCACATCCCGTCCTTGCAAAGCCTCCATGCGGGCCCTCCATGCCCGCCGATTCTTGTCCAAAGGAGGAAAGAACCGCATGGGAGTACGAGCAATGGGCTCCTCATAGATCTGACAGAGGTACCGCAAGGCTTTGCGGGCCACAACCTGGTAGGTGTCGACGAAGCGAAACCCGGTCGCGGTCACACTCCAGGCTTCAGTGAGGTCGGGGAACTCCTCACTCTTCCCGATGTAGACGGTAACCTCACACCGCTCGGTGCCATGCTCCTCATACTCCCGGCCCTCATACTCGGGGCGATCATTGACTCTAAGCTTTTGTAGAGTGGCATACAGGATTCTAGGAAAACCCTCAACGTTCATGCAGTAGGTACTAACCCAGGCTCCTGCCATCTTTGGCGGTGGTTGCAAGGAAGGCTGAGCGAAAAGCTGGCCCAAAGGAAAAGCTAAGCGAGCTAAAGTGCGCCGAGTGGTGGTACCAATGGCTAAGTCAGGCTCTACTTATAAAGGCGGAGCGTTCAGTGGTCCTGGCGCGGTTCACTAGGGTTCCCGCGCGATATCACTACGGCGGATCGACCAAATTCCACGAGTTGAGGCGAGCGACGTGCGATGCCATTACTGACTAGTACGACTGCAGGGCAAAGGTTCGACAAGAGCGCGGAAAGGGGGTATGGGGAGACGTGGGTCATGACCGGTGTGATTTACGGGCGAATGCGAAACACGAAGCCACAGTGCAGACCTAACTCTAGAACAGGACGAGTCATTCGTGCACAATACGACGCGCGTGACACCTATGGATGGCGTATCTACCAGCAATACGAGTGTTACAATGTATAGGCAGGATATGCATGAATGCACGTCCTATATGTCCTTTCACTGTTGCCACATATAGGGCAACCGTTCTCAAAGTTTTGGCACATCGTTCTCTCCCTGTAACTAGCCGATACTATCGAATTATGCTCGAGTCAGTGTACCTGCAGAAAACTTGATCAAGCCTATCTAAGTCAGCAGAGTGCCATCTATCCTGGATACATAACTATAGTATTAGGGCTACTTATATAACTTCGCATATAAACGCCCTAACTTTTTGCAACAATGGGTTGTCAAATTTTAGTTTAGAAAAGGTTTTCGAAGCTTTATTTCCTCATTTATGCTCTGATACCACCTGTGGCAGAACCGCCTAATCTAATGCCTCACAGGAGTGCTTGTCTTCCATTAGACACTAAGCACTCAGGGGAGAACACTAGATTACTCGGTTCCGTCGGGCACACCCCAAGGGAGAACCCAAAAATCCACATTTTTGCCATCAAGATCACAAATGAGAGAATAAAGCTTACATCATTCGTAACCATTTCTTACATCACTTTTAATACAACATCAGAGTATAATATTTATTAATATAACAGCGAAATGAAATCATGTTATCAGAGTTATAAACAATTTAATTGAACAGCGGAATAGAAACATGTGAACAGAGTTACAGCGGAAATAAACATCTATTAATGACATGATGAAGTATTGATATAGATAGACTACGGCAACAGATTATGAAACTTTCATTTATAAAAGTATTTGGTGAGAGTTATAAATAACAACTACGATCGCAGCGTAAAGGAACTCCTCGCTGAGCCCACCAGGAGGAATCCACACACAAAGGTCAGCTCTAGCGTCCACCTGTCACCTGCAACAGGGGGAATAAAACCCTGAGTACTCAATTGTACTCAGCAAGACTTATCCGATAGGAGAAAAGAAAAGACTCCAAGGATATGCAAGGCTATCTGGTTTGTGGGTTGCATTTGCAGAAAGCATTACTAAGCGTGCGTCCTTATATTTGATTTTTATTAATAGCCGCATTGGTTCATTAACTAACCATTCTATGTAAGCACCTGTGCTACTTTCAAGCAAGTGGTAAGCAATCAGATTTCCTTTGTCCATCTTCCATCTTTCATCTTTCAGTTCTTACTACGATGCTAAACCGTAGACAAGCCGTACCGGATAGCCCGGCGATTCACGAATCAATGCCCCCAGCTGGGTACCCCGAAAACACACGCCCCGCTTGTACCCCAGGCACAAGCAGGACCAACCCATCACTCTCCTGTCCCGGGTGTCCAGGTCTCCGTCCAAACTGGGACTCCAAGCCCCCGCCCCTGAGTCCCGGACTCAGTGCGGCGCAAGGACCTCCTCCACCAAAACAAAACTCTGACAGTCGGTCCGGAAAGAGCCGGATCCGCGACAAGAGAGCAACAAGTCTTCCAAGCGCCCATACACAAGTATGTGCTCGAGATAATAAGTCTGTGACCTGCCTAGAGTCATATGCAACGATCGGTCCTTAACCGACCAGACAGGGAAAAACGGTGTAACCAAGCTATGACCCGCCTCCGCGGCGACACAACTTCTTACACCCACCAATACCCAAACCACATCCCTGCCCGGTCACCATTTTCCTTTCCACCATTTTATATATTCCAAGTGATAATCATATAGTAACATATTTCCTATATCTCGCGAGTGACAGGCAATCACTCGACTTTTACCGGAGTCCTGTAGCATAGCAATCTACACGATCCTGTCATACTAGTAAGACTCATAGGATAAAGATATATATATGCAAGTGGGTTTCATTCAACTCCTTAAAACTTAATGCACAAATATAATTTAAACTGCAGAAAAGTAGGGGTTATGCACCGGGGCTTGCCTGGGTAAAATATAATCAGAAGTTAGCTTTCCATCATGGCGACATGATCTCCAAAAGCACCATTCCTCCAGCAACTCCCGACGACTCCGTGATCCACCGACGTACCTATATGATATGCATGCGATGCAATGCAAAGATGTAATTAGTCAACTGCAATCGTGACTCGTATAAATACGCTCTACGTCTCTCAAGTGAACGAGCTAGTTCTAACGACGACCGCACTCGGCTACATATACACGTTGTCGGACAAGACGTTATTTCCCAGCAATATTCTAGTTATACACTCCCAAGTTGTTTCTTTATTTTTAGCCTATTGATTTAATCATTATTCGCAATAGGACATCATTATCTACCTAGCAAACTAACTATTATTGAGCTACAAAAATTACAGTAAGTTCCTAATATTGCTAGGAATCTACTGTCGAAATTGCAGATCCAACGCTATCACCAATTTACCATAACAATTCCTACAAGTTTACCTTTTCACAATGTTAAGTATCCCAAATTAATTATATAGCTCCTAAGATTATTATCCCACTATGTGAACCAACCATACTAACAGGTAGATCATGATTTTAGGAGATTAACAAAACTGGTTTCACCATTTTTGGATTCCAATACCATTTTATATTAATTTTGCAAGTTTACCTATTAAACTAACTTAGAAATTGCTCTACAATTCGAAATGGGCCGACGTCAAACATACTCGGCCCAGGCCTGAACGACGCACGTGGTCCAGTGGCGTGCGGCCCACGCAGCGGCAGTCCGGCCCAGGTGGGCGCGGGCATAAGCCAGTCCAGGCGCGCAGGCACTGGCGGCCCAGTAGCGCGTGCAGGCCTGAGGCCCAATCGCGGGCGATCGGCCCAGACGGCGGGAGGCGCGGCAAATATGCAAAACGGTCCCTGCGTTAACCTCTATTCTACGCAAGATCCCTAGGCACTATTTAAACGGGTCACGTATTTATGTAAAGAACCCTGTAGAACGTTTCTTCTTGGATTTATACCCTTCCTCACCTTGCTTTCTTCTTCCACGAACAGAGCACAGCGGAGTCCGGCCGGCAGCGGCAAAATTCTGGCCGCGCGCTCCACGACGGCGGTGGGGAGGTGACCTCAGAGTTTGCACGATACCGGGCGCACCCGCAGGAGGACACAGCTCGGCCCGAGCTAAGGCGAGGAGCTCCGGCCATGCGCGTCGGCGCGCGAGACCGGGCGGCTCCGCGGTGAGAGCGACTGCGGGCAACGCGGGCCCAAGCGCGCTCGCCAGGGGAACCGACGGCGAGGATGCAGTGGTGGCACGGCCCAGCGGGGTCATGCGGGTCGCGGCTGGAGAGGCGGCTTGGGCACGCGGGCACGGAAACTCGCGCGCGCGGACGGCGGCGCGGCCATGGCTGTCGTGGACCAACGCTGCGGTCCGGCCGGGCGCGCCGAGGGCTAGCAAAGCCAGCAGAGGGAGGGCACCGGTGCTGGAGGTGCTGGCGACCCCGGACCGGACACGGCGAGGATGGGGGCGCGGGCGCACGGACGCGGAGGAAAGGGAGCACGGCAGTGGCGCGCAACTGAGGGCAGCCGCGGGAGCAGAAAGATGACGTGCCGGACCAGAGCGGGGAAGGAAAAGGAGTGCCGCGGGGCTCGGCAGCCAGCAGCGCTGCAAGCGAGAAGGACGAGCAGGAGCTGGAGCAACGACTCCGGTGCGGGGCAAGGAACTTGTGCGTGCTCGCCTGTTTACGCGAAGAGGCAGGGCACGGACACATGCGCACGCCGTGGAGAGGAGAAAGGAGAAGGCAGCGCTGCGGAGCGGGAAAAATAGACGCGAGAGAAACACGAGGAGGCTTGAGCGAGCTCGACAGATGAAGACAAGACCGTCCGACCGACTGCGACCGTGAGCACGTGGCCCGGTTGGCCAAACAGAGGAGGACGAGATGCATGCAAGACACGACCGCAGACGCAGAGGAGGAAAACAACAGCTTCGACCGAGTACGTGGTCTGGCAGGACGTGAGCAGCTGGGCGTCCAGAAGTAGAGGAAGGGACAGCAGCATTTGCGCCCAACGTCTCTCCTCCGTACTAGTACAAGATTGAAAAATGGTACATGATAGCATCAATAGAAAAAGAGAGAAGGCAGCAGCACCTCCTCCACAGACTCGGTCACAGTGATGAAGAGGATGGAAACATGAAAGAGACTGACATGATTGAAAGAAAGACAGCCAGAGAGGAACAGTAAGAAGAAGACAGCAGCTGCTCTGTGACTGACGCCCAGAAGTAGGAAAGTTAACATGCATCCACTGTAAAACGTCTAAGCCTACATCGGTAGAATGAGTGCAACCATGGCATATTAAAATAAAAGAAGAAAACTTGATGGGGCTCTCAGTTGCTTCAGTTGCTTGTCGGTCACGTATATTTATATATATATATATATATATATATATATATATATATATATATATATATATATATATATATATATATACGGTTTACTACTTTAGTCAAATTGCAACGTCTAGGCGCAGGAAAATTTCAGCAAGCTCAAATTTAAATTTGATTCAAAAGCTATATATATACATATATATGTGTGTATATCGTGCTATTTATTAATGGATTTTATTTTATTTATAAACGTTGCTTTTCATGCTTAATCTAATAGAACGAACCGTTTGCTATCGATTGACCCGAATTGCCGTTCGACGTTCCTAAATATTTCTATGCCCGGCGTTATTTAACTGGAGCGTTTACTTGATTCCGTGAAACTAAGTCACACAGGATTCGCGTATCGCGTCGAATACGTTTTTAAATAAAAATCCGAGAAAACTCGTTTCCAAATTTTGACTTAGGCCTAAATCGCGGTGCTAAATAAGCTCGTAACACCAGGGGTGTTACACTCATCTGAACTCCCTGTCCAAGGTGGAATGGACCTCGGCGGATCCTCGCCGAAGTTGGAGAAGACGAGGTTACGCCGGGCAAACCAGAGGGATAGAAGCTACGCGAGTGGGTGATATGGAGGCACTAGGTGATCGCGATCATGGTGACATGCTCAGCTAAGGCTGGGAGGGCTCTATGGCTCCGGCGCAAGCTCGTCGGAGCTGGGTGGCGCTGACGGGAAACAGAGGAAATGAGAGAGCGACAGAGGGCACTCTCAGACTTATCAGGCGAGCGGAGAGCGGCGGGAGAGGTGCGCTTGACACGTAACGACAACACCGACACGTCGAAGCAGGAGGTGTCGCTCGTGGGCATGCATGGAAGCCGGTGGAAGCTTGCCGACGGCGAGAGCTGCCTGCTTGCACTATTCAAGCTATTTACCGAATTGCCACTCGCTTCATTTTTCAAATTACTTTCAAATTTGTATGGTAACTCGAAAATCTCCAAAAATAAAAGTTGCTCCAAATTCAAAGTTCTACAACTTTGCCTTAATTACCATACTCAAATTCTATCTACATTTAACAATACAAGTTTAAAATCAAAAGGGGACACTTTAAGAATTTATCCCCTTTCAAATTACTTCAAATTTTATATAACAACTTTGAAAACTCCAAAAACCAACTTTGTACACCTTGACAAGCTCTACACTTTTTCTTTTAGGCTCAACCCCAAATTGTGCTTAGATTTTGAATTAGGTTTTTCCAGGGTAGAATTAAATGTTGGAAATTAGGGTTTTGGAATTCTAATTTAACACTAAGGTTTTGAACTTGATTCATCCCATACAAGTCAACACATATAAACATAAAAGTAAACTTGTTTTAGTGAATGCATATCAAATTTTTCACTAACATAAGAATGATGTGCAATGCATATGATGACATGGCATCTTTTAGTGTTAAAAACACCAGAGGTGTTACAACCTTTCCCCCTAAAAGAAATCTCGTCCCAAGATTTAAAGTCCTAGGATAAAGTAATGGAAAAGGAAATGTGTCAAGCAATTATATTCTAAACTTAACCATAAAACAACTAAGGTCCTTTTATAATACATGCTTCGCAAAGATAGAGTACAACTAATAGTATTTTATATAGAAGCAAGGAACTCCGGAAACTGGTCTAGCAAGTAATCTTTGGATTCCCAAGTAGCTTCTTCTTCGGAATGTTGATTCCATTGTATCTTGTAGAACTTGATTGTCCTCGTTCGAGTGACACGGTCTTTCTGATCCAGAACTCGGATAGGATATTCGGAATAGGTCAAATTAGGTTCAAGTTCAACTCCTTCAACATCAACATTTTGATCAGGCACTTGAAGACATTTCTTTAATTGGGAAGCATGGAACATATCGTGTACAGCTGAGAGATGTTTCGGTAACTTCAAGCGATATGCCACCTTTCCACACCTCTCCAAAATTTGAAATGGTCCAATATAACGAGGTGCTAACTTGCCTTTAACACCAAAATGGTTGACTCCCTTCATTGGTGATACCTTCAGATATACATAATCTCCCTTGTTAAACACCAATGGTCGACATCGTTTATCTGCATAACTCTTTTGTCGGGACTGAGCTATCTTCAAATTATTTTGTATCTACCTAACCTTCTCTTCTGTTTCTTTCACAAGGTCAACTCTAAACAACCATCTTTCCTCGAGTTCAGACCAATTTAGTGAGGTTCTGCACCTACGACCATAGAGTGCTTCAAACAGAGCCATCTTAATGCTCTCTTGATAACTATTGTTGTATGAGAACTCAGCCAAAGGCAAACATTCATCCCATTTATTGGAATAGTTAAGGACACAACACCTTAACATATCTTCAAGTACTTGATTTACCCTTTTAGTCTGACCATCAGTCTGTGGATGATAAGCGGTACTATGCAGAAGTTTTGTACCCAACGAAGCATGTAGATGTTTCCAAAAGTTGGAGACAAACTGTGTACCTCTATCCGACACAATGGTCTTTGGGACACCATGTAAGCTCACGATTCGTGCTAAATACAACTTGGCATATTGGATAGTGGGATATATACTCTTGACTGCAAGAAAATGTGCTGACTTTGTCGATCTATAATAACCCATATTGAGTCAAAATCTTTTGATGTCTTGGGTAGACAGGCGATAAAGTCCATACTAATATCCTCCCACTTCCAAGCTGGAATAGGCAATGGCCGTAACTCTCCAGCGGACTTCAAATGTATAGCTTTCACTTTTTGACAAGTATCACACTTGACTATATATCGAGCAATCTCTATCTTCATTTTGGTCCACCAGAATCTCTGTTTCAAGTCATGGTACATTTTATTACTTCCTGGATGAATAGAGAACCTGGTGGTATGTGCCTCTTCAAGAATTGACTGTCACAACTCAGGAACCTTTGGTACCACTAGGCGATTCTTGAAACCATAGCAAACCTGCATCATCGATTCTGAAGCATGCCGCTTTTCCATTTCTGACTCTTTCTTTGATATGGGCTATACCCTTGTTTTTTCCTGAGCGGCAATAATTTGGTCTCAAATAGTTGATTTAATAGTTATATTCATCAAACTACCTTGTTGAATTATCTCTATATTCAACTTCTCCATCTCATGACATAAAGTTAGATCCATTGTCTTCATTGTCATGCAATTGCAATGACTCTTACGACTGAGTGCATCTGCAACCACATTTGCCTTACCAGGGTGGTAATGCACCTCCAGGTCATAATCTTTAATCAATTCCAACCATCTTCTTTGCCGCATGTTCAATTCTGATTGAGTAAAGATATACTTTAAACTCTTATGATCTGTATAAATATGACAAGTATTACCAAGCAGATAATGCCGCCAAATCTTCAAAGCATGGACAACTGCTGCTAACTCCAAATCATGAGTTGGATAATGTTCTTCATGTCGCTTAAGTTGTCTGGAAGCATAGGCGATGACTCAGCCTTCTTGCATCAATACACACCCAATACCAATACCAGAAGCATCACAATAAACATCGAACGACTTCTCGATATCTGGCTGTGCTAACACTGGTGCAGTGGTTAATAATCTCTTCAAAGTCTGGAAAGCTTCTTCATAGTCAGGTGACCAGACAAACTTAGCTTGGTTTTTCAACAATCCAGTGATGGACTTGGATATTCTAGAGAAATCTAGAATAAAACGACGGTAATAACCCGCCATTCCTAGAAAACTTCGAACCTCATGAACAGTGGTTGGTGGTTTCCAGTCTAGTATATCCTTAACTTTGCTTGGATCTACCGCAACTCCTTCAGCTGACAAGACATGTCCTAAAAATTGTACTTCCTTTAGCCAGAAGTCACACTTACTGAACTTGGCATATAACTGATATTCTCTTAGGTGTGCCAGGACAACTCGGAGATGTTTAGCATGTTCTTTCTTGTTCTTGGAATATATTAAGATGTCATCAATGAAGACCACTACAAACTTGTCTAGCTCAGGCATGAACACTTAATTCATCAGATACATAAAGTGAGCTAGGGCATTTGTCAAACCAAAAGATATTATCAGGTATTCATATAATCCATATCAGGTGGTAAATGCCGTTTTGGAAATATCTTCAGGCTTAATTTTGATTTGATGATAACCTGACCTCAAATCAATCTTGGAGAAAACCTTGGCTCCAGCCAGTTGATCAAAAAGTAAATCTATCCGAGGTAAGGGATATTTATTTTTAATTGTCACTTCATTCAATGGACGATAGTCAACACACAATCTCAGGGTCTCGTCTTTCTTTTTCACAAAAATTGCAGGACATCCCTAAGGTGATGAACTAGGTTGGATAAAACCTTTATCAATCAACTCTTACAATTGAGTCTTCAACTCAGCTAATTCCTTAGGAGGCATCCTATAAGGTCTCCTAGAGATCAGAGCTATTCCAGGCTTTAGATCTATTCCAAATTGAACATCTCTATCAGGTGGTAGCCGGGTAAATCTTTAGGAAAAACATATGGAAATCCACAAACTACAGGGATATCTCTAATCTCCTTGATGGAAGTTGCACAAACTTTTTCTACTGATCTCTTTAAGATTGGAAGTTGGATAAGAAGCTGAGAATTACTGTCTGGCAAGCTCAACCTTATTGTCCTATTCAAAGTATCTACCACAGCTTTATGCTGATGCATCCAGTTCATCCCTAGGATCACATCTATATCCTGATCTTTTAAAATAATCATGGTGGTGGGAAAAATGTGCCCACCTAGGTTTATGGGTACTTGGTACACCATTTCCTTAGTACATAGACGTCCCCCGAGCGACTGTATATAGAAATTTTCCTTTGTTTCCCTAATTGGAATTTCATGCTTTATGACAAAGGTTCTATTGATGAATGTATGAGATGCGCCAGAATCGAAAAGCATAACTGTAGGATGATCGGCGATAGGAAACATACCCAGCATCACGGGTTCCCCTTCTGGAATCTCCCCAGCTTGAGTATAGAAAACCTGCCCTGTCTTCTTTTCATTTATGTCCTTCTAAGCATTTTGGTTATTGTTCTTGTCCTGAGCTTGACCCTGTGGTTGATTTCTGGGAGCCTTCTGAAAATTCAGATTATACTGCTTAGGATATGGACATTCCCTAGAGAAATGACCTGACTTCCCATAATTGAAACATGGGTAATTGTAGCCTTGGGGTGTTGGAGCACGAACACCAAGAACATTTGTCTGTTGTGAGTTCGGGTAAGTTATGGTAGGACGGACATTTGGTCGCTGCCCGGCTTGGAACTGCGGCGGGCGATAAGGAGGACGGTAGTGATTCATCGGATGATAAATTATCTTCTATCTCTTTTGATTGCCACCAAAAGACCTAGATGGCATGCTCTTTTTCTTCTTAATTTCCTTATGATGTCGATATTTTTCCTCTAAAGCAATAGCAATGTTAACTGCCTCATGATACGTGACATTTGTGCAGGTAGTCATCATGGTCTAAAGTTTGGTATTAAGGCCACGTATGAACCACTTCTTCTTCTTAGCATCTGTGTTAACATGCTCAGGTGCATACTGTGAAAGGTGATTGAACTTGCCCACATACTACATGACTGTTTGATCACCTTGCTTCAAAGCAAGAAACTCATCAAGCTTTATGGCCATAACTCCATCTGGAATATAATGGGCACGGAAAGCAGTGCGGAAATTGGCCCAAGTTAACCGAGTACCGGCTGGTTGCATGGCCACAAGGTTCGCCCACCAAGCACCTGCTGCACCTCTAAGCTGTTGGGCAGCAAAAATAGGCTTCTAGAACTCAGTGCATGGAATGAGGTCGAACTTCTGCTCTATGGTACGAAGCCAATCATCAGCTTTGAGTGGTTCGTCAGCCTTGGAAAATACTGGGGGGTCATGTATCCATGAAGTCAACATATGTAGCTTCTTGCCTTTGATGATTACGACCACGATTCCCTTGCATCATATTTTGATTGCTTTGAACTAACTCCCGAAGCAACCGAGCATTATCTATGGTCACATGGACCAGTGCCGCGATAGCATCAGCCAAAGTTGGCGGAACTGGTGGTGGATCAGGAACACCACCCTCGTCTTATGAAGAACCAGGAATATCCGAAGCCCGAGTACGAGGCATCTGTTCATGACAAACCAAACTTTACTCACAAACATTTATTGAACTATTAAAAGAGCTTACTACAAACACATTACATTGGGTTCACTTATTTATACACAAGTCCGCACTTAAGAAAGACTACCCAGCTTGACTAGAACCACTATATTACAACTCTACTCTTCTCCCCGATCACATCAAACCTCATGATCGGTATCCATTCCAGAAACATTTCTGCCTTCATCATCACTTTCATTGACCACCACTACTTCTTCTAGATCCTCTTCTTCTTCCTCTTTAGGTTCATTATCATCTACAATGATGACACCTGGGTCCATTGCATCTGCTTGAGGCTCATGATTTGGATTCAGGAGATTGTTCAGCCTATGGACTTCTTCATGCAGATTGGTATAATATTCTTCTAAGTCTTCTACATAGAACTCTAACTTATGAACTCGAGCTCTAGCTATATCTTCTCTATGCCAAGCCTCATTTCTTCCTTCCACCATATGAACTAACATACGCTCATAGTTCTTATGAGCGGTGGTGAGACGCCTCAATTGATCCTGTAACTTGCCCACCTAGATGGCATCCAAGGCCCTATCTCTAGTAGCCTATGTTAATTCTGCTGAAAGCCTCTGTACCTCAGCCTAGGGATCAGGCCTAAAGCTGCTACTGCTAGCACCATCACTCCTAGGAGCAAGCTAGTGACGAGGATCTCCTTTGGGTCCAACAGATGTACGGGGTGTTACCTTGGTATGAGCCATACTATAGAAAGCAAGATTTAATAACAGTAAGACAATCTGAGAAAAGTCTAAAGAGGAGTAAGAATGGGATTTATACTACTCAACCCAAACTAAGAGGGAAAGTAATTAACAAGTGGATTAATCATGATGCATGAATCGTCCTTACAAAACTTAAACATCAAAGCTCCTAAGGTACATAAATAATAGTTCTTATTATATAGGGCATAATAAGATTACTACTCCACCATATAAAGCCTTATTAATCAAATAAGGAATTGCGAGAATGATTTAAGATAAGTCAGAAGCAATTTGGACCAAATTAACAGGTTAAATTTATTTGCCCCAAATCATTTTGAAGTTTTTGTAAAACAATACCATAAAAATCTTTGTAATGGTCACTCTGATACCAGTCTATGGCAGAACCTCCTAAATTATAGGGCCCACATGCACCTGTCATTGTCCAATAACCCCTTACGACTATGCATATGTTCTCGGTAACTTAAGAAGCCTATCTGGTGTCCTCGGGAAACCTGAATCATCCACAATTTCTTCCGAGCAGAATCCATTACAGAGTCATTGCAGTATTACAATAGTTTATTCATTAATTTACATAAGAGTAAAATAGCGGAAGTCTTACATTAACTTAGTTACAAAACAGTTGTTCAAAGCTTACAAACCAAGTACGATTATTAATACAAACCATAGTAGTGGAGTAGCATTAGTAACATAAAACAAAACACACAATTATAGTGCCCTGCCCAAGGGCCACACATTTACTTGTCATCTTCGATTTGAACAACCGTCATGCAGCATGGTCCAAAGTAGACCTGCTCATGAGGCTCACCTACAACAAGGGTTAAAGAACCCTGAGTACAAAAGTACTCAACAAGACTTAACCGACGTAAAAACGGAGAAGACCCAGGAATACAGGCTCGGGGATTCAAGGTAAGGCTTTAGCAAGAATCAAAGTTCTTTTGCGTAAAAGCTCTCTAACAAGATTCTTTCTTTCAACATTTAAATCTTCATAAAAATCATATATAAAGCTGACATGATCCATATTGACATCATGAACTTCATATCAAACTCTTTCTCAACTCTTACTTAAGTTGCATTTGTTAACTACGATGATGAACAGTGAGTTGAGTCTCCATAACCAAGGAGCAATGACGATTCGAACCGATTATAACCCAGCTGGGGATTCCCAACCACACGACAGATGCAGGTCCCTAACCTACATATATCAACCTACCCTCAGATCCTCTAAAACAAGAATGGGTCCGTGCCACCCGAGAGAACAGTACTCCATAATCCAGCCCATTGCCACATGGGTACACGCTACTCTCACCATCTCTCCACTCCTAGTGCGCGAGTAGCCATTCTCGTAATAGAATAGCTGAGTTAAGGCTTACCGGAGTATGTGGCCAGTACTACAAGTCTCACCTCATGCAATTCAACAACGGACGGTTCTTAATCGACACAGGTGGAAAGAACCGGCTCACAAGACATTCATGTCTTGTGGCTCTCCTACACCGAGTCCACCCGGTCCAGATTTATTACTCCACATGATTATATCTCATGATAACATAAATAACTAAACGTATCCAAAAATCCATTTATATCTCGCAGGTAACAGGTAATCACCCGACTTTTATCGGTCTAAGCATGGCTAAGCATAATTAGGCATTCTCGAATTAAAGCTGGTAACAAGGTTGATATAGAAAAACAAGGTTGATAATGCACCAATTAGGTTTCCACTCAACTCCTAATCACTTAATGCAACATTTAAAAACAAAAGCAATATAATTTGTAAAACACAAGGTATGTTTAAATGCATCCGGGGCTTGCCTTGATTGTTAGAATAGTCAGGTTCTAGAGACGTTCCACAGATATCAAACCCGACCTCAACAGATGGGCTGACTTCCTCAACAACTTGGTTGACTACCAAGTTCTCACTTTCGTTCACTACACGTAGTAACAATGCCATGTTTAATATGATGCGAGATATAAAACATGATGCTTGACTATGGATGCAAAAGTTAATAACTTGAATACAACTTTCCTTCACGGTATAGTTACAAACTAGCAACTAACTAAACCTTCTCTAGGGTTTACTTAGATTAACACTAATGAACTTAGTGGGGTAGACAAATTAACATTTCTTAAACACAACTTGATTATAAACTCAAACACTTACTTAAAGTGCCAAGGATTATTTTATGCTAATGACCCAAGGTCATCACTCAATCCCAAATTCAAACAAAACTTAAGTCATTAAGGTTTACTATGTGTTTTAATTAATTAATTAATTAATTAATTCAAAATTATGAAATAAATCAACTTTTTCTAAATGAGCTCCAAATTTTTGTGAATGGTTATCACATGATAACTAAGTGTAAAAATAATTTTCATAATTTTTAGATAATTATTTAAGGCTAGAAAAATCATGGAATCCCATTTATTAACTAATTTGAGCAATTTTTATCATATTCAAAATGTACTGAAAAGTAATATTTAATATTTTTCCTAAATAGTTCACATCTCATAGAGGTCACACAAAAATTTTCATAATTTTTAGAGCTCTATTTATTTCTACACAAAATAAACAAATCATAGCACTATTTATCCATTTCAGCAAAATAGAAAAATTCATTTTCACTTCAACAGCCACTGACAGGGTGACCCCATTGGTCAGCCTGCGCTGACCACGGCGGCGAGGCCCTCTGACCGGCGATTACTCACCATCGGTGAGATATCCGACGGTAAGGATTGAACCAACATGACCTCCTCAGTGCTGCGCTTCGACTAATGGTACTGGTTGAACATCTAGACTACTGCAGAGACCTCGCCGGCGACGATGGTGGCACGACGATGTCCTACCAAGATGGCGACGGTGATCTATGACTTTGCCGGCAATACTAAGGTCTCCGGCGTACTCAGCACCTCCTAACAGACGTAACCGAGCACCTAATTTAATCAACAGCACTCCACAACACTAGCAGCGACGCGCGCAGCGGCACGGCGGAGCAAAACTCGCCGACGTTCCACGGTCCCATGGCTACGGTGTGTTAGAGGTAAAATAGATCACACAGGCATGATCAGTGGCTCACCTCGAAGCTAATGCGCGCGAGAACAACGGCTAAGGCGAGGCGGAGCTAGGTCGTCGGTGTTGGAGACGATAGCGGCGACGTGAACTCACGGTGAAGCTCCATTCTGAGGAAAGCAACTGACCAAATGATCAACAATCAAGCTCATGAACATCACGAGAGAATGAAGATCAAGAAACAGCAAAAGATGAAGCAAGAAGCTCACCCGAACACCCTGTCCGAGGTGGAATGGACCTCGGCGGATCCTCGCCGAAGTTGGAGAAGACGAGGTTACGCTGGGCAAACCAGAGGGATAGAAGCTGCACGAGTGGGTGATATGGAGGCACTAGGTGATGGTGATCATGGTGATGTGCTCAGCTAAGGCTGGGAGGGCTCTACGGCTTCGGCGCAAGCTCGTCGGAGCTAGGCGGCGCTGACGGGAAACAGAGGAAATGAGAGAGCGACGGAGGGCGCTCTCAGACTTATCAGGCGAGCGGAGAGCGGCGGGAGAGGTGCGCTTGACACGTAATGGCAACGCGGACCTGTCGAAGTAGGAGGTGTCGCTCACGGGCGCGCGTGGAAGCCGGTGGAAGCTTGCCGACGGCGAGAGCTGCCTGCTTGCACTGTTCAAGCTATTTACCGAATTGCCACTCACTTCATTTTTCAAATTACTTTCAAATTTGTATGGTAACTCAAAAATCTCCAAAAATAAAAGTTGCTCCAAATTCAAAGTTCTACAACTTTGCTTTAATAACCATACTCAAATTCTATCTAAATTTAACAATACAAGTTTAAAATCAAAAGGGGACACTTTAAGAATTTATCCCCTTTCAAATTACTTCAAATTTTATATAACAACTTTGAAAACTCCAAAAACCAACTTTGTACACCTTGACAAGCTCTACACTTTTTCTTTTAGGCTCAACCCCAAATTGTGCTTAGATTTTGAATTAGGTTTTTCCAGGGTAGAATTAAATGCTGGAAATTGGGGTTTTGGAATTCCAATTTAACACTAAGGTTTTGAACTTGATTCATCCCATATAAGTCAACACATATAAACATAAAAGTAAACTTGTTTTAGTGAATGCATATCAAAGTTTTCACTAACACAAGAATGATGTGCAATGCATATGATGACATGGCATCTTTTAGTGTTTAAAACACCAGAGGTGTTATAGAGACGTGAAGGGCGACAAGTGGTCCGTCCGGGTCAAGTGCTAGAGCTTGTGTTAAGCACTCCACGTGGGAGAGTGTGACTTGCGGGTCACCACTAGCAAGAGGACCGACGGCAACCTTGTAGCTTGTCTCAACGGGGACGTAGCATGTTGGCAAGCACGTGAACCTTGGGAGAAAAATCACCGTGTCAACATTGTTCTTCCCGTTGATTTGCAATCCCCTTACACAAGCTTGTAATTACTTTCATATACATTGTGCTTGTGTAGTTGCTCTTATAATTAGTTAGCTTGTGTAGCTCACTAGTTACCTTCTTGCTTGTGTAGCATAGAAGTGGCTCCCTTGCATGACTAATTTGGTTTGTGTAACCTTTTTAGTCACATTGCTTAGTTTATGTAGCTAAGTATTTGCGCACTCTAATTTGGCATTGGTTGCCTTGTTATTGAGCATTGCTAGTGAGCTTAGGAGCTTTGTGCTTGTGCTTACTAGAATTGTGTAGGAGCTTTCCGGTGTGCAAAAACTAGTGGCATAGGTTTGCGTGACCTTGCTCTTAGAATTGGATAGGTGAGCTCTAGCTAGCCCGACACCTTTGTTGCCTAATTAGGATCTTTATAAGGTGCTTGTGAACTTCGATAGAGGGGTGTAGTCTTGGCTAGACCGATTGTTTTAATTCCGCATTTGTTTCGGTTAGCCGACACGATTAAATTTAGAAAGGACTATTCACCCCACCCTCTATCTGCCATCTTGACCTTTCACATGTTGGCTACGCCGTGCGGCTGCTCGTTGTGGTTGCAGGACAACCATGACGCAAGACGTGCATGTTCCTTCTGTAGGCAGAGGAGGATTAGGTTCGTCTAGCCAAGCACCTACAAGGTCCATAGGCATTGCGTACGAGGACAAGGATGACAAGGAGTTGGACTAGAGGCATGAGGAGCTTGGACGATCTCAGCTACAGGATGCTCCCTCGACTCAGCCTACACAGCCTCCAGGCACTAGGCGACGCCATCCACCAAACCCTTACACTCCAGGCACTGACGCTCTTGGTCACAAGGGTAAGGGTAGGACTAGGAGGCAGTGAGGGTTTGTGGTAGAGTTTGTGTTAGATGTTATTATGTACTATTATGGACTTTGTGGACTGTTATTATGAACTATTGTGGATTGTATGGACTATTATTATGGACTATGAACTACTATGGACTATAATTATGGACTGTGTTGACTGTTTATATGCTCATGTATATAGTTTGAGATGAATGTGGCATATATTTGCATGTTTGAACATGTCGTATTGAGGTTAAATATTCATGTCGTATTTGTGCATGGATTGCATCAAAAAATTGGGGAAATTATGCCAAAATTTTCTGCCTAAAGTACATTTGTGCAGTACACCTATAGCATCTAGCCTTTACAATGATTTTATCATGTCACCATTGAATAGGCTTTTCAGTGTCCCTCAAAATAGTGATTGAAGTCTGAATTTGAATACGCTTTTCAGTGTGCTTTGATGTAGGCTTTTCAGTGATTCTGAGTAGACTTTTCAGGAGCATTTACAACACAATACAACGGCTAGCAAACCTACCTCTGCCTATATATATGTGTTTTAGGGTGCATTGCTAACCAAAAGCAAAACCAAATTAGTATTCAGTTTTGTTGGAGTAGGAATGTCTAGAGGGTCATCTAGAGGAAAGGGTTTCGGGAGTGGAAGAGGAAAGGGGGAGACGAAGGGAACTCCCATTGTGTGGGAGGGGTCTTTTGGGCCTGATTTCTTTGAAGAATCAGTGTATCAGTTCCCCCCGAGAGCAAGCGTGATTTCACTAAAAAGTGCCCTCTCAGAGGATACGATAACCAGAAGAAAGATTGGCCAAAATGCATGCATGGTGAGACTGTATAGTACAGATGTTCACCGAGGGGATCAATGGAGGCTTCAAATGCTCGCGGGCATGGGTAATTGCTATTACATTTTGTTTGTTAAATATGTTTCTCGAATACCCTTACAACTCATAGGACATACTTATTGTAGTCTTCCGAGTCCGAAGAAAACTATGGGTTCACTAGGTGGGTCGATCCTCGATCAATTTATCCGCATCAGCGGTACATCTACTACATGTAGGACGGTATGTTCGATCTAAAAAGGGAAGTTAGCAGCGGTTACAAGGAAGACGAAGACAACGACAACAATAATGGTGTAGGTTCACAGGAGGCACTCTGCAATGATCCATATTGCACCTGCCCTAATCACAAGAACAAGGGGCCTCCGCTGTCACCTCCGCTACCACCATCACCAATAATGGGAGGCTACTGTGGAGAAGGTGCAACACAATTTGCTATGTGGCCACACTAGTAGGACGATCCTATCTTATTCACATAGCACATCCATGTGTTTGTTGTTTGATTTAATTATCTAAGGCATGTTAGGTTCAGTCGAATGAACAATGTACTCTTGTTTGGTACATATTCTCACATGCCATTTCATGTGCTTGTTGTTCGCTTCAATTACCTAAGGCATTTTGGGTTTAGTTCAGAACCTCTGTACCCTAGTTTGGTACATGTTCTCACATGCGATTTCATGTGTTGTTGCGTGTTGAATTATATAATGCCCTACTTCGTTAGGTTTTATTTGCAGTACGTGATCTCATTTCACTACGTCCGCAATATTAAACTGAATATTATGACCACAGATAATGGAAACAACAACATAATTTAAAGTCCAATACTATGACACATTAAACAACACAATAATACTAGAACTGCATGCCGATAAACTAAATAACGCAATACATGACCTAAGTATGCCCATACTTAAAGTGCATTAAATGGCAATACAATGAAAAGTTCAACAGTAGACAACATTGTTCATAAATAAACTATAAAACTAGCAAGTCATGGAGACTATTGAGTGCAACGAGGCCACTTTCCTTTCCTCAGGGCACCAAGATTCTCCTCCATTGCTACTTTTGCTCGGCGTGCACGCTCAAACTTCTTCTCCCTCTCCTCCCTATACGCAGCAACATGCCTCCTTTCCTCCTCTTTCTTGTGCTCCTTTTCTGCACCCTCCTCTCTGCATCTTTTCTCCATCATCTCTTTGTCCTCTACCTCCCACCGCGATAGTTTCTGCATCTATTCCTTGTCTTCAGGCTTGATCTCAGTGTCGATCCACTGCTCAAAATCACTGAGCAGTGGAGGGGTCTGCAACAAATGCAATTGTTACAAAACAAAAAAAAATCATGCAAGATTTCATATGACACAAAATAATTATTACACAACATCAATTCCTCACCATCTTGTTAATGTGGCGCTGATGTAGTGTAGACTCAAACGCAAAATTGGAACACATCCAATACCTCTACCTATACGTTACGTGTCCTCTTTATCGGACTTGGCTACCTTGCAAGGATCGCCATAAAAGCACATGGGCACTGGAACACCACTAGGTAGAGGCACTTAATGGGAACGGGGATCCCGATCTTCCATCAGATAGAGATAACTATCGTTGTGGCGAAGAATGACACATCGATCCGGCTTCAGATCGAAAGATCGAACCCTACAATCTAAGCACCACAACTACTCTGGTTATCAACCGAGACACGGATCCAGTTGAACTCGCCAAGAAGGCTAATCCCTGCCTGCGCAATGAAGAACACAAGCAAGAACAAGAAAGAAAGCAACCAAATTACAGATGAATGATTAATCTCACAAAGTTGGGGTCTCACAAACCGATGAACGGTGAAACTGTTCTTGACAGATTAATCTAAGCAAAGCCCAAAAACTAATGATGGCGGCGGCGTATGATTATAAAGGTCTTAGGGTCGTCGCCTACCCTGGACGCGCCCCCTAATGGGCCCAAACACGATACACGGTCCAACAGACCAAAAGACGGTGTCGCAGCACCCTGGTAGATTCTGAACGCTGACTTGTTTCGACGATTCCTGTTGATTCTGAAGGGCTTTTGACGTGAGACCACTTGGATTGGCTTCCTTATCAAATTAGCTTTCCAACCATATGTGGATCGTCAAAAACGGAGTCCGGATGCGTCCTAGGTGACCAGTTTAAGGCAGACTGGTCCTAGAGGCCGAGGCAGACTCGAACTTGAGTTGCTTTGGGCCTCCACCTCGGGGACTCGAACCGAATTAGCCTCGGGCCTCCTTCTTGACTTGGACACCCTTGCTGGCCTCCTACCCCTCCATACCATGTGCCAAACATGGTCATATGCATGGGTGTCATGTCGTCATCAATAGGTCGAAGGCATTTCCGGTCATCCGACCATAACTACAATTTAACCAATTTCGTTCTAAGAACCAAAAGCAATTAACATTAAACCCTAAACCTAGGGTTTCCTATTTGATCCACAACAATGAACCCATAATATAACAACATGCACTGAGGTTATCTTGGTTTGCAAGCTTTTTCACGCCTTGACATCCTACGATTGTATAATACAAATATTAAAAAGTGCATGAAACCCTAAGTAATGGCGATTCTTAGGTTGAAAAATCTGACTAATATATTCCGAATTGATGCGAAAAAAACTAGGAGAGGAGCGAGTATACCTTGCTCTCGAAGATCTATGGATCAAATCAAAGTTTACAAGGTCCAATATGTCGATTCATGAGGTAGGGCGAAGTGGGGAGAGCAAAAACCCGAGTGAGAGGAGAAAGAAGAGGAAGAAGCCTCGGCCAGGAAGGTTGGGTGCGGGTTAAAAACACCACCTCGGCGCCAGGGTCATTGGCGCCAAGCTCGGCGCCATAGATCTTGGCGTCAAGCTCGGCGCCGAGGTGGCTATCATGTGACCGCCACGTCTGCGTTGACGCCGACGTGGCCGAGGAAGCTCGGCGCCAATTATTATGGCGCCGAGACGTGTAATCTCTGCGCCAATTACTACGGCGTCGAGCTGAAAGTCCAGATTTTGAAAGCATACATCCGGAGGCATATTTATAAAAATCTTTAAAAAAAAGAGCAAAAAAAACAAAAAATTCGGCAATTCTCTCTCCCTCGAGCTTGGCTGAAAGGCTTGGACCTCTTTTTGGATGGGCATTTCGATGCAAACCTGCATGGGCTGAAAGGCTTGTGCGGAACATGTCATATTGGAAGAACTAGGCCGTGGGCCTCACGCGGTCACGCACCCCTGACTCCTCGGGTCCTCCCAAAAACTTCTTGTGCATGGTTGTTACGCATGGCGAGTCAGTCGTCCTGTTCGTTTGATTTATAAGTCGTATTTTTTTAACTAATAAATAGTATTTTTCTTTTACAATAAATCTGTCAACAATACTTTCAGTCATAGTTTATCAGCTAAACGGATAGGCAAGTATCTTTTGATCAAGGGAAAAAGTATCCGATCCTGGGCAAAATCTTGCAAGTCGCAACATCTGATCTCTGAAGATGGCAGTGGCAGGAGCAGGTAGGACTTCCAAAAATGGTACGTAATAAGCAGCATTATATTTTCAGAGAGTTGGCGGCATACGCATGCACGGCACCACCACGGATTGGAAAGCACGGAGGTGGTTGTTCAAGGACCCAAAGACAGTACAGGACGTGGGTGCCAGCATATGCTCTCTTCGGCTTGAAGGACAAGAAATCATGGCCTGTGGCGATGAAACGCTGCACACAGCCACAAAGGTAGTAGTACAGTAGATGGCTAGGTGCTAGCTTCCATTATTCCACAAGAGCTGTTGTTGGTTTCTGTTACCTGTACACAAGATGAGGCATGTAGGCGTGGACGTCTCGCGCCGCAAGATACTGTAGTTTTGCTTGCACACTTGCACGAGGGAGGCAATGGCGGCCCAGATTATATATTATTATATGTTAGAGGCTCCATTCCATCTACCATTTTACCATGCAGGGCCTTAGGCCCCGTTTAGATGCGAAATTTTTTGGCTTTTGGCTACTGTAGCACTTTCATTTGTATTTGGCAAAAATTATCCAATTATGGACTATTTAGGCTTAAAAGATTCGTCTCGCCAATTACAGACAAACTATACAATTAGTTATTCTTTTTACCTACATTTAATGTTCCATGCATGTGCCGCAAGATTTGATGTGACGGAGAATCTTAAAAAATTTTGGATTTTGGGTGGGATCTAAACGGGGCCTTATTTAGATTGCAAGTTTTTTCACTCTCTCTCCATCACATCAAAATTTTGGACACATGCATAAAGTATTAAATGTAGATAAAAAAATAACTAATTATATATTTTGATTGTAAATTACGAGACGAATCTTTTGAGCCTAGTTAGGCCATGATTGGACAATAATTGTCAAATACAAACGAAAGTACTACGGTGTCAAATACTGATTCCTAACCCCAATCTAAACCAGACCGAGATGGCTCGCAGCCAGCCAGTCAGCTGCGTTCTGCACTTGTGGGGTCTTCTGCTGTTAGCCTGTTACGCGTAACTTGGACAACCTCACGATAAAATACTCCTAGTGCACTTCGAAGCGATAGTAGCAAGACTGTATAGGTAGGAGGTTTTGAAGAGGCTGCAAGTACGAACACTGCACACAAGAGAGGGCAGTCAAACCGCAACCTTCGAAGCCTCGTAGAGATTGAAGAGATGTAGCAGACACTCATGGTAGATTTCCATGCAGCTATTATCTCTCTCAAAAAAAAAAAAACTAGGTCTGATCAAAGTTAAATACTACTAGCTTTCACTAAATTTGTAGAAAATTGTATGAATATGTATGACTAGATCATATGTATTGTTCACTTCGCTAAAAAGTCAGACTAAAAAGTACTGTTTGCTGATTTTTTTTTCAAGAGCCACCCGACAAGAATATGCCGGGCATGTATCAATAAAGAAGAAGTAGGTTACAAAAATAAATAATAAAAAAACAACCTCACAAAAGAGGCAACAACAGAACTACTACAACAAGAAACAAAAAACCAACGATCCTCATAATCAACAGCTGTCGAAAAGTCACCCGGCACGGCACTGCACAAATAGCAAGTGATATAAACTAGCAAGGGGAGTAAGTTTTCCATAGCGATGCCTCCAAGGAGGAGAATGACGTCCTAAGATGGCTTCAGCGCTGAAAGGAGAACCAAGGTTTTTCAACAAAACTCCTAGAGGGTAAGGGTCCTCACGACAATGCCTTCAACGAGGAATGTGTTGCCAAAAGGCGGTCACCATTGTCGGCCAAACCCAAAGGCCTGGTAGGGCTTTTGCCCGGCTACCCCCGACACCTAAGCCCAAACCAGCCACATCGTGGATGCCCACAGCCAGCCGCCACCAGTAGGAGATCGTTGCAGCACCGACAAGGTCACATGCATGCATGACCTGCCGCCGCCGCGCCAGCCCATAAGGGCGCCTCCACCCTACATGGCATCAGCCACCATGAGAAGCCATATTTTGTTCCTGCAACATGCAAAGAGTGACACCAATGCCGTTGCATGTCGACACCCAACAAGCGTCTATGGAAACCACGAGTTTCCCCCGCGCAAGCCGTCGTCTTCAATGAGTCGCCATCTACAGGTTGTCGCAACAGCGACGAGCCGACCACTGGCATGCGTGGCCAGTCGCGACTACACCAGTCAACATAAACCGCTGCCAACTAAGGTACCGTTTATATGGCAAAATTTTTGGCGAAATGCACTGTAGCACTTTCGTTGTTATTTTGTAATTAGTGTCCAATCATAGTCTAATTAGGCTTAAAAGATTCGTCTCGTGAATTTCGTCTAAACTGTGTAATTAGTTTTATTTTTTATTTATATTTAATGTTTCATGCATGCGTCTAAAGATTCGATGTGACGGAGAATCTTAAAAAATTTGGCATTTTGGAGTGAACAGATACCATCCGACTGTAGATCGCCTCCGGAGGAAACCCGCCATGCCACATCAACTTGTACCGAGCCCCGCAACCGAACCCTTCCGCCGAACACCATAGGTAGCAGCAGTTGCGTTGTTGTCTCCATCGTACCCAGAGTACCTCACCAAGCACAGGAACCACGCTGCCGTGGTGAGCCGCCGTAGGCCAACTGCCGCTGCCGCAACCAAGATGCACCGCCAACACAGTTCAACTTGACGCAGCGCCGATCGTCAAAACCGTCGTCAACCTGAACGACGCCGGCCACCACGGGATGCTCCGGGATGGAACGAGGTAGCCTCTGCAGAGGAGCCCCACAGAGCTACGTCGCCTCTTCTTGCAGGCCTGGCCACGGTGTCCGAGCGCCGAGAGCCAGCGTCGCGCTGCTACTGCCACCGAGCCGCCGTGCGAGTCGCAGATGCGCAGACCGGCGGGGGCAGAGAGCTCACTGCACAGCTGCACTCCATCGAGCCCCCACCCACCGCCGCCCACCTCTACGCCGCCGCGCCACCACCGCTCCGCGCGCGCACCCCATGCGCCACCGTCCACCTCTGCGCCGCAGCACCTGCGGACCGTCGCGCCAGCATCCCTATGCGCGCGCAGGCTGGCAGGACTCCGGGCCGCCGGATCCGGCCACTGCATTGCCGGATCTGGCCACCAGACCGCCGGATTTGCCGCCGGGAGGGGAGGCCGCCACCACGTCGGTGAAGCTCCGGGAGAGGGCCCCTATGGACAGATGGGAACGGAAGAAGCCTCGCCGCCGCCATCCTTGCAGCCACCAGCATCCGGAAGCATGCTCCGGCGACGGCGACGTGGAGGGATGGAGGGAGGAGGGCCCCCGGCGACGAGGACGATGGTCCGCCCGAGCCGCCTGGGAGGGGCGATGCGGGGGAAGAAAGGAACGACTGACCGCTGTTCGTCGATTTACTGCGAGAGAAAAACAGTGTAACATGAATGATAAGAAAGGTTGATAAGTTTAAATAAACATGCATATTATTATAATTATATATTTTATGAGTCACGAAGAATCTGATAATACTTGTTTAATATGGTAAATTTATTTAATTTGGATAATTTAGCTTGTACTATTTCATAATTATGTTTTTTTAAGGAGGGAATAGCTAATACTAGTATGGCCTCTACAAAATACTACATAGTACATACGGAGTACTCTACTGTCTTACCGTGCAAACTGCAAAGCCCAACCGAAACATGGTCCTGTTTCTCATGGTAAAATTTTAGCTTTGCACTTTTAGCTCTTTTTTTTTATACAAACAGGGGTCTAAAAGTGAACAAATGGCTAAAAATTGGACTAAAATCTTTTACCCCAAAGAGATCATAAACTAGGCTAAACTCCCTCGAGGCGGACGCTGGACGCCCCCATACCCCTTGCCGCTCGTATGCATAGCTATGTATGGATAATTAAATGCGGGTAAATCAATTATTATAGATTAGAGGACTAAAGTTTAGTCTAGGAACTCGAACAATCCAGCAAAACTAAAGTTTAAGGGCCTGTTTGGAATGCGGGATTTTTTCCCCAATCCTGCGTTTTTCCTGTGAAATTGAACTGATTCCTGTGAAATTCCTGTGTGATTCCTGTGAAATTCCTGCGTTCCAAACAGACCTGAGGGGTAAACTTTAGTCTTGGACCAGTAATCCAAACACCGCTAAAGTATACTGCAGAGGTACGTACAGGCTACAGTCCTGCTGGCTCGCTGCTGCCAAGAAAGGCGAACCGCTGAGCTCGTGACAAAGCATCCGATGACAAGCAGGGCCTGTTGCTCATCTCGTATTCAGTTTGTTCATCTCGTATTCAGTTTGTTCGGTTTTTTTAGGTGGAACAATATTTTTTTTTTATAATAATTCAGAAAGAATGTTTTTCGGCCGATTTCAGGCAGAGGAGCGAACGGGGCCTGCATTGCATCGCGCGCGCGCCTAGGCTCAGCAGCTATACGCTGTACTACGTTATGATTGCTCGTGCTTGTGCTTTTTGAGAGATCGATCGATCTGCAATGAGGCCGGTTTAGATTCTAAAAATTTTCAACTCAAAGTGTCACATCGAATTTTATGACACATGCATGGAGTACTAAATATAGACAAAAAAAAAAACTAATTGCACAGTTAGGTGAAAAATCGTGAGACGAAACTTTCGAACATAATTAGTCCATAATTAGATACTAATTACCAAATACAAACGAAAGTGCTACAGTAGCCAAACCCAAAAAAATTTAGGAACTAAACGCGCCCTGATTTGTAAGAGCATCTCCAACAGAACCCTCAAATTTTGAACCCCTATCCTTAAAAGTAGGGCTCCCTCGTCCAGATTCCATCCTCTACTTAGCTGTGAACTCCATCCGATCCCTCGTATTTGCCTCCCTACTTTCTTTCACCTCTATTTTATGCATATCTTGTAACTAACGAATCAACCATTTTTAACAGCTATATTTTCAACGTTTATACTTTTGATTAATGGCTACATTCCCATGGCCATTTTTTGTAATGACAATTTTTTCAACGTCTCCTTTTTAGAAGTCCATATTCCAGTAAATTTGTTGCAACGTCTCTATTTCAAACGGCTCTATTCCAAACGAATCTATTTCCAACGGCTCTATTTCGAACGGCTCTATTTCGAATGGCTCTACTCCAAATGGCTATATTCCAACGTCTCCTGATTTTATCTTTATATATGCTTGCACACTCACCTAGTTCATACACCAACTCATTCGTTTTTTTGCTCCTTCTCTACTCTGTTGTTCCTTCTCCACCAGAAAATGAGTCGTCTCTCTCGCTTAGATTCATCCTCATCTTCAGATGATGATGATGAGCATGAGCTCATCCTTAGTGCATTACACCAAGCCCACACTCAATATCTAGCTTTGAATAATCCACGTTGGGGAGGTTCTATACCTGGCCGGAACTATATTCATAGAGAAAGAGAAAGTGACCATTTTAGACTCTACAATGACTATTTCTCGGAGCATCCAACCTATGGGGAATCTATATTCCGACGCAGGTTTGCAAATATCTTGGTCAATTCATTTGCCCTCTTTTCTCATGCTCTTTCTATGTGTAAGTTTTTTTATTCTCATTTCTTTGCTCAGGTTTAGAATGGCCCGTCCTCTGTTTCTTCGCATAATGCAAGCTATAGAACAACATGACAATTATTTTGTGCAAAAAAGAGATAGATGTGGACGACTTGGGTTATCATGTTTGCAGAAGGTTACTGCAGCATTGATGATGATCCGTTATGGAGTACCGGCAGATTTTATGGATCAATATATTCGCATTGGTGAAAGTACGGCCCTAGAGAGTCTTAAAAGGTTTGTTATAGCTGTAGTCGAAGTGTTTGGAGGTGAATACCTAAGATCTCCAAATGAGCATGATACTATCAGATTACTTGCAATAGGTGAGCGCAGAGGTTTTCCAGGAATGCTTGGTAGCATAGATTGCATGCATTAGCAATGGAAAAACTGCCCTGTGGCATGGCATGGTCAATATACCGGTCATAAGCGTGAGCCCACTATCATCCTTGAAGTTGTTGCTTCCAAAGATCTCTGGATTTGGCATGCTTTTTTTGGTTTGCCAGGGTCTCAATGATATCAATGTTCTTCACCGTTCACATCTTTTCTCCAAGCTAGCCGAAGGGGAGGCTCCTCAAGTTAATTTTACCATCAATGATCAAAATTATACAATGGGGTATTATCTAGCAGATGGTATATATCCCAAGTGGCCAACATTTGTGAAGACCATAACTAATCCGCATGGGGGCGAGCAAGAGGGGCCAGGGGGCAGGCAGTAGCGCGGCGGAGCTTGCTGACCTGCCCAACCAGCGCACGAGCAGTGCTCGCTGCTCCAACCGACCATAGCTGATCTATCTTCTCCCCATGATGGGATCTAGTAGATGCGGTCTCTCTCTCTCTCTCTCCTCGTCTCTACAGCTACTAAATACGATTGGAGGATGGGCATACCTGGTCGACGATGGAGCCGGCACGGCAGCGTCGGAGACCGACGGCGTCGACGCAGAGTAGGCACGAGCAAAGATGTCCGAGCGCGCGCGAGCTCGCGGCGGTTGCTCCCGCCGTGGATGAGGGATCTCGTGCGGTCCCCTACATGTGAGGGATGGGAGGCGATGGATGAGGGTCTCTCATCGGGTGGGAGTCGGATGAGGGATCAGTTGGAGAGCTGTTTTTACGGTTTGACCCTCAAAAGATGGATAGGGGGCTGAGTGAGGGATCGGTTGGAGATGCTCTAAGGCCTTGTTTAGTTTATTCTTCTAAAATTTACTCTCTGTCTCATTTAATATTTGGACACATACATAAAGTATTAAATATATATATATAATAACTAATTGTACAGTTTATGACTAATTTGCTAGACGATTCTTTTAAGTCTAATTAGTTCATGATTTGACAACGTGGTGCAACATTAACACATGTGCTAATGATAGATTAATTAGGCTTAATAAATTCGTCTCGTGGATTACTGATGGATTTTGTAATTTATTTTTTTATTAGTATTTAAACACCCGACATCCTCGTATGACACTCGATGTGATATCTCGAAACTTTACCCCCTTAACCCTTAATTTAAAGGGGGCCGAAATCTTGCAGCACACTACACACGAGCTTTGATGTTGATGGCGCATCACAGGCCTCGTTTGCGTGCCCTTAAACCCGGCTTGATCCGCTTCTTTTTTCATCCGAAACAGTGTTTTCCTCTCATAAATTCCTCCAGAATTTCTCCAAACCATCGAATTCCTCCGCAGCCGTAACAGCCGAACACCCCACAGTTCCCAAACAAATGCACTGCATCGCTTGCTGATGCACCGGGACCGCAGCGTCAGAGGATACTACAATAAAACTCGCTCTGGAGCCAAAAGCTTTAAAATGTGCATCGCCACGCCATGCCGCCCTCTGGGATTTCTGGCCGTCTGGTTCTGGGCAGATAAATTTTATTTTTGGACAGAGGGTGAATCACCACTGGCTGTCCCCTCAGGCTGTCCTTGTTTAGTTTCTCCCCTAAAGTTTAATTCACATCTCATCGAATATTTAGACACATGTATGAAGTATTAAATATAGACTAAAAAATAACTAATTATATAATTTACGACTAATTTGTGAGACGAATCTTTTAAGCCTAATTAGTTCATGATTTGATAATGTGGTGCTACAACACATGTGTTAATGACGGATTAATTAGGCTTAATAAATTCGTCTCGCGGATTACTGATGGATTTTATAATTTGTTTTTTATTAGTATCCGAACACTCTATGTAACACCCAATGTGACACCCTAAAATTTTACACCCTAAATTTAAACTAGGCCTCACTCGGTTGACTCGGTGCCCTGTTAAAAGAGGCACAAACACCCATCGAAGCAAAGCGAAGCAGAAGCAGCCCTCAGATCTGAAAAAAAGAGAGATGAAAACAACTAACAATTTGCAGCAAAAGGGCAAAAGATGAGAGGCCCAAGCCAGGAATTTCTCGTGGTTGACGACGGTGCATGAGCGGGTTAATTAACAATTACTAGCGTTAATCGTTCGTACCGCACGAGGGGGGTTTAATGCTGAGAAAGAGGTGGCTGCTGCTGCTAAGCTCGGCTAGCGATAGGATAAGGACGGCTCGGGAGGTGACACCTGCCCCCCATGACCTGTGACAAATGCTCACTAGGGTTACTAATTTTAATCACCATGTTTGGCAGCCTCATTGAACCTGGTTAATTAAAATTAGGGCGATGGCCGAAAGCACTGCATCCATCTCACCAGATCAGGGAGAACGCCGACAGACATGACTTTGTACGAGTACGACACAATATAGTATAATTTCACTACTGAACGTGGAACATAACTTGAGACCAAAGGCAAGATTATTAAAAGGGTTTCAACAACTGGTTCGTGGCCCCGCATGTAATTGGGGTCCACGCGATGGTGGTGGCCCACTTGACAGAGTACCATGTGCTGTCGCTTTTTTGTCAAAGGGTGGAGAAAAGAAAAGGCAAAAGGCGGAAAGGCCCAAAGGCAAAGCCAGGGCCTTGTTTAGATCCCATCAAAAAAGTTTTTTTACTCTCTTTCCATCACATCAATTTTTAGCCGTTTGCATGGAGTATTAAATGTAGGTAAAAAAATAACTAATTACACAGTTTAGTTGGAAATCACGAGATGAATCTTTTAAGCCTAGTTAATCCACAATTGGACAATATTTGCCAAATAAAACAAAAGTAGTACTATTTATCAGGTTGAAAAAAGTTGCAATCTAAACCAGGCCCAGGTCCCTCCGTCGTCCAGTACGATGGATGCTCCGGTCGGTGGGAGCACGGCCATACACGCGTCGTACCACGGATGTCTCTTGGCGCACAAAACGACAAGAACCACCGATCATGTGTGATGCGTGTCCGTTTCAACGTTTTTACAGCAGCGGTCAAAGATGTACTCCTCCTACCACAATGGTTGCGGCTGTACGCCTGTACCACTGCCCTATCTATAGCAGTAGAGTAGAGGAACTGCAGTGCAGCAGTTGTAGCACTAGTAAAAGGCAGAGTTGCTCAATTTTTTTTCTTTCAGCCTATTCGTTTGATCGATTCGACCATAAATTTTTAGTCAGAATAGTATTTATAATAATAATCCACGATCGTTTCAGCTCCCGCTGAACAGGCTATTTGTTGATACACAGGTACTAGTAAAAATTGCTTTCGGTCAAAACAGATCGGCGATACACAAGTACTAGTACCTAGTACGTAGTAGTATCCTCGCAAAAAAAAGTACGTAGTATAGTAAAATTGCTGCAAGGCCAGTGACCGGTTCAACGATGAGAGAGCTAGTACTACTAGGTAAAGAAGTGGTTCATGATACGACACGACTCGTCAAGCAAAGGCATTACAATACGGCTAAAAGCTCATGATGACGACACGTTTCTGGCTGGACCATCTCACTGGAATTATTGGATTACCATTGAGGTGTCACTAGTCGTGGCGCGTGATGATAATAGAGCTAAACCACCGAGTCATGAACACATAAAACATTTTTTTTCTCTCGGTTTTGTTATATGTACCCGGTGGGAAACATTTCTCCTGTATTCGATTTTTGTGGTCCTGTTATAAAAAAAAGAATCCAGGTGCTTTAGGGGAGTTTCAAATTTAGATTGAAAGCGTTGCAAGAATTGAGTAAAATGTTCATTCCTTGCACTTGGATTTTTAATTACAACGGTTGTATCTAAAAATGAATACTAGGAAAAAAAAATAGAGAGAAAGAAGGAGAGGCCGAGAGGGTCCCAGAGTGAAGAGGTGGTGAGACGTGGAGACGCCAGCGCAGTCGCCCGTTGCCCTTTCATGCAACGCGTCCCCCTCCCAGCGCGGCAGTCCACACCACCACCGCGCGCCCCGTGCACGAAACCCCACCACACCAGCCAGACTTGGGAAGCGGCCCCACCCGGCCGGCGCAAGTCTTGAGCGAGCAGCAGTGTGCCGCCGAAGCCTCCTGCTCCTTCTTCCCTTGCCCCTCTCCTTAAGCAGCCCCCCGTGGCCAAGGCGAAGAGAGCCGCCGCGCGCGCGCCCCGCCCACACACCCGAGAGAGCCAGCACACCGATCCGCGCCCGGTCGACGAGGTACGCCGCTGCTCATCCTCGTCTTCCACAGATTGCTTCTGCTCTTCCCTGGCATGTGCTTGCTTGTACGCGGCTGCTTGCGCTGGGGCCTGCGTTCTCGGGTTAGTTCATAGCTGGGCGGCTGGGCCTGGGGATTTGATTGCTTCTGTTCTGTCGCGGATTAGCGAGACTTGTGTAGTGTAGGCGATTGATTTGTTTTGCTCATATGTTTTTTTGGTTGGGATGTAATGCCGCCTTCCTCTGGTGGAGCTATTGAGTTTGATTTCTGCATTCCAAGCTCTTCTCATTGAGGCGGCCTGTTTGTTCTGGAATGTTGGGGACGAATTCGTCGATGGGGATCATATTAATGGATTTGGGAAGGAACCGACTCTGTGCCATGGTGATTTTGCTGGTGTTGTTGCACTTAATGACAAGAGTTTCATGTGATGAGTGTTCCTTTTTCGGTCCCTGGTCTTGTTCGGTCCAATGACTTCTTCCTCAAGTGAGTCTTCCTTTTTGCTGATTTCATCTTGCTCTTTGGACCTGCAACAAAATCACGTTTTCTTTGAATCGCTTGCCTGTACGTTTTTTTTTCTTCTTCTGCGCTTTTTTTTGATGCGCGCATAGACAATCATTACCCCTTTCTCTTTTTTCTGCAACTTTGACTTGATGACAGAAAAGCAAAAGCTCAATTTCAGTCCATCTTTTCTGTGCTCCCCAATACGAATTGATCCATCCATCTTATTACAACGATGCAACTGAACCAACCGACAAACGTGGTGACCGTTTTCAGGGGCATCCTGCTCTCGTCCTCATCAGCGCTTGGGAGAACGGCAACGGTTACCGCTCGACCGCCAGGCGCCAGCCAAGCCATGGTGGAATCCAGTGGCCACCGGAGCACCACCGCCCCCGCGGCAGGCGGGTTCTTCCGCGTCCCGGGCCTGTTCGTGAGGCTGAGCAGCAGCAAGGGAGGGGTGAGCAATGCCGTGGACGCCGACTCGGTCTGGAGCCCGACCTCCCCTCTGGACTTCAAGAGCCTCAGGTCCAGCCCGCCGAGGGTCGGCCTCGGCCTCGTCGACGCCCTCACCGCCGACGATGAGACCGGTTCCATGCAGTTCGGGGCCAGGAGCTCGTTCCTCGACTCCATCAAGCCGTTCCTCGATCTGGCGCTGCCCAAGGCGGCGGTGTGCGGGAACAAGGCTGCTGCTGCCCCTACCTCGTCGGCCGGCGTCGCCGCCGCAAGCCTGGATGAGGCGAACGAGTACGCCGACTGTGAGGAGTACAC
This sequence comes from Miscanthus floridulus, assembly GCF_019320115.1. NCBI lineage: Eukaryota > Viridiplantae > Streptophyta > Magnoliopsida > Poales > Poaceae > Miscanthus > Miscanthus floridulus. Next base: position 101,759,061 of record NC_089584.1, read on the forward strand.
TTGCGTCATCTCGCGCGGGGCCAACCCGAGGACCACGCACATCCTCGCCGGCCAGACGGTGGAGGCAGTGCGCAAGCAGGGCGATGTAGGTGGCTGCAGGAAGGTGATTTTCAGCATCGAGTCACTGAGCGACCAGCAGCCGTCCACGTCCTCGTCGCCGGCGGCAACCGCTAGCGTTAGCGTCGCGTCCGGCCGTTGCTGCTGCTGCATGAAGAGGCTGCAGGAAGACATGGACATCTTCATCTACCTGTGAGTGAGAGCTAGTTTTCATCATCATTTTACTTCTCGGTAGCTCTTGTACGCGGTATGCCCAGTTGTTGATTTTTGGCGGAACGTCTCGTGGGTTCTGCAGGGGAGAGAAGGCTTTCTGCAGCAGCGAGTGCAGGAAGGGGTACATCGAGGAGGCGGCGGAGGACCTCATGATGATTCTGGATCCTGCTCTAAATCTTTGATCAAGATTTGTTTGATGGTTGATGCCGTGGCAAAGTAGTAGTAGTATAATATTGCCCGCAACATTTTTCTTCTGAATTCAACTTAGGGACTGCTGGGAGAGTGAGGGGGGAAAACAAAGGGAGGAAAGAATGGAAATGCCTCTCGTTCAAGTTTTTGCTGAAAGGAGAGGTCGGTCCCGGTTTGGCCAGTCAGTGCAACGGCCGAGACAATTTTCGTGATTTGTTGAGCTCCATTTTGGCTGGTGTCAAACTAGTAGCTCTTCGCCATCAATATATTTACTGTTTTGTTAAAGGCCAGTTTGCGCCTTTTGTTCTCCATTTTTCATTTTTATATTACTGCATTTTTTATTATTATTACTGATAAAAATACTCCTATGTTCGTCGTAGCGCTCGTTTTACCATACGATTTCTCGTCATGATGCCTGCTGCTTTGCTGTACTCCGTTAGTGAGCAAGGTCTTTGGACGGACCCTTTTTAAATATAATTTAAGGCTTTAGTACAACTCAAAGCCTCGGGGCTAAAAACGTCTCTACCAGATTCAAAATAAGTGACCATTTCTCTTATAACTAGGAAAATAAAGAGGACTATCTTTTTTCTCTATAATAACTAGGAATAGAGAGTATTGAAGATTAAAAAAAACAGGCGTCAACAACCTTTCTTCTAAACTCCAACATATCTCAAATTCTAATTATGTTCCAAGAGTTTCCAATAAAACCTTCGGATCTAGGATTTTTTATAAAAATAGAAAAAAAACTCATATCCAAGAGTTCCCAATCTCATCTTGTCAGAGACCAATACTAGGCAACCCAAAGAGGAGTAGCTAATTGCCATCAATATTGATTCATCCGAGCAGTCAAGAGCGCGACTACAACTCCAACCAACCCCTAGGTGCGCGGGCTCCGCCTCGCCTAACCCCGAGGCCGCGGGTTCCGTCTCGCTCGACCCTTGGGTTTGTGCTCCGCCTCGTCCGACCCTTTGGGTGCAGGCTCCGTCTCGCCCGACGGGGACCCATACCGCCGCCAACCACTCCAGGGCCATGTTCGCTTGTCTTATAATCCGTA